>NC_079226.1:31883985-32193358 GCF_029633865.1 Lampris incognitus
AATCAGTGATGTCATCTTCGATCTGTTTATGTCTACAAAGGCCTCGACTGACTCACAAGCCTGATTAGTAAGCTACAATTCTGCCATGGCATAAAGAGTATCTGTGGGTGAGCGAGGGTGTGGGAGTTTGTTTATTTCTGGCGGCGTGTTGTGATGTGCGTGTGTGCATGTGTGTGTGTTTGCGTGTTTGTTTGTTGAGGTGGTAATAAAGACCATTAAACTGCCAAGAAACTGAAAACGGCATTTAAGAAGTGAGAATGAGGTTGTTGTCACAAGTCGCTGCCTGGAGGAAACAGATGCGAGCCAACAAAACCGAAAATAGTGTGAGGAGACTCAGTGTGTTCGCTTGGCCCGGGGACGATGACTCAAAGCCCATTCATTCGCTCTTTTTTATCACAGAAATGCAACAAAGGCCCCAGTTTAGTCTCTCACTTTTAGATAAACTGGATATTTGGTTACGGGGTCCGCGGGCTGTGCTGCCTCTCCACCATATGTCATGTAGTGCAGCGCACCTGGTGTTTTAGTCACGGCACATCCCCACGGACGGCCCAGAAGATGAGAAACACAGACCCCAGCTAACGGTTCCCAATTAGAGCATGAATGCAGAATAAGTCGAAACCCAGAGCAGGGCCTCCAGCGGAGACCGCTCTCCACTCTTTCATTGACCAATAATAATGTCGGGAGTTATTAGACAGGAAGTGTCAAGCGGCCAAGCGCTTCGGAGGAGAGCTGAGGGGACTGACTCACCCGACCCGGCGGAGCAGAAACCCAAAGCACGGCAGTGTAAGGTTCTGGGCAGGCTCTCCCATTTGGCCGACGTGGCCCGTTGTGACAAAGTCATCACCCGTCCATTAGGGCAGGGCTCCTGAGCGCGCTCAGTGAGAGCCGAGTGGCCCCGTGTTTGTTTTTCTGTCACACTGGAGGAGCGGAGGCGTGTTTCCATAACCTGTCGGACCACCATCACCCTATGTCTCCCTCTGAAGCCTCCTCACTCCTGTGTGAGTTTTTTTTTTTTTTTTCCTCCACCCGCTCTCTTCCTTTTCTCTTTCAGGTCAAGGGTGACCACTTAGCCCGGGGAGAAGAAAAGCACATGTGACACTGGATCCTGTCGGGGCTAATGGTCACGGCAAGGTAAGCAGTGTGTGTCATAGCCTGGTAGTCTAGATAATAAGTCTGCGGTGTGACTGGGTTAAACCCACAGGATCAGGGAGTGCCCTGCGCCTGTTGTTTTTTACTGATCCGCAATCTCTGCAATCTGACTCAAACAACCATAGACCTAGAAAGATAACACCTGCCATTAGCTGATATGGGCCAGTGAGGAAACACACAAAGGCGGGCTGTAATAGATTACACGTGGTGAGATTACAGTAGTCGGATTACTGGAATGATAATTGTAATCTCTTGCCTTTACTGTAAAATCATGCCACAGAGAGTAAACAAACAAGTTTTTTTCTATTATCCCCCCCCCTTTTTTTTCTCCCCAATTGTACTTTTTGGCTAATTACTCCACTCTTCCAAGCCACCCCGGCTGCTGCTCCACCCCCTCTGCCGACCCGGGGAGGGCTGCAGACTACCACTACCACACACCTCCTCCGATACATGTGGAGTCGCCAGCCGCTTTTTTTCACCTGACAGTGAGGAGCCTCACCAGGGGGACGTAGCGCGTGGGAGGATCATGCTATTCCCCCCAGTCCCCCCCCCCCCCCCCCGAACAGGTGCCCCGACCAGAGGAGGCGCTAGTGCAGCGACCAGGACACATACCCACATCCGGCTTCCCACCCGCAGACATGGCCAGTTGTGTCTGTAGGGACGCCCGACCAAGCCGGAGGTACCACAGGGATTCAAACTGGCAACCCCTATGTTGGTAGGCAACGGGATAGACTGCAACGCCACCCAGACGCCCCCTGATTTCAACTTTCTGGGGTTTATCTTAAGCTGGTCAGCAAAGATACTCCAATAGTAATAGTCACATCCCATCTACTTTCATTTTTCTCTTGTTGTACTCACATCCACTGGATGTTGTTTTTAGACTTCTTGCGGGTGAGCTGGATCCCCTCTAGGACATTGGGGATATCATAGGTGTGTCTTTTCTGGACCTCCAGAACCTCAGTGGCACAGGTGAAGTCGAGAACACCATCAGGAGACTCTGCGATCAGTCCCACAAACTTCTTGGTCAGCAGGCCCGGGGAGGTATCGTAACGTGTCCTCTCCCCTGGGGACTTTGGAGCTGAGGACAAAAATGCGAATAAAGACGGACAGGACATAAATTATGATGACCAGGACACATACCCACAGCTGGCTTGCCACCCGCAAGACACGGCCAATTGTGTCTGTAGGGATGCCCGACCAAGCCGGAGGCAACATGGGGACTCGAACTGGAGAGCCCCATGGTGGTAGGCAGCAGAACAGACCGCTACGCTACCCGGACGCACAAACAAGTTAATAGTTGTTGGCTGGATCAGTCAGAAGTGTGCATGAAGGGAAAACTGAGATCTTGAAATAATGGTTGTTGACGATAATGTCGAGGCTCAACGAATTAAAGTCTGCACATAGAAATATATTACTTCTCTATGAGCTGGAACCTCTAAAGATTTGGCAAAGTAAAAAGTATGTCATAATTTTCTGATTATGTTACTGAGTTGGAGTATTCCAAAACAATTGAATTGATTGATTAATGATAGTTCTATGCATGTAATCGTCTATTGTGGATTACATTCTTAAAGCAACTCAACTAGGAAAAATGTAATAACGGACTGATAATAGTAGCTATGGGATTTTTATAGGGGCTCAGAGGGCTCCTGGTTAACACAATTTATGGAAGGCTTCTCTATAATGAACTGAATAATTCGGACATTGGGGAAAAACAGTACTTAAACTTCCCACAATTCTCCTCGTCTTGATGGTCTCCTTGCCATAGAGAAAGTAACTGTGAGCGAGCAGAGCACAGACAGAAACGAGTACAAACAGTGTATATGTATATAAATATTAGCCAGCTCTGAATAAAGCCCAGTTTATGTCCTCTGTGGCTTGACACGTGCAAGATCCGTTATGAACCCAGATGTGCCGAGCGTTGTGCCTTCATGAGAACCATACACCACAAATCCCAAGTGTTTCAGTGGTGCAAGTTGGAAAAGCTATTTCAAAGCAATCCAAAAGAGCAGAAAACCCCCTGAACGATTCATATGAATTCTGATATTTTCTAACCTCCTTTAATTGATGAAATGAAAGCCTCTTTATTTGACACTGTATTCTTACAATGAATTTGTTCTCTGCATTTAACCCATCCTATTATATAGGAGCAGTGGGCAGCTGCAGCACCCGGGGACCAACTCCAGTTCTTCTTTCCATTGCCTTGCTCGGGGGCACAGGCAGGAGTATTAACCCTAACATGCATGTCTTTTTGATGGTGGGAGGAAACCGGAGCACCCGGAGGAAACCCACGCAGACACGGGGAGAACATGCAAACTCCACACAGAAAGGACCTGGGACGGCCTGGGGTTTGAACTCAGGACCTTCTTGCTGTGAGGCGACTGTGCTAACCACTGCATCACTGTGCCACCTGTAATATAATATAATATAATATATACTATAAGGCACAGTGGCACAGTGGTTAGCGCGGTTGCCTCACAGCAAGAAGATCCTGGGTTCGAGCCCCGGGGTAGTCCAACTTTGGAGGTCATCCCAGGTCGTCCTCTGTGTGGAGTTTGTATGTTCTCTTTGTGTCTGTGTGGGTTTCCTCCTGGGGCTCCAGTATCCTCCCACAGTCCAAAGACATGTAGGTCAGGTAAATTGGCCGTACTAAATTCTCCCTGGGTATGACTGTGTGTGTGTGTGTGTGTGTGTGTGTGTGTGTGTGTGTGTGTGTGTGTGTGTGTGTGTGTGTGTGTGTGTGTGTGTGTGTGTGTGTGTGTGTGTGTGTGTGTGTGTGTGTGTGTGGGCGGGCTCTGTGATAGCCTGGCGGCCTGTCCAAAGTGTCTCCCCGCCTGCTGCCCAATGACTGCTGGAATAGGCTCCAGCATCCCCACGACCCTGAGAGCAGGATAAGCAGTTCAGATAACGGATGGATGGATGGATATAAAATATAATATAATAAGGGTGGCATGGTGGCACAGTGGTTAGTGCAGTCGCCTCACAATCGCCACACAGGTCTTGGGTTTGAGCCCCAGGGTAGTCCAACCTTGGGGGTCATCCCGGGTTGTCCTCTGTGTGGAGTTTGCATGTTCTCCCCGTGTTTGCGTGGGTTTCCTCTGGTTGCTCTGGTTTCCTCCCACAGTCCAAAGACATGTAGGTCAGCTGAATCGGCATTACTAAATTGTCCCTAGGTATGAATGTGTGTGTGTGTATGTCAGCCCTGTGTGATGGCCTGGCGGCCTGTCCAAGGTGTCTCCCCGCCTGCCGCCCAATGACTGCTGGGATAGGCTGCAGCATCCCCATGACCCTGAGAGCAGGATAAGTGGTTCGGATAAAGGATGGATAATATATTAAGAACAAAACTGCAAGTCACAAGTATCTTTGTTCAGCCAGTCCTCAATGGAACCAGCTCTGTGTAACTGCAGTACCACTGCCAAGTTTTCAACTTTCACTTGCCACAGGAACTGAGTCGAGTAACGTGCACACTGCCATGCTTCCTTCATGCATGAAACACGCATAAGTGTGCATAGGTAAAAGGTAAAAGGCACTTTGAAAGGAAAACTTAAGGTGGGATGCAAAGGTGTCCTGCAGGTAGAGAATTTGTCACGTCCTGTTGCGTGACACCAATTTCCCCACTTGCTTTCTGAGTGTCAAATAATATGTACAAGAGCAACGTCAATGCTCACAAATATACATTTGCTAATGGAAGTCGCTTGCAACAGAGCAACAACACTAGACTCACCAAGCTGGAAAAACCCCCCCGGGAGGTCTATGGATCAAGCTTCGGAGAACCCGATTTTATTGTATTGCTTTTCAGCACAATTTACATTTGTTATTGACGTATTATCATTGACGCAGCAACATAAATTATGCATTAACATCTGCTGAAAAGTTTTCGGAGTGCCTCTTGTCTTAAAGCAGACAGACAAAAGTTAAACTTGTCGCGTCAGACTGGATGCTTAACAAGCTCGATGGCTCTACTTAGGGTTGGGCTTTGCTCTGGTATGTCTGGCTGCAGGACCTCAACTGTGGCCTTTCGTTCACCACAGACGAGCCCGCCTCTGGATAGCCCCCTAACCCCTTCCAATCGTTCACTCTTGACCTTCACCCTTATTTGGTGATTAATTATCCCTCCCACATCGCCTGTGTGCGCGTTCGCCTACACACACATACGCACACACAGAGTTGCAGTTGAACTGATAGGGCTCTCAGCTGTGAGCGGAGATAAGCGAAATAGAACAGTTAGCACATCCAGCACTATTTGCTCACCCATTTCTCAAACAAAGAGGCAAACCTGCCCTCATAGGCCACAATTACAAAGTCTGCTTGCTGCCACAACTCTCTTGCTCAACCTTCAACAAGACCTTAAATGAGATTGGAGTTTTTTTATTACCCTGTATTGTGTGCTTGTATGTCGGAAGTTCAAAGACACACACACACATATATATATATATATATATATATATATATATATATATCTGGGTTTTTTTTTTTCGGAAACTGTCAATGGTGTTGATAAAAGTGTTCAACTAATGGGGAGTGGAATATCAAGATAGATGTAGAAAAAAAACCCGTTAATACATAGCAGTACATGCTTGTTTCATGTGTCACTCACTCACACGCACTCACAATCATCGGCTGTCAATAAAGTTACCTGGGAAAGAACCCGTGTAACTTTATTGACAGCTGATGATTGGTGATTGCTTATGGTATGAAACAGGCTTGTACTGTCTCATATGTCTCATAAGGAATTTACCTAACTCACTGGATATATATATATATATATATTTTTTTTTTTACACACGTATATACACATTATATATATATATATTTACACACACATACACACACATATGTATATATATATATATATATATATATATATATATATATTTCATTTCCACTTTCGCAGTATCGGAAAGACACCTGCTGTAATAGATGATGCAATAATGGAAGATTTTTTAATATTTTTGCCACATGTCAAAGAGCAGCAGACCCGTGACACCCCCACCACCATCAGTACTCTCTTTGGAGGTTTTAGAAACCCACTTCCTGGTGCATGTCTTAAGAAGCTTCGGCACGCACCTCACAAACAGGAAACAGCCTTCTTTCATGTCCTTTATGCGGAAAGCGTTTTATAGGCTCTCGAGCTCGGGTGCAGCCGGAAAGCATTGGTTAGCGAGCACAAGTTGTACTCACCTGGTTCGGCTTGAGATGTAGGCTGAGATAGAAAGGCAGAAACACCACTTTTCCCCTTTTTTCTGGTAATGCAGCTTTTTGATATTTTGCTCCTTTGTAGTGCAGAACTGAGGCTAAACGCTGTTATTACAGCCACAGGGGAGAGCTATACCAGTCTGTGTGCAAACTTTATGGTCGAGTTACTACTTCTCACATCAACCATAACATGTAGAGCAACCATTGCAAGAAAGGCTTCCTATCATTTGTAAATAAATGACTCCTTTTGACCTTCTTTTCCTCATGACATAATTACTGCCTTTGACTATAAAGAACCCAAATGTTGGGTTTTCTCAACTATCGGTGTGCAAAGAGATATCAGAGGGCATGGTGGGGCCATAAAGTACAAGTAAGTTCCCAGCAGGCAGGCAAGCCTTCCACCCTCCACCCACCCCCCAGGCCTGTTCAGAAACAAGGGCTGGTGGGGGCCGGTTGGGTGGTGGAAGGTTAAAACAGGAATGAAACAATCCATCAGCCCTGCTGCCCTGAACCAAAGCAACAGCAATGCCTCCACGGGTCAACTGAGATGGGTCAGCACCCACCATTGTGGGGGGTGAAGGGAATTCCTGCTTTTGGCCCCCCTCTGCAATCTGAGAGAGTATAAATACGGACAGGCGGAAGTGTCCTGAAACCCATTAAAACCAGAACAGAGAGAGAGTGTGTGTTTTCAAGAGAGCTTCGTCGGTGAGATAAAACACCGCTGTACCTGTCTTAGGGGAAGTGGTGCCAAGTGGTCACAGTGTTGGCCTATTTGCAGTATATCAAAATAGGGAGGATACATACCCATATTAAACAACTGAACAAAATCTTACCTCTTATCTTATTTACAACATTGATTGGGACGCAAAACATCCCGTTTTTTTGTTTTTTTTAATTCTAGGAAAGTTGAGGGTTACAGTCCCCTTATCAATATTTCTGCTGAAAGTGGGAGTATGGCACCACTGTGTAATCTGTTCATTCAGTTAGATCATCTCCAGGTCAATACCCCTGCAGGTTTCTCTCCAGTTCACCAATCACCTTCCATCCCAGTGAAACTCCCAAAGCTGCACATTGTGCAGCTACAAGGACATCCAGTCGGTCTCTTCCAGATCAGATACCCTCTCCCCCCCATTTGCACCCGGTCACAGGTGACATTTGTGCACAGTGTTTGTTATATGAGAGACTTGCTGTATCCCTCGGTGACACTCCCTTAATCCTACATTATTGCACTTAAAAACAGCATCTTTCTTCGAGTCCCATCCCCCAGGTGATATGAGAGAGCTGTGTGTATTAGGTTTGTCAGAGAAGCCTGGCTCAAAGTCATGCAATAGACAATACAATATAGTAAGTGGCCTGGAAATAGAAATATGATGATACTGGGCATTTGAAACTCAGTCTTCATTGTAGTTTTAGTTCAGTGTTAACTGAGATGTGCCCATTGTTGGACTTGAGAAAATTTGTATTTTGGGACTCAAAACTCGTTATTTCTTTGTTTAAAACTAAATTCTGAGACAACGTGTTCATATGTGTTGTGTTATACGTGAACCCAGAAGTACATTGCTCTCAAGTAGACACATGGATTTTGGACAACATTTTTTTTGGTTTTTTTTTTCTGTTCAGGCCATTCATAAAGCACAGTTGTAGAGAAGTCATTTAGACCGATGAACTTTTCAAAAATACGGGGTTTATTGATTTAAACTGCAATCAATACAAAAAGAGAAGAACAGTTTTTTTTCTCTATATAAACGCACAAAAAATTACTGTAGTGAAAAACGAAACAAACAAAAAAAACATGGCTGGAAAAATACATTCAACAGTTTACTTTCTTTGTGTCAAATCTTTTCACCTCTTTCCAAACTTGGAGGCAACATGGAACTAGTGACTTAAATTTTTTTCTTTTCATCAATCTACATTATCAAATATAAAAAAGGCAGAGAGCCTTAGCTACCTGGAATGTATTCAGATGAGGCACTTAAACCGGTTCAAGAGGCACCAAGCAAGCGCATCCAACATCCAATTAAATATAGAAATCCTTTCCTCAACCCATTTGGTCACAGCTATTGCTTGTAATAACAGTCTGGGTGTCCGTAGATGTAAACTCATCATCGACGGAGGGGGTTTAAAAACAGAAGAGAAAAATCGCCACTCTTTACACCAAGAAGCTAGCAACCCGTGTGCAGCGTGTGAGCTTTTCCACTGATGCTCGCCACGCCAAGCGCCTCCGAGCTGCTGATGTCATTCACAGCACCGAGAAAGAGAGAGAGAGAGAGAGAGAGAGAGAGAGAGAGAGAGAGAGAGAGAGAGAGAGAGAGAGAGAAAGAGGTGGGTCTGAGTCACGAGTGGAAAAATAAGAAATAAAGACCGAGGAGCGGCTGAGTTCGGGTGATAACAGCGAGAAACTGCTACTGTCAAATCACTGTGGGCTGTGGAGAGGATCGCTCGGGAATGAAGACGAGTGGATCTAGCTCGTAGACGAAATTGCAGTCCAACAACAGGGAGAAAGAAAAAAAAATTGACAATAAATAATCAAAACGCAAAACATCTTTTTTTTTGCATCTTTTTGTTTTAAATTAAGTTTCATTTTGACAAAGTGTAGTTGCAAAACAAAAAGTCATTGTAGTACAATATATTAAACTGTGAAAAAAGGAAACTGACAAAACGTCTTCACAATCTTTAGATTAATATGGAAGATCATAATTTAACATAAAAGAAAATATATTCTATTGTTCATTATCCAGATAAATACAAAACAAAATTAACAAAAAAATGCATATGATCACCAATAAATATGTTTTTGATAAGTTAAATAAGCAGTGACAAGCAAACCTTCTGTCTAGAAAGTTTTCAAACAATAATAACATAATAATAATAATAATAATAACAACATTAATAAAAAATAATTATCAAATAAAGGAAGCAAAGGGGATGTAATGAGTACAGAGTGCTCCTGAGAGCATGATGTGGGGGGGGGGGGCGGAGGAGGGGTGGAGGGGGAAGGCGGGGGTAATGGAGGATAGCTTGGAGATCCGATCTTATCAAGTCGCAGGACGTCCCAACGGCACCACGGGAATGCTGGAATTCCCCACAGCCTGCGGATCGGCATGAACGGGGGGCGGGAAGGGGAGGGGCGGGTGGGTGGGTGAAGAGGCGGGACAGTCTTACATGTTTAATAATCAGTTAGATATAAAGACTTCCTTCCCAGAAAAGAGCCAGTGACCAGCAACATGAAGAGGAAAAAAAAGAGAAGAAAAACCAATAAACATAACCAACTTCCAGTTCAAAGTCCTTCCTGCAGACTTACGCAGTCCACAATTACATAAGACAGGGCTTGAGAAGGAACCGTGACCCAAAGGGGGCGAGGGGGCAAATCTGACAGAACCCAAAAAAAGTAAAGGGGGGGGAATCAAATGAAAAAAACAAAAAACAGTAGTCCTTTCACCCCAACACATGCAGAAACGGCACCAGGCACAAAAAATAGAAAAAAGAAATTCATATCATTTTCAGGGGGTTGTATTTTTTTTTGTCTTAGCTTAGCCTGTATAAAAACGTCTGATAAGATTCTACAGTTGCATTAGTGAGCGTCCGCTAGCTAGCTTAAGGGAAGTGGTATTGTCTGGGACAAGGGACGGTGTGTGTGTGTGTGTGGTGCGAGTGTGGTGTGTGTGTGTGTGTGTGTGTGTATGGGGAGGGGGGGGCAGGTGGAGGGGTGGGCATAGTGCAATGCACTCCCCATTCCAAGGCCACTTGTACTGCTACACATTCAAGAACAAATAGAGGGAAGAAAACAAAACAAAAACAAGTGGCACCTGGCAAAACAGTCAACTGTTGTTCTCACATCATTTTCATTGTTCAATTTCCTCTCCTTTTTTTTTGGCACTATGACATGGTGGGGGTTCTATTAAAAACTTGCTGTGAGGATTAACTGGGATGAAACCGATTTGAAAAAGATCCCTTAATTGACTACATCCTTTACACCTCTAACTCCTCTAACTAGGAACTAACATGGTGTCCTGTGTGGGAGGAGAGGTGGGCTGAGAGGGTGGGAGAGGGAAGCTGGGAGAACAGGGGCATAGGTAGAGTGGGGGGGGGGGGAGTGCCATGCTCTCTACACCGTTGTCCAACTTCTTCAAGCGGCTGGGCTGGGTGGACGTTTGCCGTCTAGTCGTCAGAGATGGAGAGACGGCTGAAGATGGGAAGGCGGCGGGTGGTGTCGAGGGTTGGGGACTCGGAGCCACTCAGGCTGCCTCCGGAGCTGCTCTGGTAGCCCTCCTGGTCCGACAGGGAGTCGGGTGGGCTGGACGGAGACTCGAACATCTGAGGGGACTCCAGCATGGGCCTGAAGAAGTATGGGGTGCTTGTCGGCGAGGGAGGTGCGGGGGTACCAGGCTCTGTGCCGGCAGGCCCGGCACCAAGGCTTGGCCCAAACAGATTGGCCAGCTCCTGGCTGGAATATGTGAAAGGGTTGCTGCTGGGCCACTCCGGGACCTCGTCAGGGAAGAACATGGGCGGAGGGGTGACTGAGGTGGGGCTGTCCCTTAGGCCGCCCGAACTGGGGAACCCTGCAAAGCTGTAGCTGTGCTGGAGCCGGGGCCGCTCCATCTTGTTGGAGGAGGAGAGTGGAGGAGGCCCGCGGCGCTCCTCTGCGTTGTGAATGAAGTGGCAGCGCGGCCCATAGGGGCAGAAGCCAATGGTGTGGAAAGTGCGGCACAGCTCCGTTTTGTATTTGGGATGGCGGCTCAGGCTGCGCAGTTCATGGATTCCGTGAGCAAACTGGCACTTGTCGCCATACTTGCAGGCGCCATTCTCCTCGAAGGGCCGGCACAGCTCGGTCTTGTAGCGGCTGGAGTTCACCTGGCTGTTGCCGCTACCGCTAGTGGTGGGACTGGCCGGCCCCAGGCACTTGTGTAACAGCCTCTCGCCTGTCTCAGAGAAAGAGCGGTCTCGGAGGCGGTTCTCCTTGTTGTTGCTGGCGTTGCCGACCCCTGAGATGAGCGAGGCATGGTCTGCTGCCTTCAGGCTGTTCAGGAACTGGTTGTGGTTCTGGTTGAACTTTGTGCTGCTGACAGAGTGCCGCCGCTGGTATACGCCTCCCACGGAAGGAGTCCCCACCGCCTTCCTGTCCAGCAGGGCTCCGGCGGGGTTGGAGATGGGCACATTGGTGCCAGTGCAAGGGACAGACAGGGGATGAGGGGCACCCAGGTTGTTGTTGTAGTTGAGCAGTTTATGGTTCTGCAAAGTCAAGAAACAAATGCATATTAGGAAAAAAATTTTGAAATTTCGATTCGCCCCCAGATTGATGGAGACATTGCAGATCTAGTTTCATGAAAGGATGGTGCTGTGGATAGAAAAGAAGGAAAAAAACTGTTGGGAGTACTCTTGCGTGCCTTTTCTTTTCTGGCTCTGAAAACATGAGCGGATACAGGCCTATAGAACAGCAGCTGGTTTGGCAAGTTGCCCTAGTGAGGAATGTGTGCCTGTTTAGTAAATGGAGCACAGGGGCGCGTGAGAGAGCGAGCGCGGCACGGCTGGTAGTGGTTACAAAGGGGCTGCATCATTTGAAACATAATGAAAGTACACTGGCAAGGCATCCAACGGCATAGCTATGCATACTGATTTCAGTACACCTCGATGCCAGTGGCAATGTTGAGGTTCCTTTTCACAACCTTTCATGGGAGACACATAACCCAAAACGTGATGCGATGAAGCAACACACTGACTCAATCCACGTTTGGTGTGAGATTAAGTGATACCGCCTGCATTAAGTCTTTTAAGAGTTCACACAGCTGCAAAGCTGAATACAGTGCTAAAGTAAACTTTTGAAAAAAGTAGTTTCTCCAACAAAATACTTGAGACCATGCAACAGAGAGAGAGAGAGAGAGAGAGAGAGAGAGAGAGAGAGAGAGAGAGAGGCAGGAACAATCTACATTATGACTCTCCTACACTAATCTGATCAAGTGAAAATCCGATCAAGCTTGCACTCCACATGAGCATGTGCCCCGCTTTGTAAAAACAAAACCACAAGTATAGACACGAGCAAATCTGCACTCCCCATGTGCAGCATTAATAAAACAGCGTAAAGATTGCAATTTCTATTTCCCTCTCAAAAGCCAAGTTGCACCGCTTCACTATCAGTTCTTCACCAAAACAATACGTGATGGTGGGACACATGTTGAATATCACAATGAACTGAGTTTACCCAAATCGGAACGATCAACAACAACAACTACTACTACTACACATACACACACAGCACATGTCAAGATCAATACAAGTTTGGGGAAACTCTCGTGACGGGCAAATAACGAGCAGTCGTGCGCACATCCCGAGTCGTAAATGAGATGAAAATCCACGGCAACAGCGGAGTTGCGTGCGCACGGCCTGCCGCGCCACAGCGCAGGGCCCCCGGGCAACCAAACCTCATCATTCCGCTGCACATGCTAGCTGGCTAGCGCTCCGGCTAACGCCGTAGAGAGTGATGAGAGAAAAAAAAGTTTTGAAAGGTACCTTGTTCATAACTTCAAAGTCGAAGAAAGGCGACCCCACGGGTGTGGTCATCTTTGCAGCGACGAAAACAAAATCAAAAGTAGTAAATGTTAAAAAAAAAAAAAAAAACTGGTCTCGAAGCAAAAGTTGCGCAGGTCGATGTGTTCTGATTTCTGCAGCTACTCTTACTGACCCTGCAGAACCCCCTCTGCCCTGCACCAGCCACCAACATTTGCTTTATAATCCAATGCAGGAGGAGCTTGCATAGACTGGGCGTTACTTTTAACAAACTTTTTTTTTCTTCTCTCTCTGCCCCCTTCGGGGACAGACTTGAATTGGTTGCCAGTTTATTTGGGATTACTATACTGTTGCACGCAGCGTGCATACGAAATAGTTGTACACTTTCATTTCGGAGTGTGCGGAACAGCCAAAGAATGAACATGTCTGAACTCTTATCACAGAGCTCGCCCCCCCCCATCCCCCCGAGTTTGCTGTTAAGCAAATCGCCATTAGAACAAACTAACCCGAGTCCATTGACCTGAATTGGGCCAGTGAAGCAGAGATATGCAACTACATTTGAAAAGTAAACCATTACGTTTAATGATGCAGACATAAACGTTCTGCAGGTTTGGGTTTAGGATTGTGACTTGCCCGCACCAAACTTTTTCCATTATAATCTTCTGGTACTGTATCACAAAATACTGCCAAACTATCTTGTTCTGGAAGTGTAGAAGAAAAAACAAGTTCACTTCAGTTTACTTTAACTTGACCTTTTTAAACTACAAATAAGCCAAGTTTACTTATATTTCACCCGTGCTGTGTGTGCAAAAAGTAAATTTGATAAGAGTGTACTTAAAGTTGTACTCTTAGACTTGTTGAATACACTTCTCTTTTTTTTTAAAATATGCTTTTGCTCAAAAAGTTAGTAAGCTTTTTATACTCAAGTATACTCAGAAATATGCTTAAAGTACATTTTTCCACGTAAATCTGGTGCTTCTCCTGTTCGTGTGGAGATGTTTGCGAGGAAGACCATCCGAGTTCCAGCTAACTTCCACTGCTCTGTAATTAATTTACTCTTAATTGCTGGACTGTAACGTCACTGGCGGGACTTTCCGGTGTATTCACGCAGCCAGTAGTTGTTGTGTGTGTGTTTTTTTTTAACTCTTTCCCCACCACACTTGTTTCCGACTGAAAACTTTTTGTGTTTTCATCTGGAGTTGCCGTGGCTCCACCCTTCTCCCTGACAAGCAGGTAAAATTGCCATCTGAAAACGAGCCAGTTGTGCACCGTCTGTACATGTGTGCTGGCTGCTCATTCCACCAGGCAGGCCATAACCTGATACCAGGGTGATCTCACCACATGCAGCCACGGTCTCAGCCACCATGAGGGCTGCAGCCATGTGTAAAGAAGAACCTGGAGTGTAACCTATACAAATCCATTGTGGCCCCACTCCTCCCTCCATAATGCAGGGGTGCTATGACAGAGCAGCCATGGGCCATGGACAGAGTCAATGTCAGGGCTGGGCTGCAACAGAAGAAGGAGCGAAAGAAAGCTGGGTTAGAGGGGAAGAAAAGAAGTTGTTAAAAGTTTGGAGGAGGGGATGGCGTGAGGGGGAGATTTATAGGGGACGTTTATTACTGCACAGCACTGCCCTGGGGAGATGAAGGGGGGGGGTAGAGGGGTGGAGGGACACAGAGAGAGAACGAGAAAGAGAGAGGGGGGGGGGTGGAGGTGGAAGGCAAAACATTCCCTTTTCCCCTTCCTCTTCTCTCCTTGTACCAGGAGCCATGCAGGGGGGCGGGGAGCTTCGCCCCAGCGTGGAGGATGTGGAGAAGGCAGTGTGGAGGTTTGTTTCCTAAACCGAGATGTCGAGTTGAGAGGAGACAAAGCAGAGCAGCCACTGAGCTCACGGCAGCCCGGCAGAGATCTGAGTCAGTTTGGGGGGGAGGCATTCAGAAGTACACACAGCTTCACTGTCCCATGACAATGACAAATCCTCTCACAAGCAAGCAAAGCTCCCACCTGACACCATCTTCAAATTAACTTTCATCCGAGTGTGCACCCCCCCCCCCACCCTCCCCTAACTATAACTTTTTCAGAAGACTGGCTGGACTCAGAAACCAGCCAGCCCGCCAGCCCATGGAAGAGCGAGTCAGGGTGTGTGTTTTAACATTAAAGGGGGGGTTTTACGAGCTGGGGCTGTGTGGAATAATCTCCCCCTGGAGTGTTTTTACAGACGACAGGATGGGATGACAGAGCTGCTGGTTGCAGTTCAAAGGCCCTGTCACTGATTGATTAAGTGGATCAGATCGATTGTCTGCCGCCCAAGGGGGGCAAAACTCCTGGAGGGAGGTGGGAGGAGACGAACTGTATTTCTCAGCAATATGGCAACTCGACAAAAAAGGCATGAGACAATGTGAAATACCGACCATGTCGTGTCTCACATTCAGAGAAACGGGACAGAAATCTACTTGGAGTACGGTGGATGTGCAGGAAGTTGTCACGGTGCCATTGTGGCTGACCCACATTGACCACCTCCAGACGACAGGGCCTATCGATATACGATGAGCCTACATTTCCATACGGCTTCTTCTCTTGGATATCCCCCCCCGCCCCCCGACACACAACTGTTGTTTAGTACCTCAGTACCTACTTGATGTTGAACGATTACACCGTCCTTCCAGGTTCAGGAGGAGGCACCTGTTTCCTGCCAAAAACAAAGAATCAGGCTGCCCTGTCTCTCGGGGATTATGTCAGATGTGTTCCTACTCATAGACACATAGACACTACACACACACACACACACACCTCACACACACTTCTCCTATATAAAGTACAGGCCGCATTTCCCAGAGTCTCATGATAGAGCCCAGCATTGGCAGCAGCTGGGTTTGGACCTACTGTGGTAAAAATAACAACGACAGACTTTTATTTATACGTTGCTCTTTTGGAAAGCAGATTTACCAAGTGCTCTATAAACAGCAGATATAGATAGAGATACTATATATGTTCAGATAGATAGATAGATAGATAGATAGATAGATAGATAGATAGATAGATAGATAGATAGATAGATAGATAGATAGATAGATAGATAGATAGATAGATAGATAGATAGATAGATAGATAGATAGATAGATAGATAGATAGATAGATAGAGTTATTATCTAGGTGTTTCCACCTCAATAAATCCAGAAGGGTGAGGAAGACGTGTGTACCTGCCAGTCCCTGGTTTGTTTCGGGGAAGCACACTTTCCCCTGCATCATGCACTGCAAGAAAACCTTTCACGGGTAAGAATATGCAGGCCTTCATGACTTCAGACTCGAAGGTAAATGCAGCCCCCAACCACCAGACCCCCCCCCCGTGCAATGTATTTTTGATAGATGGATAGATAGATAGATAGATAAATAGATCGATAGATAGATAGATAAATAGATCGATAGAAGAAAGAAACAAAGGAGTGAGAGAAACACTATTAAGAAAAAAACCCAACAGCAACAAAAGACATTGATTGTTTACAAAGCCAAGCCATTTGCTTTTGTTGGAGTTGAGAGGTACTTGAGGCTGTTTTTCTGACCGTATCAGTCTGACTCCTCATCCTCCAACCCTCCATCCCACACAGGTCCTCCCCTCCATGTCCAGGATGCAGACTTCTTGAGGTCAAGGCTGTTCTCCTTAAGCCCTATCATTCCCTATTAGAGCCTCGACCAGTCACTCCTCCTCAGCCTCTGTTGGATGTTTTGATTTCTTCCTCCTGTGCTGAACCCTCCCCCCCCTTAGGAAGGGAGTATAGGGATGAGGAATGAGGTCACAGATAATGTTTAGGTGGTAAAAGGAGAGACAAAATTCAATCTTTTTGAAGAGGAGATGAAAGACGGCAGGGAGAAATGCACACAGAAACTTAGACGTTGTCTGTGGAGGACCTGCCTGGGTATTTATTCTCTGTAACGAGGCGCTTATTTAAACAGGGAGATGTAGTTTCCCATTGCGGCCTGCAGAGGGCAGGTTTCTTCCTTGTCTTTTTTTTTTTTGTACCGTGATAAAAACGCTTCTCATTGCCTGCGTTTACAGATTTTGCAGTGTCTTCAGATTTGTTCAAATCATAAATCAAGTTTATTTGAATGTTTGCAGTTTAACGTGCCTACATGTGAAAATACAGTGCATGCAAAGAGCAAGTATTCCTGGAGTAGCTGGTTCATAAATATGTCCCTATATCCCTCGCTGGCCACAGATGTTTTGTATTGACTGGGTCTAGCGAATATTCCACTTTAGACCGGAAGTGCACGTGTGTGACGTGACGCTTGTGGCCGTTATGACCACTTTATTTCTTTGTCTCTAACATGTACAGTAAGGCAGTATATACGCTTCTTAAATCGCGTCGCTTGGTTAAAATCCCCAAATGCCCCCGTCTAAGAAAGCGTCCACCCTGCTGAAGTATCACCATCACCTTCACCTTGATTTCAAACATCCCCAAATCCTCTGTGAATAGTGCACGTGGCCATTGAAACTCTAGTTAATGGTCACTCCTACATTTGCATATGAAACTGGCCGTTGGGCTGGATTGTTCTGCATCTGTATAGTTTATAAGGGTGGGGATACCTGCAGCCAGTTTAGACCGCAAAGCTCACTTATCTGTCAATAAACCTATCCAGATGAACTGATTCAACCTTCTTTGATTTTTTTACCTGGATTATTGAGCATGCATAAAGGCACCATCACCTTCCGTTTTGTACCCTGGGATGTGATTACCCCTTGCAGAGGAGGGCACATAACAAGAGTATAGTAAGTATAAGAAGTATAGCGAAACGCAGCAGATTAGACAGGTAGGCCCGTGAGGCAGACAAACACAGCTCTTGTCTTGTTGTACTTCGAGCTGAACCGGGTCTCAAAACGAGGCTCCGTGTTGCGTATCCACCTTCTGCTGACCCACGCCGTGGCCTTATATCTGGCAAAGAGGCATATCATCCCCAAGCACACAGACATACCAGTTGGACACTCTTAAGAAGTGCCGCACCATATCCCAGTCAAATCAATTTCGAGCTCCTTCAATGATAGCCCTACATTACCCAACTTCCTATTCTTTGTTTTTTAACCCAGCAAGCGTATCTTGGCGAAGCACATCTTTAAGAAGTTTAGGCGGTCAATGGCCAAGGGTGACCAATTTCAAACTTGACAGTATTTGATGTCTTAAACATATTGTCTTGCATCCATGGTGAGAACTGCGTGGGTTCAATTCCTGCGCACATCCTCTCCCTACATCCCAGTTTGCACGATCTGGTTCTTGTGTGTATGAATTCTGACAGGAGCCCATGACAGCACCGTTTTTATGTTTGACAGTATGTTTAATAAATTCGCATGGCACAAGTTTGGAGAAGTGCGGTCTTCTGACGTCTACGTAGATGCCAGTTTTTCTGCTGGTTGAGAGTAGCCTCAGAGAAAGTGCGTGACAGAGGGAAAATAGCATGCGTAGAGAGAGGCAGAAAGGGCAAAAGAAAGCCAGGGAGAGAGAGAGAGAGAAGCAAAATAAGAACGAGGAGAAATTAATTGTCCATTAGGGTAGCCACAGCATTGTTAGTGGCTTACCACCAACTGCCATTACTGAGGCTGTTCCCATGAAACGCTCCAAGATGGCCGTCCACTACTTCCTCTGCCCTTCTGCTCGCACTGGGTGGGATGCAGCTTCAACGCTAGCACTGGCTCATTTGGATAACTTCAGCACATCACAGGATTACAATCGTGACCACGGTTCAAAACAAACACTAGCATCATGGAAATAAATCTCTTTGGCGCTGTCACAGTCAATTCAAAGGGAAATAGAAGAGTAATGAGGCTTCGGTTAAATGTGAGGTCACGAAAATAACGACAAACGAGCGAGTGAGTGGTGAGTAGGGGAGGCTCCGCATTCAAAAGGGATTTACTGTCTCACTCGCCACTGACACACTGGTCTCTTGAGGAGGGTTGTATTTAGAACGCAAGGCCAGTTTCCTCCTCTGACTTCCTGACCTGTGTTTCCTGGGGAGCTAATCTTGCTGTCTGCCCAGGAGGCTCATGGGAAGGGAGAGTTTGCCACACTGCTCTGCCTCAACTCCGCTCACATCAGGGGGGGGGGTCAAAACCATCAAAGCAAAAGCCAAAGCCATTAAGCTGTGGAAATTTCATGACGCATAACCTAACGCACTTGCAATGCGAAAATGGTGCATATTCGTTCTCTGACCCTCGCTATGTGTGCAGACAGATGCTAAGACGGTTAGGCAGCAGAGGTAGGAATTTGATGGCTGCTACGACCAGGACCCCCCTGAGGGGGGTCCTCGGGTCGTAGCAGCCATCAAATCCTACCCCTCTGCTGCCCTAACCGTCTTAGCATCTGTCTGCACCATAGCGAGGGTCAGAGAACGAATATGCACCATTCCTCTCGCATTCGACAAGTGCGTTAGGTTACTGCGTCATGAACATTTCCCACAGCTTAATCGGCTTTCCGGCTATCTGCCTTCTGCCATCTGTCTCTGCACCCCCCCCCCATCATGCATAGTACACACACACGCACACACACACAACCAGCCTGTGTGGTCACTCGTGGACTAGAGTTACACAGCCCATGTGTCCAGTGCTGGACAATGCACGAGGCCAATTGCCCACTTTTCTCACACATATCGCTCCACATCGATGAATCGGATGGGTGACACTGACTGACAGCGCTCTCCTCTGGACTGATATCGCTCCAGAATGCTGGTGACATGCGCACAACTCTGACATTGTCACATTTTGTGTTTGGCAGCAGTTATGCCACTATAAATGAGCACTTGTAAATTGGCATTTGATGATGTGTAAAACTGTTGCAAGGGTGTTTTTGATTAAGAGACGATGAGCCACATGCTAAAGCTAGGTTATTCATGCTCCAGAGATGAGCACAGATTCGGATTAGTTGTATGTGAGCTATCCTTATTTGACCCGTACAGTATGGTGTGTTTTAATGATTCTAGGTGATGGGTATTTATTGGTTAAAAAACATGCTTTTATGCATTTTGCATGTCTTACTTTTCGATACCTGTCTGTATTTTCAATACAGCACTCTTGATTATAGTTATCTTCAATTTGTGCAATGAAGAGGACTGTTGATTTCCACTTGCCTATCTTCACTTCCACAGTTGCGGATTGTGGTTCTTTCCATCTTTGTTTTCTACTGTTCACGCTGGTAATCTTGCAATTAGAGTATATAGTTTTTGTAGAGGCAACGGGTATGGCAGCTCAACCACATCTAAATGTTTGCTCTTTCAAGACTTGCAGTCGTCCCAGCGTCAGCAGAAGATTGCTCATCTGTTAAACTGTGCCTTTGACTGTTCTTTGGAGATGGAAAGTCCTTGTAGCGTCTGCTCCATCTTTTTGATGTGACCTGTTGTCACTCCCAGAGAGTCAAAGGAGCTTGTGAAGTACATCCATCCTCTTTTCCATGGCAACTGATGAGGAAATGAGCAATCCATAAGGTATGTGGATGAAGATTGGGGTGCTCGTATGTGGCCAAAGAAGTGCTCCCTATCCCTTTTTTTGTTTTGTTTTATTTTCCCAAGAGAGATAACACGACTCAAACAAACCCAAACAAAAGACCCAAACAGTAATTGTGTTCTCAAGGAGACAAAAGATATAAATGTCTTACCTCTTTGATTGTTATTTTGCAAATGTGCTTTCGATTGCGAAATGAAAACAGCTTTGGGGATTTTATGTGATTGGCTGTGGCCCTGAACATGGAACAGCATAATAGCTATCAAAAGCAGAGTTGGATGTCTAGGTGGTTCTAAGCTCCGTCTTTGTATGTTTTGTTTTTTTTGTTGTTTTTTGTTTTTTTTTTAAAAGAAACCAACCCTCTCTTAAATGCCATCTTTGGGTCTTTGAGATCGGTCCAGTCCACCTCCTGCCCCCGACTGTTCCCCCACTCTGCCTGCCTCCCTCCCTCTCTCTCTCTCTCTCTCTCTCTCTCTCTCTCTCTCTCTCTCTCTCTCTCTCTCTCTCTCTCTCTCTCTCTCTCTCTCTCTCTCTCTCTCTCTCTCTCTCTCTCTCTCTCTCTCTCTCCTCTCTCTCTCTCTTTCAGCCTCTCTCTTTCAGCCTCTCTCTTTTCCCTGGCAGGGAAAGAAAGTGCAGCTGTGCAGAGTCCTTTGGGCTGCATTAAAAGAATCAGTCCATTTGGTTGGCTTTCCTGGCCAAAACTGTAATTTGTTGCTGCCAGGGCCTAACGGCCAGTCCAGAGCGGTTCCTGGGTTGTAGCTGCTTCCATCCAGGAGGACAATGGATAGTGTCCTGCAGCCATGCTAGCTAGCCTCAGTCATCCCTGTGCTGGGACGTGTGGTTTAGCATCTAAGGTTTCAGATCCGTCATGCCCAGGTGACAACACGGGTGATGGCAAAGGGGAACAAGTCAACTGGTTGTGGAAACTGGGAGATTCAACTTGATTGCTGGAACCAAGTGCTGGGACAAACTGCAGCGAGTTAGCAACACAAGAGTGCTTGCATACTTAAACTGCTCGAAGTTACGGTCTTTCTCTCCTGAAGGGTGTGTTGTTGTTTTGCAAATGTATGGTTTTTAACGCTGCGTTCCAGACAACTTGGAAATCGAGATTTTCTGACCTACTAGAAAAAGCACAATAGAACGCCACTCAAAGTTGAAGTTTCGGGGCAAATCCGTTTACCTGGACTTCATAGAGATGCAGTTGTCAGACGTCACACAACAATGGCAGCACCCATGGAGGTTGATGGTAAACCATCAACTAAGGCAACGTAAAGTATATTTACCTGTATTTAATGAAATAATACATACTATCGTATATGGGTGGCACGGTGGCACAGTGGTTAGCACGGTCACCTCACAGCAAGATGGTCCTGGGTTTGAACCCTGGGGTTGTCCAACCTTGGGGGTCACCCCGGGTCGTCCTCCGTGTGGAGTTTGCATGTTCTCCCCGTGTCTGCGTGGGTTTCCTCCGGGTGCTGCGGTTTCCTCCCACTGTCCAAAGACATGTAGGTCAGGTGAATCCGCCATACTAAATTGTTCCTAGGTGTGTGTGTGTGTGTGTGTGTGTGTGTGTGTGTGTGTGTGTGTGTGTGTGTGTGTGTGTGTGTGTGTGTGTGTGTGTGTGTGTGCCGGCCCTGTGATGGCCTGGCGGCCTGGCCAGGGTGTCTCCCTGCCTGCCGTCCAATGACTGCCGGGATAGGCTCCAGCATCCCTACAACCCTGAGAGCAGTATAAGTGGCTTGGATAATGGAATAGATAGGTTTCAGACCTGACAGCATGTCACTGCATTTGCATGTCTGTGATACGAGGGTTGAAAACCCCCCAAAAAACAAAAAGAAACTGGAATGAATTATGTACTGACTCCGTTTTTGTCAGTTGTAAATGTGTTTGGCATGCCCGCATAAACATACACAACACACGCAGTCTCCGACTGTCTCTGTGTACTTCCAGTAAGCGCCATTAGTGTCCCATCATACTCAAATGGCAGCCGTGTCCCGTTGTGTCAGCCCCGTCGTGTCCTCAACGTTATTGCGCTGTTGTGTGACAGCCGAATATGGGAACGCTTTCTGCGCTTGTTAAATAGTTTCTGGTTTGCATTTTATTTTTTTGCCTTGCGCTCTTATAGGTTCTACAAAGTCTAGTAAAATCGAATGGCTTTCCCAGAAATGAGTTTATTGTCCCCCCTCAGCCCACCCTACTCGTAAATAAGGGCACATTTACCAAAAATCCCTCGCCCCCACCACTCTTCTCCATGGTCGTACCACTACCAGTGCCCCGACGCCAAGAACTCTGCCAAAGTACACCCAAACAATCCCCCTTTCTCCTCATTGAAGCCTTCCAACTGTCTGTTAATAGTGTTTACACTACTCAAGCCCTCCGACTCGACGCTCTGGAGGAAGAACAGTCCAGATGCCGTCACTTGGAGCTCTGTGGTCCACCCACTTCACTTTAGCTGGCCCACTTATGATAAACTCCATTCTTCATTCTTTCATTATCGCAATAAATATCTTCAAGTGTTTAATCCGGCAGAGACAGCCATCAAAAGACTGCTTGTTTGTTAGTACGACCATCGATTTGGTTGCCATGCGCGTGTGTGTGTGTGTGTGTGTGTGTGTGTGTGTGTGTGTGTGTGTGTGTGTGTGTGTTTGTGTTTGATTCAGTGTCAAGAAATGAAGTTCTCTGAAAGTTTGCACATCACGAGTAAACCTTTACAACTGAATTACAACACTACGAGATTGCCCAGTGAGTTTTGAAGGTATATCGTACCTTGAGCCAGTACAGCTGGCTTCTGTAAACCGTTTTCAGCCAGTTTGCTTCTTTGCCGGTTTGCTTTTCTTGCATCTCTGTGCTTTTGAGCTTTGAAAGCATCTCTTTCAGCATACTGTGAATCTAAACGCTACGCATCGGCACCACAGGATATGGTCCATTTTGTTAGTCATACATTCATTCACAACATATGACCGCACCAACACAGGCCATGTGGTCCAATAAAATCAAACTTGAAGATGTTAAGAAAAGGACGCTGAAATGGGTTCCAGATGAACACCATCGCTATGGGAGGAAAACTATTAATACATTTAATATGGCAACCCCAATCACTCACCTTATTTTAATAAAACTTCAGTTTGGGGCCTGCCCTGGCTTGGCCCTCATTGCTGTTTCCAGGAAGCAGGGACCCCCAAGGGTTTCACTGTGACCCAACTCAATCATTCCCCTTGAGTAAGTACAGAAAAGATAGTGCAGAACTCTAACCACAGTATGACGTTTTCTGGGGGAGCTTTGAGATGAGCAGCGGAGGACAATCACGAGACACAAGATGACACTCTCGCTCTCACACACGCACACATGCACACATGCACTGTGCAGGGCGAGACAGAATGGAACACACTGGCAGGCGAGGAGCAGAGAAAATAATGCAGAACTAAACAGCGGTTCACAATGGTGGCTGATGTGTAGGCGGGACTATACAACTGGTTGAATACAGTACTGGAGCTTCCACTGTGGGTTGCATGTTTTCACTTCTTGACTCACCATTTGAGGGGGGGGGGCAAACTATCCGAATACCATAGAAATACATTAAGTTATCCATATTATCTTGTTCGCAGAAATACGCACAAGCTGTCATATCCAGCAATGACATTTCGGCTGTTTTTCTGCACCTACCTCAAAAAACTCTTGAGCCCCAACTTGATGATGTCATTCCCCGGGACGACGCTCAAACACTTGGACTATCATAATGACCTGTCGTGGCTTATTATGACCGTTCCTCCCAAGTGACTTGAGCCACAGGCCATTGGTGTGCCTGATGTTCCCCACACAAAGAGTATGAGATCAGCCCTTTGACGAGGCTCCAAATCAGCAGCCTCCATCACTCTGCTGTGTCATAAAAATTTTTTAAAAAAATCATCATCATCTACGAACATGACAGTCATGAGAATAAGGGTCAAATACTTTGACACAAGCTAGGACTCGATGTTTTTTTCCCAGAGTTGGGCGATGAGACGTTTATGTTGCAATGTTTTTCAGGGAGAAAGAGAGAGAAAGATAGAGAGAGAGAGATAGAGCGAGATAGGAAAAAAGAAAGTGCGGAGGATACAGAGCTCATTTGAGCGAAGGATTCGGTCAACATTTATCTGCACTGAGGTGATTACCAGGGTCGGCGCCCTGAAAACGTCTGCATGGTTCAATGAGATGCCTCGAGTTGGATAAGGAGGCCGAGCGCTCCTAACTCGGCACTATGATGGATGAAAATGTTCCGTCTTGTTTATGGAATTGGACACAAGGCATCTGCTGGTCTCTGGGGCACTCAGACCGTGTCGTAACAGCCCCCATGCTCCCTATTACACGGTGAAACAGAGATAATCGAGTTATTTCAGATGAGGAAAATACTGACAGGATAACAAAGTTCTGCTTGTTCAAGGACATGGATTTAGTTTGGTCTTCTTGGAAAGAGTTGAAAGTTGTTGGGTTTCCTTTTTTTTTCATAATCAAATATTAACCTTAATGTAACAAGCATGTGCATTATACTCGTTTTAGGGTTATTGAATAACGTTTAAGACTGAGATAGTCTGGCTTTGTTCACACCAAAAACCTTAAAAGATCATATCCAAATATTAAAAGACCTATAAAAATGTCAGCCAGTACCATTTCACAAGTATCTCTCTTTCAGCCTCTCATCTCAGCAAGTAAAGTCCTTTCTAATAAACTCTAAAGAAAAGGAAAATCTGTGCATTTTTCCCCCTTTGTGATAGAAAAGGTTACGCAACCATCGTCATGTCTGTCACACAGGCCTGCTTCTGCAGCATGTCAGCGAAATGGGACTCCATGTCAAGTCAACAGACTTGTTTGTCTGTAAAATGTGTTACCATGTGTCGGTGTTCATAACACACGTGGCGTGTTGGGTTTGATGCACAGCTTATAAAAAGCCTTTGTGCACTTATAGTCCATCTCTCGAACACACGGCGGCGCAGCTATACCGAGTTTTACGGTAAAGCGTCTTCGGGACGAATCCGAGGCAGGTCGCCTATTTTCCAGCGAATCACGCTGTACTCAGGATAGGGGCGACACAATCAAGGTGGACATTTTGGCAAAGCCCTGCAGGTGTATGACGAGACTAGCCAGGAAGCTTTTAACATCTCAGTTTCCAGGGGAGGTTTGAATCCGTTCACTGGGCGCTGGTTTTCGGTTTGAAGACGTTCCGCCATTCATCCGAAAGTCTTCTTCCCCCTGTGACGCCGGGCGGAGAGGCCTCATAATTTAGTGCCGAGATAGTGTCGCGCCTGGTGTCCCCCCCCCCCCCCCGGCGCCAGATACGAAGAAAGCCTTTCGGATGAATGGCGAAAAACTGACATGCGCCGAATCTGTTTAAGCCTCTCCCCTGGAAATGTTAGTACCTGGATGACTGAAATGAATCTACTTAGAGATAAGATCTCAATTGCACTGTAAATTCCAGATGGTGCAAATATCCACCCACTCTTGATGCCTATGGGACGGTGGTGGGTTTCCTCTTTTGAGACCGTGCAAACGAGTGCAAACGGGAAAACGTGCCACCACAACGGGCCCTCCGACATGCTGTGATCATTACAAGGTCATGTAATGCACCGTAAACATCGTAGCATGGGGCCGTGATGGAGCAGGGTTGTCCTTGCGGGGGCTCACATAGTTTTTGAGCTCTTCTCCACATGTTAAGGGGCTGTTATGACTGTGTGTATGTGTGGGGGGGAGGGGGGGATTGTTCCCTCATCTGTCCCTGTCATAAGATCTGCTTTATAATCTCCCCATTCTGCTTTCCTTTCTCTTCCGCCCTCCGCCCTGTATACCGACTCTGTTTAAAAACACCCATTACTCAAGGAACACAAATCCCCTCATCTTCAACACAATCATATGTTTGCATAAACTTCTCCTCCTTCTCCTCCCCCCTCGCTGCCACAAATGCATGGGCTCAGCAAAAAGCTGGGGACTGTAACAGCCCCCGTCTACCCCGCAACTCTACCGCTGTTTCATTGTCGCGTGAAATTAGAGTAGGAGCTCGATGGAGACAAAGGAAGAAGAGAAAGACAAAAAAAAAAGGGAACCAGAGAGACAACGAAAGAAAGAGATACAGAAAGAAAGAGACATAATGCAAAAACAGAAAGAAAAGGTAACGCGAGAGAGAGGTGAAACTGAGCAAGAGACAGATACAGAGAGAGAGAGAACGAAAGAAAGACAGGGAGGAAGAGGAGGGGAGACAGAGACAGCCCGAGTACCAGTAGGGAGAAAGTGCGGAGTCATGCTGTAGGAATGCTGGAGGGGGGGATTGCTGGCGTGACTGCCCCATTTTTCACAGCCATAATCAGAGCCAGCTGTCAGCAAGAGGGCCCAGAGGATGGGGGAGGGTGGAGAGAGAGAGAGTCAGAGAGAGAGTCAGAGAGAGAGAGAGAGAGAGAGAGAGGGAGGGAGGATGGGGAATGTGTGTGTGTGTGTGTGTGTGTGTGTGTGTGTGTGTGTGTGTGTGTGTGTGTGTGTGTGTGTGTGTGTTTGTTGGTGGTGGGGGATTGGAAGAAGTTTGAGAAAATGAGGGGAGGGGTGCGTGAGCTATGACAAGCAGACCGGCTTTTTGCAAAGCAAATATATTTTTCTCCCCTCGCGTAGAGATTACAGACCCATTGGTTGCACATAAAAAGGAGGGGGAAAAAAAGGAAAAGAAAACGTCTGCAAATAGACAAAATGTGCGTCAAAGATGTAAGAAAAATGCACGCCGTCCGTGTGTTGGTGTGTGTGCTGTGCTGTGTTAGTAATCCCATGTGCACGCATTTGTGCGTGTTATGAAAAGCCAGAGGGTGGAGAGGGCCGGAGTGTGTTAGCCTTGACTCGGCGGGGCTGCTCTCTGAGCCGGGGTGAAGGAGGATGGAAGGGGTCCGGGCGGGGCTTCTTTCCTTCCTGCTCCTCCTGTGACTTGGCCCTTACTCTGCCGTACAGGATGACAAAGCAAAGAGTGCTAGACAGCAGCTCTCAGCTGTGGCCATCCAGCACCAGTGGAATGTCCAAATGGATTTGTTTATCGGAGACATGGGTGGGAGAGAAAAAGGCCTGCTCAAAAAGTGATGAAAGAATTTTATGAGTCTGTGTTATTCATCAGGAATCGACGAGTCCTTAAACCAGCAAACGGAAAAAGAAAACAAGCCTAACGACAATGACAACGACAGTGAATTTCATGATGATAATGATGAAGTTAAAATGTCCCCAGGTAAACAATGTGTCCCCAGGGTAGAGGTATTTGTATATGTATAATGTGGGGTAGAATTTAGGTTTAAAGGGTCCATATAAAACTGTATTTCTCCTGGATCGCCACCTTGTCACGGTGGAGAAGCTTGCGTGTACCAGTGATCCCAAGAGCTATGCCATCCGGAGCTTGGCTCCTGCTAGGGTCAATAGGTCAAGGGGGAGGGTCCAGACGAAGCGCGATCCAACAAAGACCTCAACGGCTGAACTGGCGGAAGTTGTCTCCAGGTCACAACTGCAGTGAAGGCGGATGAAGGCCGCAACAGTGGGTGGGCCCCAATCGCCTTGGTTCTCCGTCCCATTGGACTCTGACCACCCCCTGCCAAGGACTGTGTGGTGGCTCCAGGCGCATCAGCCACTCCACGTAAAAAGCTGTCACGCGCAGGCGTCCTCCTATTATGCAGCTCCAGGATCAGCCTCTACACCCACCTGAGGACCCAGAGGGACCCAGAGGGAAGGCGGTCATACTCGACCCCGAGTGACCGCCGATGATGATGGTGATACAACTGCAAGATACTTTAGTAACACTTTCTATGAAGCTTGCATCTATAATGCCCTATAAGAATCTATAACGCCCTATAAGTGTAGCTATGTCATTGTAAGATTCATGATAACCATGTATACACCCTCACAACAACTCATAACCACCTTAATGATACATTATGTCAATTTAAAACGGATTTATAGTTTATAAATATGTCACCATTAGTCTGTTTATCTGTCAAATGTCATAATGCATCATAGCCACGTTGTTTTGCTGAAGTTTTGCAGAGATGCATAATGAGACTTCAGTGCTATTTCACAGTCTTCAGCCATAGCCGTTAGTCATTGTAATACACATTATAGGAAAGTATAGGCGTTATAGATGCAATAGATGCTTATAGGGCGTTTTAGATGCTTATAGGGTGTTATAGATGCTTATAGTGCATTATAGATGCTTATAGGGCGTTATACTAGATGCAAGCTTCATAGAAAAGTTACCGATACTTTTATATAACTACCACACAAACCAACACCTCCTTTGACAGTCTGTTTTGATAGGGTTGCCCGCTTCATCATTTTACCCTTACTAGGAGGATGGAAAAGGGCCCCGCTGGGAGCAGATTGCTTCGGTTGATTCTGGCCTGATTCACTGACGTCACAGAGATGACCTCTTCGAAGTCGGAGTGGCGAGTTTCATGTCACCTCCCCAACTCCCATCGCAGACAGCACCCTTGAGACGTCCAAAAAAATAGTGTCAGCGGCTAATGAACTTAGCAGCCGCAGCACGCTTCCCATTCTCCCCCGTTTCCACTCCCTCCTAAGTGGGTTTAAGTGAGTCACTTCATGTGTTGTTTTAATGGTCCTCTTGAACTGTCAGTCACGACCCCCTTTAAGAATTGGGCAGTTGTTGGTTGTCTCCAGTGATGCGCAAAACTATGGCGCATCAAATGTGCCGTAGTTTTTTAGTTTTGTTTTTTTTCAAAGCGTCTCCTCGTGCAAGGGCTGTCGTGACCTTTAGTGGAAACTTTTGACACAGACACCCAAACTTTGTACCCAGTCTCTACATTTTCTAATAGTCTATTTCAGGTCTTGAACAAAACTCCCCTCATAGCCCACTTCCTGTGCTCAAGTCTTTATCTGATACGTGGTTGTGTGGTCCCTCACATATAGTATGTGGGTGTGTGTGTGTGTGTGTGTGTGTGTGTGTATGTGTTTGTACTCGCTGGTACATGTGGGTGTATGTCTATTTCTGTATTGCATTCATCTGTGTCCATGTTAGTGTGTGCGTTTGCATACAGTGTGTGCTTGTGTGTACGCAACTGTGTGCCCACAGCTTGTTGATCAGAAGTGGTGCTGGTGACCTGTGGCCTGCCTGAAATGCAGCCAAGTCTAGAGTGGAAGGGCTGTGGACTCCAGACTTCTGACTGTGAAAGCTGTCCATTCTGTCCTCATGTGGCCTCCCTTTATCAGGGGGAGGAGGGGAGCATGCTGACCCACCTCCCCAACCCCGACTTTTGGGAAAAAGAGGTTCCTACTATGAGTCATTAGTCCATGAACCACAGAACAAAAGTCCAGACCATGCCTGGGATGGATGGCAGACGAAAAAACACATTTAGATGATGAATGGTCATGTTTTATTCCCACACAAATTATAATAGGCTGCTTTTCAGTAACGCGGTGCTGTTTGTTTGTTTGTGCGCGTGCTTCATTCTTTATTTATTTATTTCTTCTGATGTAGCCATAACATTCTCTCTCTCTCCACATACAAACACACACACACACACACACACACACACACCCCTTTGTCCAAACGTTTGATCTCTATCTTCTCCCCCATCATGGAGAGAAGTCAGGCGCTCAGGTTGACCTCGCACATCAATTGTTCAAGACAAGATGGACGTCCTTTCACCTCCTTACAGTCGGGGTAAATACTTGGGTACTTTCCAGGGCACTTTCTCCCGTTTTGGCAGGCCGTGGCCTTGTTTATTGCGCGGCAGAACCCTGGCGACTCCGCGGGCCGTGACTCATGCAGCGAGTCCAACACTCGCCGGTTCAGGGTTCAGTTTACAAACGGCGTTTCACAACGCGTCCTCTCTGGCTCGGGGGGTTGCGCTCGCCCCTCTGACACGATGACTGATATCGGATTCTGAAAAGATGGAATTTTGCAAGATCACAAGATTTTATGTACACGCCTGGCTTCAAAATGGCTGTTATTTGTATCCCGTGGCTGTTTCTATTTAAATGTGGCTGTGTTACTTTTTCTTGTGCTCCGACTCGTAATAGCGCCTGTATGTGTTATTGTGGCTGGATTTTGTCACGGTTCGATATACAGCCAATCGCTATCCAGGATCTTTCGTCTCTTTATTTAGTTTAGTGCGCGCCTGTTTCTATGTTTTGTCTGTATTTGTCTGGTTTTCCTTGTGTACGAGTGGAGCTTAATGTGCTACAGACAATGTCACATCTGTTTCTACGGCATCCAGCCGTGTCACGTAATGTGTCACTTTCTGTGCCCTGCCTTCTCCCAACGATTTAAATCACCGACTCACAACACAACAGAGACTCCCAGGTTGTGGGTCTCTGTGTTTTGAGTCTGGACTCGACGTTAGGATAGTTGAGAGTCTCAATGATTCTGACACCGAGTCCAGCTCCCCGCTTAGTCTCCTCAGGACCAAGACTCTGGCATCACCAGTCCCATGTTCATGATGGACTGTGGAGATTACAGTCATTGATGCCAAACTGGCTCCTAGGCCAAAACTGTTGGATTTGCATGACGGGGTGGTGAATCACAAAGTCTGTCATCATCTTCACTTCACTAGTGCGTCGTCCCTTTACAATTTGGTCGGGGGAAATAGTTTTTTTTGGGGGGGGGGATTTTCCCCCCTTTTTCTCCCCATTCGTATCCGGCCAATTTCTCCACTCTTCCGAGCCGTCCTGGCCACTGCTCCACCCCCTCTGCCGATCCGGGGAGGGCTGCAGACTACCACGTGCCTCCTCCGATACATGTGGAGTCCCCAGCCGCTTCCTTTTACCTGATGGTGAGGAGTTTCGCCAGGGGGACGTAGCACATGGGAGGATCACGCTATTCCCCCGCCCCCCCGAACAGGCGCCCAACCGACCGGAGGAGGCGCTAGTTCAGCGACCAGGACACATACCCACCCGCAGACACGGCCCTGACCAAGCCGGAGGTAACACGGGGATTCGAACTGGCGATCCCCGTGTTGGTAGGCAACAGAATAGATCGCTCCACTACCCGGACGCCCCCAAGATATCCATTTTCTAAGATACTGTACTGTACATAAGAAGTGAGAAGAATTGATCGATTCATGAAGATGTCGTACTTTTGAAGCGACGCACCATCTGAGGACAGTTGCTTACAAAGCAGTTCTGCCTCCGAGGACAGAACCACATATGCGAAATATACCAGCAAGATTAATTTCAGGTGTTATTTATTGTTTGAGAAGAAACACGTATTGTCTGGGAAACAGCCACATTACATAAAGGTGTAATATCAAAGATGTGGCTCTACCCAGCAGCCCCGGGCGCAGGCAAATGAGTCACGGAAATAAAAATGAAAAAAAAAACACCTTTTCTCTACCCACCTTGGCTTCTACAGTACATGCTGTTTTTACTGTAATCTTTTGCATTACAATCCCACACTAACACCAAGGGGAGAAGTGACACAACTGTAATTTGTAGTAAATGACAGTGCATTACGTAAATATTCCTAGGTCAGTGTCACGTGAAGCGCACATAAAGCTGAATAAAAGGTGACGAATGTGGCTGCTCATCGGTTAGCAATGCCAGCCAACGCTAAATTATCCACCTCCAGTGATTTGCCAGTCCTGTTCATATTGCTCAGCTATTATTTCATATCATAAAAGCTTTTCCTTCTTCGAGAAAGACTGTCAGTATACGTATATAGCAGCAAGGTTCCTCGCTGCAGAATCCAACAAGTATATCAATCAGCACAAGTGTGTGAATAGTTGTGAATAGCATTTGCCTAATTGTCCTTCCATTTCTATCACCACATACTTAAGAGTGCTGTAGGTTAGATCACGGTAAGAATATCATAAAGCCTACCTTATTAGGTCTTAGTCTTAATTTATGCTTGGTGCCCTTACATTTTTATTGACTGTGCCCAAATTGATTCACAACTGAACACCACATTAAACATTTAGTTATGCTTCGGCCGAGGGTGACGGGAGGCTGTCCGGTGCGAAAATGACGGCTATGAGTGACAATGTACCACACCATTTGTGACGTCACATTTTGGATGTGTGTGAGGGAGAGTCTCGAGCAACCTTTAATCCTGTCAAAAATACATAATTTCCATCAAACAGTGATTATGCCAGGTGACCAAATGTCAAGCGATCCAGTATCGATTGACGCCTAGGTTTCCTGGTTGTGGTTAGCAGAGGTTGTTGCAGCACATCTGCTTATCTCTGATCAGCTGCATATGACTAACAGGCCGTGGGCCTTAGACAATTTCCTCTGCACTAAGGTTTCCTTCTTTTTCACGCAGGTCATAGCCGTTGATCTGAATGAGCATAAACAAAGCCTTGTAGAAGAAACCCAAATAGGTTTTGTTGCTGATAATACAGTTGGCAAAGATCAGGACATAATGCACTGCTCGCTACTAGTCTCCTGTGACCACCACAAGGCCTGCCACAGGAAGTTATGTCACTTCCTGCAGCGTTGCATCGATGTGGAAAGAGGAAGCCCCCTTACTTTCCGTAGACCCACTTGTCATAACAATGGGAGACATGGGGTGATTTTTCAGAGCTCAGGTGAAATAACCTATATTTTTAACCACTGCACGAAAGCGCAAATGAGTGCTATATTCTACTTCCTACTAGCTCATAACTGTCACATAGAGCACATTTTTGTCGAACCATGGCTTTGGATATGTGGTGTTTCAGCACCTGTGTGTGCGCTGCACAGACATATCAGACAGGATGTTGGGGGTTGTTTTTGTTTTTGTCCTATGCTAATATCCATCTCACCCACCACACTTTCTGTGCCTTTTGTCTGTGAACTGTATGGAACATGCAGAGGAGGAAAAAGTTCTCCGTTCTTTGATTTGAATGTGTACATATACAGGCATTGCCCATAGCTGTTCAACCGGTTAACCCGTTCATGCCCACACAGAGTTACACATTGAGTTTGCTGCATGGAAGAGCAACACAAACAACCTCCTCGATCGGGAAACTCCCACTAAAAGTTGCCATTGTTTTGCTTTTTTAAATTGTGCAACATTTTATACGCTTTAAAAAATGATTTCCATGATGTCTTCATATTCTCAGAAGCAGAGTCTCTGGACAGAAACAGTTGGGTCAGATGGTTTGTTGTTCTGCAACGTTTCTTAGTACAAGCAGCTGTGAATGTCCCTTGTGTTACTCAGGGGTCCCTATCACACAATGAGAAACTGGTCCTGCCCTTGAACAATCCAGAACCAAATGTGTCTGCACCAGCTTTTCCATTTTAGCCGCACACACGGGTGTCTATCCATCAATTATTTCTCTGTGTTGTTTCAGTGTAACTACCTATCAGCCTGGTTCCCATCAAAGTATATGGGAGAGTAAGGATCTCTGGAGTATACTCACCCTCTCAACTTCCACTACATCTCTTTGCTCATGTTTGTCTAGGGAGGTGATTACGGGAAGGCCGGGGCAGAGCCAGGCTAAGTGGGTTTAAATAGTGCTCCATTACTTCCTCTGGGAACCTGTTAATGGCATAAACAGTTCCCCCAAAACAAGGGCAGGATAGGAACACAAGTAACAGTGTTAAAGGTTCCATGATCTCCTTGTTGTTGTGTCAAAACTATATCTGAGATTTGGAAAAAGACAAAAGTTGGCTTTCACTACCATTGGATTGAAGCTTATCAAAATGTTACAGAGTGAGGATTCATGTTGAGATTTAATATACCATTATAGCAGGTTGCCATTGGTGTAAGTTTGAATGCAGAATTGTGCGTGACAGCTGGGAACCTGGGTGGGGTGGGGGTGGGGGTGGGGGCATGTGTATTACATATTGACTGGGTTTGGGGGTCTAACATAAAAACGCAAATGCTATGAAAATAATGTCACCAAAAATGAGAGCAACAACCCCAGATAATTTCCTGTCACAGTGCTTATAATCTGCTATTTCTGCTTGGCCCTGTTTATTTTCAGGAGGAGGAGGCGGGGAGGGGGGGTTGGCCAAGAGGACGGGGCCTGTGGACACATAATCCTCCCTGAAAAGTGATTTATTTATGAATTCCAGTGCAGAGCCTCCCCTCCTGAGAGCCCTCTAGCCTGCCAGAAGTCACTGGCTGATGTTTACAGGACTGGATTGGCTAATTCCCATGGTGCAGTGGGCCTGCGGTGCTATCTTATTTATACAAGGCCCGATATGGGAGAACAGAGGGGTTTATTTTGGGATAATCCCCATAGATGGATCCGATTTCTCCAACTGGAGCAGTTTCCTCCATACGTGCTGCACTTCAGGTTCAATCGGTGGGCTGCACGCCTGTGGACAGCGTTAGTCCGTCGCTTGAGTTTAAAAGGGCTGAATCGTCTCAGCAGAGGAAACCGTGTCACAACATCTAGAGTTGGCCACGAGACAATAGACTGAGTTCAGGGACTTCACAGGAAGGAGAATATTAGTGTCATTAAAAAGGAGCATTGTCTCTGTGGGATGTAGGACTTCATTTCCCAAACATTGAGTATCCATTCGGGGGACAAACAAACTTTGCCTCAAGTTCATCATTCAGCTTCTCCAAAAATATTGATGACCCAGACAGTAAGAGTATTATCAAGTTTGTCAAGCGAGGAAAATTCCTTCCTGACCCTAAAATGGACTATGATAACAGTTCTTTGATTGTGAAGTTTTCTATTTTAAAAATGGTGGGTATCTCGTCATGAGACAAACATTTTCAGTTGTGTTTGCTCTGCTTTGCAGTGTTCAACCGATGCCCAGACAATTTTCACCAGAAAAAAGCCTCCCATCGCATTAACTATCTTGTGTTAGTGGATTTAATGATGTGAATGAGGCAATAAAACTGTTATCTGGTTTTCTTACATCAACATTACACATTATTGTACATAAAAGTAATAATTCAGAGTCATATTCCATATATGAATTCATAAATTCATACATGGAATATGACTCTGAATTATTATCTTTATTTACAATAATGTGTAATGTTGTTGTAAGAAAATAAAGATAATTCAGAGTCATATTCCATATTCTGGGGTTTTGTTCACGAGTGAGGGTAGGATGGAGCAGGAGATTGACAGGCGGATTGGTGCAGCATCAGCAGTAATGTGGACATTGTACTGGACCGTTGTGGTGAAGAGGGAGCTGAGCCAGAAGGCAAAGCTCTCAATTTACCAGTCAATCTTCGTTCCAACCCTCACCTATGGTCATGAGCTTTGGGTAGTGACCAAAAGGGTGAGATCGCGGCTAAAAGCAGCTGAAATGAGTTTCCTCCGTAGGGTGTCTGGGCTCAGCCTTAGAGATAGGGTGAGGAGCTCGGACATCCGGAGGGAGCTCGGAGTAGAGCCGCTGCTCCTTCGCGTCAAAAGGAACCGGTTGAGGTGGTTCAGGCATCTGATTAGGATGCCGCCTGGGTGCCTTCCATTTGGAGGTTTACCAGGCACAGCCAGTGGGAGGAGACCCCGGGGTAGACCCAGAACTCACTAGAGGGACTACCTGTCCAATCTGGCCTGGGAACACCTTGGGATCCCCCAGGAGGAGCTGGAGGGCGTTGCTGGGGAGAGGGATGTCTGGAGTGCCCTACTTAGCTTGCTGCCACCGCGACCCGACCCCGGAGAAGCGGCCGATGATGAATGAATGAATGAATTCCATGTATGTGCAAACCTACATGGCTAATAAACATTATTCTGATTTTAAAAATAGAATGTTTCAAGAAAGTAAGGAAGACATGCAATAATCCATTGTTCTCTGCACATCTGTTACTGTCTGGCTTGGATCGGCCACCAAACAGGACAAGAACAGACAACAATGGACAGTCAGAACTGCAGAGAAAATCACAAATCACCTGCCCTCCATTCAGGACTTATACACCTCCAGACTCAGGAAACGGGCAGGCAACATCACTGCAAACCCATCACACCCTGGTCACAACCTGTTCCAACTCCTCCCTTCTCGTAGGCACTACAGAACACTACGGCAAAACAACCAAACACAAGAACAGTTTCTTTCCACAGGCTGTCACTGATGAACACTTAACATTGTCATAATTAATATAAGCATACTGTATATACTGTATATTGTACGTATTGTATTGTACATAATCTGTCATGTACACCTACCTCATGTACTATATAAGTAACCTGCTTACATATTTATTCCAGCATCTTTGCACTCTGCACCACTGCCTTCCTGTTTCACCTGTATATCGCCATTCCTTGTATAAATTTCCTGAAGATTGAGTTGAGAGCCGCAAAACCAGAGTCAAAATCCATGTATGTGCAAAGATGATTCTAATTCTGAATATGCTTATTTAAAGCATATTACATAAAGGCTTAGATATTTAAAGTTTCATATGTTAAACCAACTGTAGACAACTTTTCACCCTTGCGTTTCCAAGCGCTTTTATTGTTTGCGCCACTGTCGCAAAGACTACCGGATTGCTTTCCATTTATTAGCTGCCTGGCTACTGCCCAAAGCAAGAAACGACCGTAAAAACCCCAATTTGAACCGGAGACCCCAACTTCGGTGCTATGATGAAGGCAGAGTAAAGCATCCGATAGTGTTGATATGTAGGCAAGTTGTGTGACTTACTGATCCAGAAGAAAGAATGCCAACTGAAAGTCGGTTTGGAACCCTATCAAGTCCCGGGTGTTGTACAGAACTCTGTTTCCCCATCGAGATCTGTTTCCCCCTGGCCAGAGTTTCAATACAACACCGAGACCCTTGGTTGACCTTAACCCAACCTCAGTTTAAGCTTAACCTAACGCATACCTTAACCTAATCATAACCGATAGCTAACCTGTTTCCATGGGAACGTTTTCCTCTGGGTAGGGGGAAACAGATCTCGACGGGGAAACAGAGTTCGATACAACACTGGAGCTCATCGAGTTCTGCCTCCTTCTCACTGCTCCTGTTCCTCCTCCTCACTGCTTGTCACTGTCAGCTGTTTCCAGCTTCTACCTTCTTGAGATCGATAAGTGCTTTTTATTCTCTTACTATCTCTTTTCTGTATTCTGCCCTAACCTCTTCATTTGTCCTACTGATTTCATTATTTCCTGTGCATGCATGTCTTTTTGATGGTGGGAGGAAACGGGAGCACCGGGCACACAACACCACTACTTTCAGCAACATTGTTATTCATGTCGGCACCAATAATACTAGGATGAAACAATCAGAGATCACAAAAGCTAGCCTAGTCAGGATGCTTGAGTTTGCCAGAAAGATGTGTCGGCATCAATTAATTGTCTCTGGTCCCTTACCTGTGATGAGTAATGATACAGTAGGCTCACCTCAACTGCTGGCTGGCTTATTACTGTAATGAGCAGGGATTTGACTTTGTTGATAACGGGCCTTCTTTCTGGGGCCGCCCTTACCTGCTGAAAGTGGATGGCATTGTACCTCCTGGGGACGGTGCCGCTCTTTTGTTTAGCAATATAGATAGCTGTCTACATTTAGGTTGACACTAGGGACTGATCATTCAGCAGAATACAGATTATTAGAGAGCCTGATAGATTTAAACCTAGTGCGGATGTGGAGTCAACTAGATTAGTTAATGTTTAGTCAAGGAATTGGTCTATAACATCGAGACCGTCTCCCTACCCTGCTGTATTGCTCTGAAGTTGTCCTCTTCTAAATGTGTGACTCACAATAATCTAATAATCATTCCTACCACTGGTGGTGGTGAAATGTGCAACAAAGTATCTAATATACTACAGAATCAAACATCTAATGTTACTGAAAGTGTGACCACATAGTGTCCAAAGTGGAGGTCGTCAAAATTGTCAACTAATCCTACAAGGTGTCTAATTCCAATTAATATTTCACATCTTGGTAGCTCTAACATTCTGCCTAAACCTGATCACTTCAGCAAGATGCTTAAATTTGGTTTCATAAATATCAGATCACTGTCTACCAAAGCCTTACTAATAAATGATCTGATACTTGAACATAGTTTTGATATGATTGGATTATGGTTATGTGAAACATGGCTGAAACCAAATGTTTTCCTTCCCTTAAATGAAGCTTCCCCACCTGACTATACTTATGCCGTTGTAGCTTGGGCAAATAAACAAGTTGGGGGTGTATAAATGTCTATGCCTTAATATGCCTTAATATATGTATATTTTCAATTTAACTTATAAACTTGAATCTAAATTGTAATCTTTTGAGGCTCTTATTCTAAGCCTATCTCCCTCAGCCACAAATAGACTCTGCTCAGTCCAGATTGTGATACACTATCAACCTCCTGGCTCTCACTATTCCTTGAAGAATTTGGAGAATTTGTCTCAGGTCTTGTTACTCATTCTGAGGAGATTCTAATTCTTGGTGATTTCAATATTTATCTGAATAAGGCTGCTGATCCTCTAAGTAAAGCCTTTCTGGTGCTTGTTGATACTTTTGGGTTGACTCGGTTTGTTCAAGAGTGGACTGATGTGGTAACACCCTTGATTTGCTTTTATCTAAAGGGATAGCTGTTTCTGATCTGAATGTCTTGCCAACCACATCTGCTGTGTCAGATCATTTTCTCATCAAATTTGAAGCATTATTGGCCTGTCCTGTTAATATTGGCATGGATATAATTGCCAGTCACCACATTGGTCCATCCCCTGTAGCTGCATTTGGTCAGCAGCTGTCTGAAGTCTTAGCTCCTTTCACTGTAGAGACTGATTCTGGTGAACATTTCACTAGTGACTTAAATGTGGCCCTCTCTAGTCTCCTCAATTCAGTTGCACCTTTCATTACCAGAGCTAGGCGACTAAACAGGCCTACACCCTGGTTTAGCAACGAGACATGCTCTCAAGCGGGCCTGCAGGAGACTGGAACATAAATGGAGTAAATCAAAATTGGAAGTTTTTTTTTTTTACCTATCTTGGCGTGAGTGTTTATTGAAATACAAACGTACTTCATCTGCTGCAGAAGCAGCATATCTCTCTTGCTTAATCAATATTAATAAACAAAACCCCAGATTTCTCTTTGACATTGTATCTAAATTTACTAAAACACAGCTATTAGCTGCTCACCATTCACAGCCCATGAGTTTCTAGACTTTCTCTTTAATACGGTTGATGAGATCATAAACAAAATTAGTTCTTCAACTCCAGCTACTCCTGCGGATCCTTTCTTACCAAATTCATATGTAGACAATGAGACACTCCCTGTTATTACAGCTTTTGAGACTATCTCTCGATACTTTGACTAAGCTTGTGTCAGCTCCTAAACCAACCACTTGCCTACTTGACCTTTTACCAGCAAAACTTTTTAAAGACCTCTGGCCTTTCCTGGGACCTACATTGCTAGACATTGTCAATTTATTACTTACTACTGGCACTGTTTCCAGCAGTTTTAAGACAGCTATGGTCAAACCTCAACTTAAAAAATGCACCTCGATCCAGGGTCTCTTAATAACTATCGACTGGTCTCTAATCTTCCATTCTTTTCTAAAGTACTAGAGAGAGTTGTGTATCAACAACTTTCAACCCATATAGAAGAACACTACCGATATGAACCTTTTCAATCAGCTTTCAGAGCCTGTCACTCAACTGAAACTGCTCTGACCAGAGTGGTGAACAATCTTCTACTAGCTATGGACCCTGAGTCCACCTCTGTGCTTCTACTACTGGACCTCAGTACAGCCTTTGACACCATTGATCACTGTACACTATTAGACAGAATAAATTGTAATTTTGCTGTCTGGCTAAGCTCGCTCTGAGCTTAAGTCCTACTTATATGGAAGAACACATTGTGTCGGCTACAATAATATTGCATCAAAATTCTCTGGCATTAAATATGATGTACCTCAGGGTTGGGTTCTTGGCCCTCTACTTTTCTCTCTTTATATTTCACCTCTTGGCTAAATTATATGCAGTTATGGAATAAATTTCCATTGCTATGCTGATGATACTCCGCTGTCTGTGCCTGTAAGTGCTGAGGATCATACTCAAATGACTAATTTAGAGGCCTGCTTGGCTGCTGTGAAAAATTGGATGTCACTAAATTTCCTGCTTTTAAATTCAGATAAAACTGAGATGCTGGTCATTGGCCCTGCTAGGCACAGACACCAATTCGATCAAGTAACAATAACAAACTACAACTCTGATTTCACAAAGTATGGCAGCCAAAAATCTTGGTGTTACGTTTGATCCCAGCCTTTCCTTTAATAAGCACATTAAAGAAATCACTGACTGCCTTTTTTCACTTATATAGCATAGCTAAAATTCAGTCTTTCCTGTCTATGGCTGACACAGAGACTCTAATACATGTATTTGTTTCATTCAGACTTGTTTATTGTAATGTTCTGTTTTCAGGTCTGTCACATGCTAGTACTAAAAGTCTTCAGATGGTTCAAAATGCTGTGGCTAGAATCCTAACGAAAACGAGAAAATTTGACGATATTACACCAATTCTTGCCTCCCTTCATTGGCTTCCTATCCATGTTAGAGCAGATTTCAAGGTGCTTCTGCTGACTTAGAAAATCCTAAGTAGGCTTGCCCCATCATACCCTTCTGATCTCCTTAAACCATACATTCCATCTCAAGCTCTCTGCTCTCAAAATACAGGGCTTTTGTGTGTACCCAAAGTTAAAAAGAAGTCAGTCGGTGGCAGGGCCTTTTCCTATTGGGCCCTGTTCTTGTGGAATAAACTTCCTGCTACCGTCAGACAACCAGAGTCTGTTGAGTCCTTTAAATCCAAACTTAAAACTCATCTTTTTGCCTTAGCCTACAATTAGTTGGGTTGCTGAAGCGTCATGTGATGTAGGCTGAAAGGTTAGGGCTACTGATTCCTGCATGCATGACAAACCCCGGATAGGCCCCTCCTCGCGGTATTGACCGGACTTCACTTGTGGAGTTTGCGTAACCTGGGCAGCACTCAGCTGGCTAAAGCCTAACAGGACCGCGGACTGGCGGTTATAAAAACCCCACACATCCCTGGCTCGTAAGTGCCTAACAAGTGGGCAGTCCGGACTCTTAATCCGACCATCACTTGGGTGCAACCTGTGGCGGATCCCATCGTCTTAACTCTTGTGTCGCCATGGAACTAGATCCTCCCAGGCCAAGCAGTGTGGACCAGCGTTGCAACCTGATCACCACTTTAATCAATGGCTCCAAGAGTTTTTTTTCTATCTCTTGGAATGGATCCTCGGACACGAGAGACGCCAACAATGACGAGAATTAGTTGCCTTTAAGTTGAGTGCTTCACAACCTGTACTGCATAGCGGGTCAATTTCTGTTTCAGTGACTGTACCAAACACTGTGCTGATGACAAGATTATAGAGTACAGATTATTGACCATTGCAAACTGTTCTCCTCTCTCACATGTTTTCTCTTTCTGAATGATTTCTTCGCCTTTCTCTTCTTCTATGTATGTGAATGGTGTGATGTGAGACACCCCTGTGTGCACGTTTAGTCTGTCCTCATCTCCATGGTGACAGTGGTCACCACCTGGACACTACTTGGCATCATAACATTTCTATTTTGTATATTTTATAAATCCATATAATTTTGTTATCCCGTTACAATGTTTCATCCTTCTCTCACTCCGATGTTTGATTAATGTTTTTTTTTTCCTCTTGTCTGTTCTCCCACGTATGTGAATGGTGTGATGTGAGTCTCTGTTGTGTGCATGTGTAGTCTGTCCTTCTGTCAGGTCTACATGGTGGAAGGTAGTCACGTGGCTCAGGTTCCTAGGCAGTTCGGGTGGCACCTGGACAGTGCTTGGTGTCCTTCCTTATCTTATTCTTCATATATCTTATAATTCCATTATAATTCTGTTATCTTCTTTCAATGTTGTATTCTGTAAATTGTGTACATGTAGTAGTGTGATGTTGTTGCGCTGTATTATGAGCAGAGCATGGTATATTTTGGAGAATGTTTTATGGGTTGAAACACAGGCTTTTATTCTGAAAGACACAGACTAGCGTTTTTTGTTTTCAGAGTTCCTGTGTTCACTCAGTGTCGTTAATATGTGTTGGTATTGTAACGTACACGAATAAGTAGACTGTGACGTTACTTTATTAGAATGTGAGAAGAGTACTTTTATTTTGAAGTTTATTTGCTCCCCCTAGCCTTCCTCACGTGACTTAAATTCAGTTTGCTGCCTGATAGTCATGGTAACAGTACAGTCCAGCTTTCCATGCGGAGTTTCATGTTTGCCCAGCTCCTGTGTTTATTGCTTCTATCTACGTTTGTGCCTTGGAGAGCATCGTCTGTAAGTTCAGTTGCGACATTATTTAGTGATTGGTGATGTCCGTCATAAGAACGTCGTTGTATTCATGTTAATACGAAAATAGCTATGTGTAACGTTAGCTTCTCCCATTTTCTGTTAGCTAGTTAGCCAGCCAGGCTTTCGGTTGCTAGTTAGCTGTGTCAGCTCCGTGGTAGAAATGTCACGTTATTCTGTCTGCCCGTATTCCGCCTATATTATAGCATACTGATCTATGTTATACGTACATTATTTACAATTAGTTCATAAGTCATTCATAAGTCATGTGTGATTTCGTAATTCCTAGGTTACGTACAGCTATTTACATGCATTATGTAGCCTACAATTATTATTTACATGCAGTCATGTGCAGTTATTTACATGTGTTATGTAGTTAGGTCATAGACATGTGATAACATTTTATAATTTATGCAATGTTTATTGAAACATTCTTTCTCTGTATTGCCCCCCTATAGTTTTACAAAAAAGGTTGAATTCTCAAAATTCTTCAGTAAAGTTCCTCAACTTGGACCGGGACTCTGTATTTCTTTGGGATTCTTCATGTTGGCTATCTGTCGGCCTGTTTATACAAGGTTATAAACCTTATATAAGGTTTATAGACCTTTTAGTCTATAGTTAACGTTGTCGCCCGCGGTGCGGAATACACGAGTTCGCGCCCCGGCTGTGACGGTCCGGCCGGGGACGCCCTTCCCGAAGGAAGGGGGCAATGTAACGATCACGGATGAATAGGCTCGGTAACCCTTGACTAGCGGGTCGGACCCTTTACTCGACTGGCGCCCCGGCTGCGGCGATTCCCGGACTGCCCCCCGAATTCGATACAGTATGTCTTTATAGAATGTTGTAAATAAGTAATGATTCGTTTGGGTTTTCACATGATGAGTAAACGCCTTTCCCTGGGATATATCCAAGCAGAGTATAGCGAGCTTTTATTGTGAAATGCACTTGTCTAATCTCCGCTGGCTTGACTTCCTCCTTGCTGTGCGATTTCCTGGTTAAGGTGCGTGGTTTTCGGCTGTCTATAATTTCGCCGTTTATAGTTGCAAAGATGGCGTTAAAAGTACTTCGGAACACATGTAAAGTCGGTGTAACGACGGTGTTGTGTTTTAGAATCGCCATTTCCGTTGTTTTTACGCGTAAATCTGCTAACTGGTGTAGAAGCGTGTCGAGGCTTTGTGTCTTGTCACGCTAGCATGTGCTGTTGAGACTGGTTGTATGGAACATGTAGCGAGCATGTGTTACACAGGCGCGGAATGAGAGCATGTCAGAAACTCATACTTTGAATGTTTCTCTACACACAAATACAGATCACAGATGTGCATCTCGGGTGAGTCTGTCTTCATTTGTTACACAACACTGAGTCAGACCCACTACAAACACATAGCATCAATTGCACGTCTGTCTGTCTTGGGAGAGAGATCCTTCCTCTGTTGCTCTCCCCGAGGTGTCTTCCAAATTTTTGTCCCTGTTAAAGAGGGTTTTTTTTTTAGGGAGTTGTTCCTTATCCGATGCGAGGGTCTAAAGACAGGATGTTGTATTGCTGTAAAGCCCACTGAGGCAAATTTGTGAGAATGGGCTATACAAATAAAATTGACTTGCCTTTATATATATATATATATATATATATATATATATATATATATATATATATATATATATATTCCCCCCTTCTGCCCCCCAATTGCACATGGCTATAATTACCCCACTCTTCTGAGCCGTCCTGGGTGCTGCTCCAACCCCGCTGCCGATCCGAGGAGGGCTGCAGACTACCACATGCCTCTTCAGATACATGTGGAGTCGCCAGCCGCTTCTTTTCACCTGACAGTGAGGAGTTTCACCAGGGGGACGTAGCGCGTGGGAGGGTCACGCTATTCCCCCCAGTCCCCCCCCCCCGACAGGTGTCCCGACCAGCCAGAGGAGGCGCTAGTGCAGTGACCAGGACACATACCCACATCCGGCTTCCCACCCGCAAACACGGCCAATTGTGTCTGTAGGGACGCCCGACAAAGCCGGAGGTAACACGGGGATTCGAACAGGCGATCCCCATGTTGGTAGGCAATGGAATTGACCGCCACGCAACCCGGACGCCAAAATTGACTTGACTTGACTCTTATTTAACCTTTGTTTCTATCACTCTCCCTCTTCGCCTTCGTTGCTTCCTCTGTCAGCGGGGTTCTTTTACTCTTGCCGGGTAGTTTCCACTGTCCGCCGTTTCTGCTACTGGGGATAGCTAGTGATAGCTACCGGGGAGAACACAAGCACTATCTTCTTCCTGTTGTGGTTGGGCAATGGTTGACGCACTTCCTTTTTGTCATAAATTGAGTCTTCATTTTCCTGCGAGATCATACCTGGTAGCAGACAAGATTTGGTTCCCTGTAAGCCTGAAAGCGAGGCTTGTAGGGAACCAGTGTAAACGCCGATGGTGTCATATTCTATAGCCATTATACTGCGCAATCAGCATTTAATTCACGATGGTGAGTTAAAGCAAAAAAAGTTGTCTACTGTTGTTTTAACGTAGTCTTCTCACACACTCGAGGACTAATGGCTGAGTGATTTTTGGGATATGCTGGTGGTTTCAGTTTGAAGCTTGGCTCTTTCACTCTGTAAATGTTTTAATTATGAAGCACAAACAAATGGAAACACACAGCATAACAGAGCATATTTGCTGTGTTAAAGCAACATCTGCCTTTTATAAGAGCTCACGTCATAACCTGCAGGTCAGACTACTGACATACTGCACTACTGCTGCCAGAACGGAAAACCATCCTCTGTGTCTTTGTCTGCTTCTGGCTCTCTTTCTCTCTGTCCATCTAGCTCTCTTTCTCTTACTGTCCCGCTGTCTCCGTCGTGCTGTCTCTGCTCCTCTCTGTCTCGCTCTGTCTGTCCCTGTTCCCCGACGTGTCTCTCTATCCATCTCTGTCATCTGACTCTCATTCTGTCTTTCTCTGTCTCCGTCTCTCTCGCTCTCTTCCTCTCTGTGTCTCTGTATCTGTCCCTATCTATCTCATTCAATCTCTGTCTTCCTGCCTCTGCTTGTCTCTCTATATCTCAGTCTAATCTGCCCTCATCTGTATCTCTCCATCGTGCTCGCTCCCTTTCTTCACTCATCCCCCCCCCCCCACACACACACACACATATACACTCGCGCTCACGCTCGGCCTCTCGGTGATCCAATGACTGCGAATGGGCGATGGGGGCTAATGGGTAGGAGGAGCACGGGATCTCTGACAGCATCGACACCATGCTCCAGATGTTTCCCTCACTGCCGAGTTGCCGTGTTGGTTTTCATCCCTTCACTGAACACTTTTACAGCACCCGGCCTGCCGTCTACACTACCAAGTTTAGGCAGAGGATAGTTCGAGGTGGCAACTCCCCAGAGGGTGAGTCTCGGGGGGGGGGGGGCCGGCACTAGAGCTGCAAAAGGATTTACAAGAGCAGGATGGGATAATTATGATGTGACAGTAGCTCATTGTCTAGTTCACACCATCACCACGCGCACACCATAAACACACATTCCTTTATGCACACGCACGTATGTAAATACACACATACACACTCTTTTGAGAAGAAAAGCATGCACAGAGGAGCAGTTTCTCTGATAGCGTGACATGAAAAATGATGGCATGATAGTGGTGTGCTCAGTGTAATGTCACTAAAGGGCATCTGTACTTGGAGTAGTTATGGCGTCAGCAACCAAGCAGTCTGCAGCTATAGGCCAAATCATATGAAAAAAAATTTTTTTTCCCCCAATGTCCTCCCCTGGGATGCATGTTTAATGCATATATGCACCCAAGTAGAAGTTAGATAAACATGCACATAAACATATATACACGTGCATGTGCACAGGCAGGGGCTGCTTTCTATCCACAGGAAGCTCTGAGAAATAATTAGCTTGTCAAACCTTGATAATTAGATGAGTCATCTGTAATAGATATCAGATTTCAAGTCAGAGCTGTCCAACCGTGTCCAAACAAAAACATGTCAGGGCGCTGACCAGCATCCCAGAGACATGACTTTAACCCAAACACCAGGATTGCAATCTCACAACCATGACCTGTTGCACGTGCTCTGCTGTGTGATTAGCATTTGTGGAGATGTCAAAGGATCAGAACCTGGAGGCACATTATGAACCTTTTTACGACCACCAGAGATGTGAAAAGTCACCTTCTGGGACTTACTTTCTGGTGTTGTCGTCTGCCATAACACCAACAGGAGCACATGAGAACGATACGCGTTCACTCGTGTGCTCTGTTGGATTTAGAGTTGCTTCACTACATAAATGCACATAGCAAAAGTCATATGTTTACACCGACAGTATACCAATTATCTGCTGACAAGAAAACCAATGCAGGCAGCTGGTTACCTTCAGGACTTGTCTTTTTTTTTTTTTTGGATTCCCCCACCCCCCTTTTTTTTCACCCCAATTGTATCTGGCCAATTACCCCACTCTTCTGAGCCGTCCCGGTCGCTGCTCTACCCCCTCTGCCGAGCCAGGGAGGGCTGCAGACTACCACACGTCTCCTCCAATACATGGGGAGTCGCCAGCCGCTTCTTTTCACCTGACAGTGAGGAGTTTCACCAGGGGGATGTAGTGCGTGGGAGGTTCACGCTATTCCCTCGGGTTCCCCCTCCCCCCTGAACAGGTTCCCTGACGACCAGAGGAGGCGCTAGTACAGCAACCAGGACACATACCCACATCCAGCTTCCCACCCGCAAACATGGCCAATTGTGTCTGTAGGGATGCCCGACCAAGCCGGAGGTAACACGGGGATTCGAACCAGAGATCCCCGTGTTGGTAGGCAAAGGAATAGACCGCCATGGTACCCGGACACTCCAGGACCTGAGGTTTTGCATGGAAGATATGCAATCAGGACAGAAAATAGATACAACCTTACTCTGAAGTCAGCTGAAGGGACGAAATCAGAAAATGCATAAATAGATAATTTACTTTTTGTTCTTAACTTTTACATGTAATGCATTAACCCTCAGGTTAATACATTAAATATATAACACACCATGGCTCTGGAACTGCCATGTAGAGCTTTGACTTTTGATGATTAAAGCATAGGATCACTATTTCTGAACCCAGACCTCATGAAAATTATATGGAGAGACACTTATCTCTGATCACGTCAGTACCGAGAGACATACTAACACAATGGGTTTCTGCACAGTCCAATGAATTGTGCTTAGGCTTGGTGTTTAGGGTTGGTCGTTTGAACCTTAGAAAACCATGATATATCTCCTTTTCCAAAACCCATCCCTCATGTTTAACTAATGTGAAAAACAGCTTTTTGAAAATGGGGAATTCCACATTTATCTACCCTTTTCAGCACTGGCTACTGTAAAGGCACGATCTGCGCTTGCAGAATACTGAAATGCTTTAACCCAACCCCTGGTTTTACTTTAACTGTAATGTAAAAACCCAAAGACGTTTTCGTCACATTGAACTTCACGGTTTTAGCTTTTCATACAAGGTCTTGTGACATGCGAGAGCCAAACATAAATTTAACGGGGGACTATGTAAGGCTTGTTGATATATGTGCCGTTTGTGTACACTGGTGCAGGTTGTGCTGCCATGGATTTTCGGATCCCACTGGCGAATAAAAAGTTGTTAACCTCATGTTCTGATATGTTTTGAGAGCCCCTGTCAGTCATGAGCCCTCGGAATCGAAATTACCCCGCTGCACCGGGGTAAAACAGACCTGTGTTGGAGTTACGAAGGGTTGAGAATGGTAGAATAAGCAATTCTTTTACAACCTATATGTCAAAATTCTTAAGAAAATAAATTAATATACCCCAAATTTTTGAAGTCCAAATATATTTTTGATTGTTTCTTTAACAGGTTTGGGACCCTGTTTTACCATTGGGACCAGTGCCAAAGAAACCAGCTGGACGGACCATTAAGACCGAACCAGCAATATACAATCTGCATGATATATGCTATGCGCCGAGCTGGAGAGGTCAAGGGAAAAATTAAGCAATTCTTACGTGCGTTGAACATTTGGACGAGCTTATAATAGGTTTCAACATCGCAGCCGAGCTCTACACTTCTGATTATGTCAGACCTTAAGCATGCAAAGAAATGGTTGATTAAATATGGATTAGACTTTTGACCCTTTAAACGAAAATGAAATCAAGTTTACATAGTGAGTTTTGAAAGAGGGAGCTGTTTCTGTCAAGCCACTATAAACCTCTTCCTCTTCTGGAGCTGTTTCTTTTTTTAGACATCTTTGCTGTCAAGAAACTGCTGATTCCTGCAATAAACATGCTCGTTCAAATGCTCAGCAGACATTTTCTCCTTGCGGGTGATGATTGTCAGGCACATGCCTTCATTCCATGGTCAACAATATTGTGTAATTTTGTTCTGTTTATGTTGTAATCACCGAGTTGTCTGGATGTAAGGCTGTGTGGCGGCTCGCTGCTCAGTTAGCATGTTATGTTGTGTTGTGGCATGGATTTGAAGTGGTCCAGATGGAGGATGTTTGTGTCATGTTCTTGTGTAAAACTTTGGCGTCTTCATAATGGGGTCTTTAAATGTCATGATGGCTGGCGGTTTGTACGTTTCAGAGTTTCAACACAGGCCGTGGATTTTTTTCTCTCTCTTTATCGCTCTTTCTGGCCGTCTTTCTCTCACTCTCTCTCTCTCTCCCTCTTCCATCTAACTGTGCCTCGTTCACTCGATTGGTTCCCTCCTCTTGCCACACCTACTCTCCAGACTTCATTTTCCAAAGGCAGAATGCTCGATAAAGTATTCCATTTCTGATTCCAGTCATCCCTAAAAACATGTCGGGAGATTAGCTCCAGACAACCTGGCACACCCACGTCCTCTTTGCACCCATCAGATCGTTTCATCCTACCACATTCAGCTCTGTGATTGTGAAAGACGAGCAGAGGATTGAGAAATGGTTACAAAACCAGTTCCCTCCTCCATGTTTTTTTTCCTGTGTTGTTGATTTTGCTTCATGCACAAATGGCAGTAAGTCAGCATGAACCTGCCTTGTGTCTGCTTGTTGCACCCAAGTGAGAAGTGCTGATGTGATGCATGGGTCTTGTGACTCAAATTAGCTTGTGTCTTCATTCTGCCGTTCTGCACGTTGTCTTTCGACCGGGGTAATTGGGTGAAAAATGCTTTAAACAGTACACGGAGTCATTACTTCATATGACTGGAACTCTTGCAGGCGGGCTGTGTAATGCAAACAGTAGATTTTCATGAATGACCAATACCTCCCAGTTTGAACAAATCCTCCTTTTTTTCCTGCTGCTGCACACTGTTTTTCTCCGGACCTCCTTTGGGAAATGGAGTTGATGATTCATGGTTTTCTAAACACCTCTCACTCTCTCGCTTCCTCTGTCTGTCTTTCTTCTCTCTCTCTCTCTCTCTCTCTCTCTCTCTCTCTCTCTCTCTCTCTCTCTCTCTCTCTCTCTCTCTCTCTCTCTCTCTCTCTGGCGCCGTCTCTCTCGCTCTCTCTCCCTTAAAGCGAGAAAATATATGACACATATTTCTTCCAAATCTCTGCGTTCTGCTCTCGCTTTGGTGCAGAGAGAGAATTCATCAAGGCGAACGGGCCCGGCGATCTTCCCTTCTTCGAGCCCTTCCCCGCTCTCGCTCGCTCGCTCGCCCCAAACTCCTGTCAATGGCTTCCAGCTGGATAGAGGAGAGGCGGAGGGGAGTGTTCGCCTGGCTCCCAGCCCTGACTTGCAAACTGTCCAAGTGCTTTGCTCAGGTCCCCCCCTCCACCCCCCCACACCCTCCCCTCCTCTTCCCAACCCCACCTCCCCTGTATTTGTTTAATTTGTGGAAAAACCCATAAACATTTGTGTATGATTTGTGGAAAGCAGCTGACAGGAGAGTGCAAGGGGGAGGTGGCGTGTGTACACATGCTTGTGTGTGCGTGTGTGTGCGTGCGTGTGTGTGTGGGGTGCATGTTGCAAGTGTATATAAAAGTGCACTGGTTTATGATTGAATGTCTATGTTTGTAAGCAAATACCAAACGCTGAAGGCCTACTTTGTGTTGAAATTAACAGGCGCAACCTTATCTTCGATGGTGAGGTGGGTTTGTTGATGGTGAGCGGTGCTGCAGGAGGAACTGCACAAGACTTGTCTGGTCGTCTACATGCACTTGGCAATACCTCAGGATGGTCGGGCCGACATCGACTAGAGATAGTTTTAGAGGGTGAACCCGGGATGATGGTGGCGATGGTTGTGTGGGGTTTTGGCGGATGCCGAAGACATCAGGTTTGAATTTTTAACGTGTTTGATGTCCCCTTTGATGAGTGCGCCACTTTTAGCCAAGTGGTGAGGAACTTCTAAATATAGCCGCCATGACTGGTTCAATAGCTGGACGCTGCTTGTGTCACCTTGGGTAAATATTTATCTTTTTTGGTCATGGTTATGTACTCCATGCCCCCCTTTTCTGGAATATTCAGCAGAAAAATCGAAGAGCTTCAGCTGGAAGCGAGCGCTGGTCATGAGGGCAAGGGGGGGGGCATGTGATGGAGTCAGTTATTTAAAGGCCCGGGCAGATAAAACAAGGACACATATAGATATGATGAAATGGAGGCAAATAAAGGCGAACAGAGATGCATGCATGTGCCCGTGCAAACACACCAACACTTACACACATACGAAAGCACACACGTACACACATACACAAACTCAAACACACACGCGCGCACACACACACACACACACATGCATGCAGGGCAAAAAATAGGCAATGGGCAAAACACTTGCGCACGCACACACACACACACACACACACACACACACACAGCACTCTGTTAGTTTTTCAAAGCTACGTGTTTACCCAGGGCCGGAGTGACGCTGATGACAGTTTGTTGTCATCAAGGTCAGAGGTCAAACACGAGGGGGAGTGAGCCTGTGGGCTGCTGAAGGAGGGAGGAGGTGCTTTGTCACTCCTCATGACTCTGAAGGCTGACAGGCTGTCTGTTCATCTTGTGTGTGTGTGTGTGTGTAAGTGTGTGTGTGTGTGTGTGTGTGTAAGTGTTTGTGGTGTACTTTTGACTGTGTGAAACTGTTAACACCTGGCATTAAAATGCATCTGGGGTGATCCAATCACAAGTGGGCAGTTCTAAATACAGGTGTGAATGCACCCAAGACACATTGAGGACACATTGAGATCCAATTGCTCGGACCACATTCGGCGGTGGTCTGGGCCGCATACGGCCACATTTTTTTAATTTATTTCTGATTTTTCCCTTTTTCTCCCAATTTAGTGGCCAATGACTCCCTATTCTAGTTCAAACACCCACCCTCGTACTGCGTGCATTCCCCAACTGCATCTCTCCGGCCGGCAGTCTCGAAGGAGACGCCTCGCCACCTCCGTGACAAGGCGACTCCAGGCCGAACCACTGCTTTTTCTAACACACACACAGGCGCATTCATGTGACGAACTTAAGCCGACTCTGCCCCCTCCCCGAGATGGCGTTGCCAGTTATTGCTGCTTCATCGAGTCCGGCCATAGTCGGATCTGACGAGACCGGGGCGCGAACCCCAGTCCCCAGTGGGCAACTGCATCGACACAAAGCCGATGCTTAGCCAGTACACAACCCCGGACCCAACCCAACGTGCTTCTGAAATTAAATTCCTGTGTATCAGTTCGATTATGCATAGTCAAGGTCACATAAAAAAAACCTAACAAATTATTCAGGTTTTCTGATTTTCGATATTGCGTGCTCCATTCTACCGCTCACTGTGAGGAAGAAGGAGAAGGGGAAACAACATCGGCTACACGAGAACAACCGAGTCAGGTGCTGAGAAAAGAAAAGAAAAGAAAAGAAAATTAAAACGAAGGAAGAATTTCATAAGTCACAGCGAGGATCACTTGATAAATTTGTCAACACTTCTATAGAGATGCGACGAATAGCTATATTCATGTGACTGCGACTGTAGGCTATGTGTAATGACCCGTCTGACAAAATGATCTAAAATCTGAATGAAAAATAGGATATACACCGAACATGTTGACTTGTAAACACACTGTCATACTTCAACATGCCAAAATAAAGTGACGGCTGAGCTGACTTGATGATGTGAAGCCAATAGTTTTACAGTTGATTCTTTTCCTTTGAAAGACTGTAATAACAAAAAGTCACGTGACTATGTGCATGTCGACGCTGTATTAGTCTACTTCAGGGGTGGACAATCTTATCCAGAAAGGGCCTGTGTGGGTGAAGGTTTTTGGTCCAACCAAACAGTTACACACCTGATCCCACGAATCAACCAGAAGAGTCTTGGCTGAGGAACTTGATTAGGAGACACAGGTGTGTAACTGCTTGGTTGGAACAAAAACCTGCACCCACACCGGCCCTTTCTGGATAAGGTTGTCCAACCCTGGCCTACTTGTTAGAAATGTATTGCATCAAGTTTATGCATGCAGTCGAACTAGAATAGCTGCATGCAGTGGATCTAGAGTAACTATGGATGTGTAACCGTGATTCATGTGCATGTATCTCATTGAGCAGGGTCTCGCATGTCAAGTTTGCACAGCCCCCCCAGCGACGGCCCTGTCTGTATTGTTTTGATTTTACCCACGCACAAAGGTCTTTACAAACTTCTTTTTCTTCTTCTTTTAATTTCCGGCAGGCTAGGCACAGGAAGTGCATTGCTGCCTCCCGCCAGATAAAAACAACAACACTTTTGGCCTTTGCAAATGGATATGATGTATGTGTTTGTTTACATATAGAATGGGGAAGTGAGATCTGATCAAAAGTAGTCACTCTAGAGACGAATGTGGAGACGCATTCTAATGCCAGGTGTAAACGGACATACTTAGAGCTGTCCACTTGTGATTGGATTGCCAAGACACAGGTTAATGCCAGGTGTAAACAGAGCCCATGACTACATGTGCATTCACAGAGCTGGTGTTCTGTCAACAGTCTTTCCTACTCATGCTAAAGGCACTGAATAAAAATCACAGGTGTCCGGGTAGCGTAGCGGTCTATTTCGTTGCCTACCAGCACGGGGATCGCCGGTTCGAATCCCCGCGTTATCTCCGGCTTGGTGGGGCGTCCCTACAGGCACAATCGGCCGTGTCTGCAGGTGGGAAGCTGTATGTGGTCATGTGTCCTGGTTGCTGCACTACCGCCTCCTCTGGTCGGTCGGGGCGCCTGTTCAGGGGGGAGAGGGAATAGCATGAACCTCCCATGCGCTACATCCCCCTGGCGAAACTCCTCACTGTCAGGTGAAAAGAAGCGGCTGGAGACTCCAAATGTATCAGAGGAGGCATGTGTTAGTCTGCAGCCCTCCCCGGATCAGCGACCAGGACAGCTCGGAAAATAGGAAAATAGGCCAAGTACAATTAGGGAGAAAAAGGGGGCAAAAAATTTTTTAAAAATCACAAGAATTACACATTTCAGCAGGCCTTCTGTACAGAAGCCACCGAAAACCCCTTAGGTAGGACAGTGTCCAATTTTTATATTGCACTCACTCGCTCTTTCTCGGCATCCAGAATATGACCTCCTACTTGTACATGACCTTGGAAAAAATTACCCAGACAAGCGGGTCTGCATTAACTCCTCATTTACCAAGAAACTTATTTTCGCAGCCTTTCTTGGTAAAGAAACGTCTTCGTGGTTTGTACATATCAATCACTTCCATCTTCTAGCTGGGCAGCGGTTTTCTTGATTCACACTTTCCCCTCTGTGATATGAAACTCTGGTTGTTTGTATCATGGGTGCAGTGGGACACTGTTGAAACACTCATCAGTCAGCGGCTGTTGTGATCCAACATGGCCCGATGTGAACCCATGTCAAACCACAAGGTAAATATTAAGAGATTGGCGGAGACAGTTGAATGAGAACTCTCTGGTTTTACGAGAAAGAGCTATGAGGAAGAGCACCGCGTGCTATCTGTGTTGAACTGTCAATTGCAATTACAGTGGAACAGTGGAATACCTGGCACGAATGGGGGTCAATAACTCGTAACTGTGTTTAGATGACACAAAATCAGAATTTAAAAAAAATCCATTATTAACTAGAGGAGAGCTCTCAGAGTGCAGATCTCCACCAGGCGTATCTCCCCTTCTCCAGTGTTTGAACTTGGCAACAAACCGTTTTTTTTTTTCATCTACCAGGGGAAGGGAAATACACGCAGACACAGAAAGAAAAACCAGTATTATCCAAAGGAGTCGAATCAAGTGCAACTGGACTTGAGATATATACCAAGTCCAGTTGCACTTGATTCAACTCCGTTGGATAACCATGACCTGGATGAATGAGAACATTCACAGACAAAAACCAGTGTTTTTTTCCTGCAGGTATGCACAGTGCCCGAGTTGATTGAATGGGAAATAAGGAAAAAAGGTATTAATATGCAGCGCTCAAGCTACAGAAAATCTACCTGATAAAAACATTTTGCCTGTCAGTCTGTGGATGTGCAGCCTCCTAGGTGGACCCTCGCACGAACGCGACCAAGTCTGACATGAAATGACAGATCAGGCTATCATAATCTCAAATCTGTTAGTAAAAGACTTCAAATTAACCGCCGATGTTTTCGTGATTACAAAATGAATGACGGTGAATGGCTGCTCTGCTGATTGGCTTTCATTCATAAAACAACAGTAAGAAAACATAGCTCAGCCATGTTTTATTGTAGCTACTGCCATGATTTCCAGCTGTGACCGTGATTAATCCTCCTCTTGAAATTGTATTTTATAGCGGAGTTTTAACATCGGAGACTATGGCACTTCCCCGTGGTGGCGGGGTGAATAAGGCGAATTATCTTAGTTCATCCACTTCTCCAGTTCTGTGCTGAGATCAGCAGCGAATGATTTGCTGGCTTGCGAAATGTGCTCGACGCCTCATTTACGTTCAAGACTCCTACCTGTTTTGGTTTGGTTTGGTTTGGTTTTGGTTCTGACACTGTTGCCGCCCGATCTGAGTCAACCGTAGATGTGAGTCTCGCATGTGCACAGTTGACTCGGATCGGGCAGCGACGGAAAGCAGCGCTGGTCGAGCGAGCTAGAGAGTGAAGGAGGAGGGGGAGTGGAAGTAGCGAGAACAAACATTTTCCGAAGGTTTTGAATCACCGCAACCATGAACCACAACCACGGGTTTTCATCATACAGGCATAACTGCACGAAAACTTTTTAGCCTGGTAGGTACAGTAGTTTGCGAGATTAGCCGCGGAGAGATTCTTTGTCTCACACACACACACACACACACACACACACACACACACACACACGACCAAATGCATAACCCCCTCCAGGCTACTGCCTGGTGAAGATAACTATATCAAGCCATGAATAGCTTTGTAAATATTTTGATATTATGTCATTTACGCTTTCACGGGCTTAGCTAACATGTCAGCGTTATAGCTGATGAATTGAGGTGTCAGAAGTTATAATAATTAACATTTACATCATGTTGCCAGAGCCATGTTGTGCACACGGCCTACTGCTAGTGTATACTACAACGATCCTCCTAATCCAAACAGACCGAAAGATTAGGCTATAAGATTAACCGTAAACAGGATTCTGGAGTCCTGGGAACGGTACAGGAAATGCATTTTTGGAGAGATGGATAACAACAAGGTACTTCAAAAGAACGGATCGTAATATTCCTCGCATACAGCCTGGTGGTCAGCCTGGGAAACGGGACAAGAAGCCATGCACACAGATGTAATCAAGAGAGACAGCAAGCGGTGTTTTAAAGTTCAGTGATGTCAGAACAAAATTGAGGAGAACCAGCAACCGGGGTCAAGTTCATCTCTAGTAGTTGTGCGCCTGGGGACCCGGAGCTGGATAGGGCCAGGTCTCTTAAACAGTGTTGGCTTGAAGTAGAACAAAGCTTCTTTTTTTTCTTCTTCTTCCCACAAGTATCGTTTTGTCACCTTTTCACCTTTATTTGATTGGACAGTGAAAAATCAGAGAGGATGAAGGAGGCGGAGAGCGGGTAAGACCTTCAACAAAGATCCCCGGCCGAAATCGATCCCAGGATGTTGCCCTTTGATTAATTAATTAATTTTCTGGAAACCCGCACCGTGCAGTTGATGGTTGAAGTCCATCTGAGCTCCCATCTATCCGCAAAGAGCGCCTTGGATGTCAAGACAGGTGTCCAACCGGTTGCTGGATGCTGGCTCACCCCTGAGCCCCGGGCCCGGCTCTGGTGCTGTAACGCTGGAGGTCAAGGGTTAATGGAGCAGAGTGGCGCCGGCCAGTCATCCCCCAGGATCCTAGGTGGATTTGGTAAACAGTGAAGCTGTCACTGCAGATTAATACAGGGACGAAGGAGAGCAGGGCACAGCACACAGGGGGCTAATGGCTCCCAACTCAGCCATGAAAGTGCCTGTCTTCCCCCTTTCTCCTCTCAACCCCGCAGATAAGCCCCCTCAGGCTTAGAAAGGGAGAGAAGGGGGAGGGAGGGAGGCGAGGGAAGGGGGGGGTGTTCTGAGGGAAGGAGAGGGTCTCAAAAAAAGAGGAGTTATCAAGGGGGCAATAATCACCAGAGCACTTGAAACAATGAAAGAGGGGAGGAGCGCCGAACATGTAAAAGCTAGGGGAGGTTTTTTTGGTTTTTTTTAGACTTTGAAAAGTTACCATCTCGCTTCCTATTGTGTTTGGCTGTGTAGCTCCCTGCCCCAGGGTCATTCCCCAGCTACAGCTGTGAGGGCACAGCCTCTAACTGCCAACTCTCCCCTCAGTGGGGGATCTTGGGGGATTTTTGTCTTTTCCTTTCTTTCACTTTTTTTTTTTTTTGCACGACTCGAATGCAAGCCTCGACACCGTCGCCTGTCTGTCAGGGCAGTGCGGCTACGAGGGGGCAGCCCCACCACCTCCAAGGCAGCTTGTGACAAGGCAGGATATTGAATGTCATATCGCTACTGCCTCATATTGCGGTTATACTCTCGTGGCAACTCAAAAGAGAGAGTGAGTAAGAGAGAGAGAGGAGGGGGGGGTAGAGGAAAAAGAGCACGAGATGAAAGCGGTATAAGAGACATGAGCCCTGTAGGACATTCATCTCCAAAGATGGAATGCTAGCGAGACACAGACAAAGGGGGGAGGGGAGGGGAGGGGAGGGGGCAGAATAGGTCTTTTTATTGTGTCATAAAGTGTGTGTGTGTGTGTGAATATACATACAGCCATGTGTCTTACAGGAAAGTGTCAACGTGTGAAACTGAAGGTGGGCCTATTGTGTGTGTGTGTGTGTGTGTGTGTGTGTGTGTGTGTGTGTGTGTGTGTCCTATTTTCATGGCTGACAGAAGGAATCTGACATAACTGTACTTCACTGTACACCCCCCCCCGTTACCCGCCCCTGCTCCTGACCGGGGCTGTCAGTTAGCCTGCAGGATTGAGGGGGGGGGGGGCTCTCTCTCAGGCCTGCTGCTTGCACCAGCTCCCATTGTGCCGTCCTCTCAATGGGACGGGGCCTTTGATCTCAGAGGGGTGCCCCTCTCTCTCTCTCTCTCTCTCCTCTCGTCTCTCTCCTCCACCTCTTCTTCTCTGTCCCCTGCGCCTTTCTGTTGTTGTTGTTGTTTTTATTTCAGTTTAAGCCTCGGCCCTTAGCGCGCCGCCAAGAGGGGCAGGAGAAAGGAAACAAAGCATCAAATAAAACGACAGAGAGGGGGAGAGAGAGAGAGAGAGAGAGAGAGGGACGGGGGGGGGGTGATCAAAAGGTTGTGAGTTGAGTTGAAGACTTAACGACATGGTCGAGGATGCAAATGAAGGTGTGCTTGTGTGTGCGTGTGTGTTTGAGGGGTCATTTGAGATATTCCCCTTGTCCTCAATTATCAGAAGACCAGGGGGTTATACTGAGATGGGCCTACAGCAGACTGTTTGTGGCGTATTGTCTGTCTCCCTCGTCTCACCGTCTGACACGGAGCAGGTGCTGCCGGGCCGAGGCTCGAACCGGAGCACGGCGGATATTTCCCCCGTGATGGGAGGGAATGGGAAATTTACTAGCAGGGGGGCTCGAGTTTTGGACGGGTGAGCTGGCGTAGGGGCAGAGGAGGTGGGGTGGGTAGTAGACAGTAGGGAACCCTATATGCAACCCCCCCCCCCACACACACACACACACCCCTGATGGAGTCTGTCAGGTCAATATTATCTATAGGCTGTGATGGTGATGCTGAAACGCTATCTGCGGCCAGTGCAAGGCCAGTGCCGGACCAGCTCATGCATCGCTTGTTAGAATGTGGCACTTATCGGCTCCCTCTGCCCCCCCCCCCACCCACAAAGTCCCTGTCCCAATAGCCCAATGCTCCAGTGAGCGTCTATAGAAATCTGGGCCCGCACAGCGCTGTATTGTCTCTGCCGCCTGGCTCTCTGCCAAGAGCCACAGCCAGCTTTGGAAAAGTTGTACTCCACCGCAGCCCTAATCTTTTCTTTTCTCGGTTTCTTTTCTTCCATCCCTCCCCTCCCAACCCCACCCCTCCCTTCCCCGTCGCCATTCTCTTTCTTTTTGGTCCCCCTCTGCTTTCTCTGTTTTCTTTATGCAGCAGAGCCAGTGAGTATTTCCCCGATGCGCTGGCATTGAAGGCCTTTGTGTTGGGGACTAGATGGAGCGCGGGGAGGGCTGGGGGTGGAAGGGTGATGAGGCGGTTGAATGGACAATATGGCTCATATAATGGGGGGGGGGCACAGTAACACACATACTGACACACTCGTGTGAAGACAACCTGCGAAAGCAAAAACCTGAACAGTTGCGGCGTGTGTACCTGCAGTGAGGCGACACCTCCAGTACTGTGCGGTGAAGTTAAGCCGGGGTATGTAAGTGTGTGTTGTATTCGTATTTTATCTATTTCCGTTCTCACCTACTTCATGTCTCCCTCTCTATCTCTCTCGGAGTCTCACCTTCTCGTGTTGGGGATATCATGAGGCCCCATGCCACCTGAGGGTGTCTTTAGAAGAGTAAGCCTAACTTCTCAACTACCACTATACAGCTCAGCTCCACCCTCGTCCTCCTCCATGCACGGACCCTCATTCAGCACACAACCCCCCCACCCAAGTGTCCCAGCAGCACCCATATTCTTGGAGACTGGGGGGAGGGGGGCACTCCAAAAGCACTCTACACCCCAGACGTAAACACGGGTGACAAATGGGCCATGGCATCAGGTATCGTGTGTCGGTGTGGAAGATTTATCAGGTAACGAGACAATGGGAGGCAAACACAAAAAGACCCTATCTGCCGCCACTGCTGAGAGGTTCGCACCCCCACCGCAAACAAAACACACACAAAAAAAAAGACACTCTGGTTTCAGCGGCCACGGAGAAAAATCATTTCCCCTTCGGTCCTCTCGGCTTTCTCATCCTTGAGGCGTACGCTGGGGCGCACGCCGTTCTCACACGGCCGAATCCGACGTTCGGGGCCGTTGGCTGGGACCGCTTGTTTTTGAGCCGTGATTGAACACAGGACTGCAGCGGGCACTGGCGGACTTGTTGTTGTGAAACAAAAGGAAGTCCCCCCCCCCACCCGCTCATGGAAAAGGAAGTGTCGGGGTCAGGTAGAGCTTGGCCGGGACGTAGCCGTCGATTGTCCGTGTCATCCTGTTTCACAACCAGCGTCTGGTCAGCGCACAATAGTCTTCGCAGGAAGCTCATCGCAAACGCCCTGGCATGCTGCCTCTCTCCACACCGGCACAGATTTGTGGAGAGCTAGAAAACAGAGAAGGCCACAAATATACACCTCGCCGTTGTTGTTGTTGTTGTTGTTACTAGATGATCCAGGGCTGTTCTCGGTGAAGAACAGCCGGGAGCGGAGTAGTCAGGCTGCATACCTCCACGTCCCCAATCACAGATGTAATCAGTCAAGGGGGGGGGGGTGTAAAGATAAACGCTCTTTAATGACCCCGTTATTGGAAGGAAAAAAAAGGCCATGATGTACAGTGGGTTGAAGTAAAATATCACTCTTGTCTGCATACATCTGGTTCCCCGTGTCCCTCCTCCGGTGCAGCTCGCTGCACAACCGGGCCTTTCATACCGCAGCCGTGAGCAGACTGCCGAGACGGCACCGAGATCACGTGCCTTGGGTTTGTAATTGACTCGTCATAATTTATCCGATGAATCGATACCGATCCACTGCTGAGCACTCGGCATTATGACTTATGACCTATGATTATGACTGAAATGGGTCATCTCTACTGCGGTCCTAAAAGGCTAATATTTTTGAAAGGCACAGAAAGGGGGAAAAAAGGGTACGGGCAACGCTCGACCTTGCAGCTCTCTGCATAACGGATGCAGACTTCACGTGAACGAACGAGGTATCGAGGTGACGACGGCCAAAAGAAGAAAGAGGGGGAGAGAGAGAAGTGGGCGGGTGGACCGTTTCCGGTTCGCCACATGACTGACATGGATTGCCCCATTTGGCCTTCTCGACGCATGGAAACGCTGCGTGTAGCGCCTGGGGGGGCGCGCACTCACGCCTACTTGTGATATCCAATCCAAGTCCCGTCTCCTTCTCCTGCGCCGCACCCATGGCTGCCCCTCTCATGAGCTGAAACGGGAGACTCTCGTCACCTCTGGTGTACCTCCACCACCCCCACCCGCCCTCCCCTTACCCCCACTCCCTCTCCTTTGTCTTAACACAATGTAGGGTAATACAGTGTGCTCTGACACCTACAGATTCCTCTCACACCTCCTCGGGGGTGGGGGGTGGGGGGGCGACTACATCTTTACAAGCCGTCACTCTCGTTGAATGCGTGTGTGTGTGAGAGCGAGAGACAAGAGTCTGGCGGCAGTTCTTTTCGTTTGCGTTTAACTTTTTATGTATTTTCGAGCATCCCCCCCCCCCCCATAACCCTGACAAGCGACGCACCATCCTTATACTATACAGCCCAAAGTGGTTATTTTTGGGCCAACGCATAAAAAATAACAGCATAATCCCGAAATGATTAAACCGAGCCAATATGTTTATGCTGTGTTATTTATTGCCAAAGGTCATCGGTCTTGTTACTGCCTTGTATTAGTGACAGAGAGCAAGCATTCTTTCATTGTGGTCTAAACATGGCAACTCACCAAGCGCTTAAGTCGTCTTGTGCAGGGGTGGAGTTTTCCCAGGGGGTTGCCCCCGCCGGGCCCTGATTGGCCGGAGGGGACGGATACAATTGGCGGTGAGTAACAGGCTGTCAGAAAGGATCCGCGGATGGGACAATGTGCCCAGCGAGAGACTCGGGGAGTGTCAACATGCTAACAACGGCTCCAGCGGCAGAGTTTGCTTTTTCGTAAGGAGTCGGCCTTTTATGCGTGCCACTCATTATCGGAGCCCCCCCAACTGCCCCTAAACATGGATGTCTTGTCTCCTCAAGTGTGTGTAATTTATTGAAACCCCCCTTAATCTGTGCCGGTGCCCCCTATTTCGCTTGAACTCCTGCTCACACAATTGGGAACCCCACTCTAATTGACCTGCCATCTGATCATTGCTGGCCCGTGTTTTGTTTAGCATCAAGAAGGGCAGGGAAAAAGGTCAAACGTATGCCCTCGTCTGTTTTAACTGGCCAAGCGCCATTGCTACGCTTGGTTTTTTTGTTTTGTAGCGTAAGCTATGGCCCCCAGAGCTCGCCTCTTTTCCAGTTATTTTCAGCCGTTTTTGACGGAGCTCCAAGCTTTTACATAATCAAGAGCTGCAGAGGGAGTTGCGTCTTGAGTAACACCGTGGTAGCTGTGGCATGGTTGCTGGGATTTACTGACATTAACGTGGAGGGGATGCCGATCAGGCCGCGATATTAAGGAGTTGTCGGGAGTAGGGCGGTAAAAGGAGAAAACAGTGGACGTTCTGTGGGGGAACAGACGATTGAAGATCAATAGCTGGAGGATAGAGAGGAGTGTTATGCAGAGTAATGCCCACATAGACACAGGCTTCTTGTGTGGAGATGAGAGGAGGGCTGCAGGGTCTGGGTCGTGTGAATTTGTGGCGTTTCTGTGTGAATATGCTTACGTGCGTGCATATGTGTGTGTATGTGTAGCCAATTATATGCTTGTGCCCGCATGCACATGTGTACATGTGCATGTGTGTAGGCATGTGCGGGCATGCATGTGGGAACAAGTCATATGCATGTGGACAGATGCATGTAGTGTGTGCAGAGATCAGATCTGGCCTTTTCTCTGGAGTGTCCACGCAGAGAAGAAAGCGGCCCAGTGTCCTCCACGCTGTTCCGGGTCCACAGTCGTAGTCTGGTCTGGTCTAAAGCTGGGCCTGCATGGCTGGGGCTCTGTGTCTCCCTGTGTACTGAAGCCCAGCCTTGTTCCCAGCTGTTTGTTCAGCTGGCCCACCAGCGGGGACACCAGAGACACACACAAGCCCCCTCTCGGGCCCAGCCGGACACCTCCGCCGCCCCACCCACCCAGGTCACCAACCCCATGACCCCTCACCCCAGGGTTATTTGCTCCGAGGCTATCGTTTAAGAAGGGAGTTTTGTTCTGGCCCTCACATTTGGGCCACAGTCCCCGGCTTAGGCCCTTGTCATCAGCGCCATTGATCTGCACCAAATGAACTGATTATGGGGCCTGTGGTTTGTCCTGTTGAGTGGTCTGAGCTGAGCCGGGCTCATCTGGGCTGAGCTTGGCGGGGATTGGTGGGGGGGGATGATAGACAAGGGTCAGAGTGCACACAGAGCAAACACAGTTGGGCATTCACTCTCTGAGATGCAACATGAAATTAGTGGTTATAAGAAGGAGAATTGGCTCAAGCCTGTTTGGCCATGTTTATTTTGTCAGCTTCACCCCCTGTAGGTTTTTTTTCCCCCTTCTTTCAGGGATGCTGCCAGCAGACCGCTGTTCTCAGATCAGTGTTGTCAGCACTGTGCCGAGAGCGCTGTCTTTGATTTTGCCTAATGGATATAAAAGAGTGCTTTCAGCAGGCCCATCTTCTTTTTTCAAGTTGTATTTTAGATCCCATTTGCGGGTTGACTTGGGACACGTTTGTGAGTGTTGCTCTCTTTCCGAGACCAGTTTTTCTTTTTTTTTTCAAAAGCTGTGGAAAGGTTTATGCACATTCATTTACGCATGCATGCATGCATGCATGTATGCATTTGTGTGGGTTGGTTCAGTGTGTGTGTGTGTGTGTGGGGGGGGTATGCATGTGTGTGTCCACGTACGTTTGTTGGTGAGTGTTGGTCTTTGTGCCTATTTACCCGATGAGTGCCATATAATTACAGTCTTAGTGTAATCTAATGCTCGCCACCACTCCCTGCATAAACTGTTGGCCCTCTCCTCCCTTTTCTAGGTCAGGGATTAAGGTGAATGAGCAACACATAACCCCGAGACACGTTCTGGATTCAGGCTCGAAGGCCTTTATGGTGGTGTGGGGGCACATTAGTAAACACCCAGGATCGTGGTCAGTGTGCTTTAAACCCAAAGATAAGGAGACGGGAAAGTTAATGACAGACCTGCACGGGATGCTCGCAATTACTCAAAACAATTAGACTTGAAAGCGTGCATAGATAAGCGAGTAATTTGTATTGATGAACAGTATTATTTATCAGTGTAACGTGGACACAGTGTGCACACGCATTCCTTGCGAGTCACTTCATCTCTCAGATCCTGAAACGAGACCGGGGGAAGAGAATGAGGCTTTTGTCTCGCCCGTGTTTACTGCAAGCTGATATTTTCCACAAACTGAACAAGTTTATAGTGCAAGAACTGCTCTTCCAGTGGGACAGTGAAACTGCAAACGTGTTGGAGGAATGTCATGTAATTACTCAGGGATTTCTTTTCTTTTCTTTTCTTTTTTGCCATGCTGTGGTGCAAATGAAATCGTCCCCCCACCCCCGTCCAAGCTCTTTTTCAGCTGGACTCTGTACGCTATGCCGTGTCAGAGGTCAAAGTTTACGGGGGGTTAGGGTGGACACCGTGTCCGGCCCAGCAGCCCGTGTGTCCTCACATCCATCTTCATTAGAGGTCTGGAAATGCTCAGCGACCGGTCCGCCTCCTCCCTCCTCCTTTTCCAAAACTATCTGTCTAGTTTCTTAATAAACAGCTACATTAGGAGCGAGGTTCTCAGCGGTATCAACACAGAACGGCATGACACAATCCGCCTGGGAGACGCACCCGGCAGGAAACCACACTCGCTGCTTCAGAGACGGTATCTGGACAGGGACATCAAGATGGATTTCATTAAACGAGTCATCTGGCGATCATTGATGTTTAGAACCAGTGTAAGCTTTGTTTCGTCACGATGTTGCATTGCCAGTGTTGTTAATGTTAATTGATGATAATGGGCGCTTAGCTTTGTGTCGGCCCACAAATATGTAGGCTGCAGATTGGCTGGATGAATTAATGGATGACGAGGAAATCCTTTGATCCCCAAAATAATCATTTTGGGGATCATGACTTGTTTGTCTCGGGCTGGAAGTGAAACATTAATAAAGCATTTAAATTTGCCCAGGATGAAAGGCGGTAGGCCAAACTGTATGTAACTTTTATTTTTTGGATTTTTCCCTCTTTTTTCCTCCCCAATTGCACTTGGCCAATTAGCCTATTTTCCGAGCCATCCAGGTCGCCGCTCCAACCCCTTTGCCGATCCGGGGAGGGTACACGTGGAGTCACCAGCCGCTTCTTTTCACCTGACATTGAGGAGTTTCGCCAGGGGGACGTAGCGCGTGGGAGGATCGTGCTATCCCCCCCCCCCCAGTTCGCCCTCCCCCCCACACAGATCCCTCAGCCGACCAGAGGAGGCACTAGTTCAGTGACCAGGAGACATACCCACATCTGGCACCCCCAGCCGCAGACACGGCCAACTGTGTCAGTAGGGACGCCCGACCAAGCCAGAGGTAACACGGGGATTTGAACTGGCGAAATGGAATAGACCCCTATGCTGCCTGGACGTCCGCCAAACTGTATGTTTAAGTGTTAGCATGCACAATAGCAAGTTGCAGGAATCCTAGACAAGCATTCATGTATCTCCAAGCAAGTTTTGGCATCTTCCTGCAGCTGCAACCAAACCCACCAAAAAACGCGTTTTGTTTGAAAATGCATTTGTCTTCCTTCAACCCTGTTCAGCCGTACTAACAGTAAATGTAGACGGAAGTCTCACATAGGCCGACACAGGCTCATGGAAATGTCAGTCCTCCTGTTATGTGGGGACCCACCAGCTAACCCATACTGGGTTCCAACCCATAGTTGAGGAAACCAAGGACGAGACCAGCGGGAAAAGAATTAACAAGACAAGACAAGACTGGATCAAACCAGACCAGACACTGCACATGTTGAGGGGACTGTCCCACTTCTTCCCCCAAGGTCACCAGAACAATGACATCAACGTAGCTTTGACATCACTAAATCTGGAATGAAGGGGAGGAGGTTAAAAGTCAAGGGAGATGATGAAGGGAATTAGAAGGCGAGATAAATAGTCATAGGAGAGAGAGAGAGAGAGAGAGAGAGAGAGAGAGAGAGAGAGAGAGAGAGAGAGAGAGAGAGAGAGAGAGAGAGAGAGAGAGAGAGAATGGAAGAGAAAGCGGTACATATGTACACAGAGGTTTTGCAAAGAGAGAGAGAGAGAGGGAGAGAGAAAGGGTGAGAGAGACTTGAGCTGTGGCTTGGCTGAACTCACCATGAACCTAGGCAGATTTATTTTCTCCGGAGCCCTGTTGCTCTCCTGAAGCGGGCCAGATTTACATGCCTCTCTCTCTCCCCCTAGGCCGCTGTAAGGCTGGGCCGGGGAGGCGAGGATGAGATGAGTGGGTCGATGGGATGGAGGCTTTTGGCAGGTTGGTTGGGGGGGGGGGGATTGAACAAGAAAGGCAAGAGGGAAGAGGGTCTCATGTTTGGGGCTGCAGGGGAGTCCACTTGCTGATTTGTTGGCTGACTGGCCAGTTCACTGGGTTGGTCTCGGTTTCATGTGCCCTGGTGGAGCATTGCTCACCAGTTTGGGCCTTAATTAGAAACACTCCCTCCATTAACCAGGGTGTTTCATTTTAAATCCTGACGCCCACTTTGACAGAGTTGGTGTGAGCTGATGGAGCCCTGCGCTCCCAATTCAACCCCCCAGAGACCTCTGTGCTGAGATATGGCTCTCCGTCCGCTTATGGACGAGTTATGTAATTTATAACGCGCAATACGTATGTGTTTCGTGTACATAAATAAATGGACACCAGGCACAGTTGGCTGTGCACACTACCAAAAAAAAGCATGCATTCACACACGTGCACACAGACATACACAAAGTTACATCACAGCAGCACCGCTAAGCCTGGCTATCAATCACACGTACAACCCAGTTTTCTATTACTTAACGCCAGGTGGAGGACACGCTAACATGCTAGGTATTGGCACACACTGACGAATGGGTTTGGTGTCCAGTTAGACTCAACTAAACAGTACTCTGAGTGGGATTTCCACTTTGGTTCAAACTCCTCCACATGTATGTGTACAACATTACACAGTAGGAAAGCTCACGCTTGAGTCGGCTCAGAAAAGAAGGGCCGGGGAAGCGATTAGCTAACCGGCGTGCTGCTCCTCTGGCTCAACTCTTGGTGAATTGCATATGGGGGGAGGGAGGGGGGTCACACGTAGGGTTTCATATCCCCCCCCCCGTCTCAGATGCAGCTTTTTTCTGGGGTAGTTGTTTGAGAAGGACGGGGAGGCGGGTGGGGGGGGGCAAATATTGCCCTCCACTCCCCGAACCCGGCGCTCGAGGGGATTGGTCGCTCCCCCCGTCTGACAGGTAATGCTCGACACCCGTAGGGGGAGCGCCCCAGCCGTGACCCAGAGACCAAGAGAGTGCAAGGAAGGGGGCCGGGTGCGAGAAAGGAGACAAAAGACTTGGAACGACACACCGTTGCATGATACGGAAGGGTATGTAGACCACTGTAATCTTGTAAATGACAGTATGGATGCACACGGAACAATTTTACCAGCAACGTTTCAAATCACAGTCGCACAACTTCCCATTATCACTCTCGTGCAGACACTGCAGACACTCGTTCATACACTTGCACGCACACAAAGCCGGACACACCACAGCACACCACATGTACGCACATAGTGACACACACACACACACACACACACACACAAGTGCAAGCACAGAAGCCCTCATGAAGACAAAAGGGACAGAGTACATGCATGTACATACTCGTAGACACAGCTCGCCACAGACACGTATGCCGACACTCGCACACGCAGGCAGGCACACACACACACATATACTTTTGACACAAACCCTCTCCAGCACACTTGAGGCCAAAGGAGGAGGAGGGGGAAGTAGGAGGAAGAGGAGCAGATCAAAGAAGACGTGGTTAAAAAAAGAGCGTCGGGGGGGGGGGGACACCCACCTCCACATAAACAGGGGATCTCCTTACCCCAAACAAAGAGGCCTGCAGCACCAAACACACATCTAGCGGAACAAGGGGCTGGGAGAAGGTGGAGCAGGGTCGGGGGGGGGGCGACAGAGAGGGGGGGGCGAGAAGCACATTACACGGGCGGAAAGGTAGAGTGAAATCTTTCATTACTCTAATTACAACCTGAGCCCTTACTCCCGTATACTCTCTCATTCAACAAGAGGAGAGGAAGAAAGAGAGAGAGCGACAGAGAGAGAGAGAGACAGAAAAAAGGTGAGAGGGAGAGAAGAATTACACAGTTGCTCCGCCCACAGAGGCGTTTGAAATAGGGTGGGAGATAACCCCTTTTCTTTATCCTTTAAGTGCTCACGCGAGCACATGCACGTGCATGAATGTGTGAACATAACATGCTCGCAGACACACACACACACACACACGCTGCATACACACTGGTGTACACTTACTCATATATAAAACTTGCAGATTTACACATGCAGACATGCACATGCATACTCAATAGACCAACACATGCGCACGTGTGTGCACGTGCACACACACAACACACACACGCACAACACACACGCATGCACTAGGAACCCACAGAGCCCACACAGTTCGCTCCACCTGGGTTCCTTAATCAGTAAGAGTGATGCGGTTTGTGTCGGTGGATGAGCGATGAACAGCTTTATCGTAGTATTCATTTCCCCTCCCCTCTCCCACGAAGGAAGTTGCTCCCCCCCGTGCCCCCGCTGTTTGTGCAACTTTTCAACTTTTCCGGGTCAGTTTACATGTGAGATTTTTTCTCCCTCCCCCCTTACTTCGTCTTACAATACTTGAACTTTTGCGTCGCAGTCGAGCGCAATTTGAACGGAATCCGCGTGCGTCGAACAGAAACGTAACACAAAACCCAACCAAAACAAAGCAAAACCCAAAACAATATGTCTTTGTCATGTAACCCGGCTATTGCTTCAATTTAGTCTTCAAAGATGAAGCGAGAAGTTTCCCACAACAGCTCTAAAAAAAACAAGAAATGATGTTACATCATGATTTTAATCACTCCCTTTGGGGTAATTCATTTCAGAGCAGTTCAGCGATGCAAACAACAGACCGGGGGTGTTATCAGAAACAGCTGACGCAGCAACAACTATAAACTGTAGCTAAATGAAGGCAGGACAGCATTAGCATAATTAAAATAAAACACATCATGGCTTTCACGGGCCAAAAAGGTATCTTTATAAGTCTGTTTGCAGTGTTTGGCTCCCAGCTTCTCCTCGTGTGTGTGTGTGTGTGTGTGTGTGTGTGTGTGTGTGCGCGTGTGCGTGTGTGTGCGCGTGTGCGTGTGCGTGTGTGTGTGTGTGTGTGTGTTTTAACAGCTTCTCAAAAGTGTTTACCGTGCTCTCCTCTCTTTGTCCCTCAGGACCTCTTAATATGCCCCCCCTCCACCTACCCCCCACCCCCACCCCGGGACAACAGGATAACGTGAGAGAAAGGAAAGGGGGGGGGGGTAACAGGAGCCTAACATCACCCCAAAGAAGACGGTGACACCTGGAAAGTTCGCTAACCGAGGCCTACTCCACGGCGGTTTTGTCTGCAGCCATTTCCAGTCATTTGGAGCGCCTGCAGGTGTTTTATCTGTGCCAGGAAATAAGACCTCAGGCACTCTAACACCCGCTCACAAACTGGATCGGTGAAATCATAGGAAAGTACTGTACAGTATGTAACGTGTCACTGTATGTGTGTGTGTGTGTATGTGAGAGTTTGTGGCGTCTGTGTGTAGGTGTGTGCACAGGAATGCACATGCATAGGAAAAAATGTGTGTGTGTTGGGGGGGTGGATGGGTGGGTAGGGTAGGGAGATTAATGTGAGAGAAACAAACAGTGAGAGAGAGAGAGAGAGAGAGAGAGAGAGAGAGAGAGAGAGAGAGAGAGAGAGAAACCATAACATTGTAACGTTTATGATTTGTTTGTGTGCTCATTACAGAGGAACACTGCTACAACCATCTCTTGATGACGGCTTGATGGCTTCGTGGTATTCACGTCTTTAATGTGCACATGGGGGCCAATTTGTCTGTGAAGGTCAGAAGTCTCAGTTGGACTTGGACGACTCTCCCCTATTAAACTCTTTACTGAAGGCAGCAGCATCCTCATCTCATCTCCCAGAGAAGGTGACAGACTTTATTTTTCGAGCTCCCAATGAGACGGAGCACAAGTGACACCTGGTGGACACGCTCAGCATTGCAGCCTTACCCTCTGCTGTAAAGCGAAACATCTGCTGGGAAAATAGGCTCTGCTTGGCTCCTTAGTGACATAGCAATTAATCAACAGAGACAGGGAGAGAGAGAGAGAGAGAGAGAGAGATGGATATCGGCATACATACAAATATTTACTCGTGACACTTTTAGACATTTTAATCTTTTGTCTAATAAATTGTGAGAAAATCTAAATTCATCCGTGTCTTTGCCCCCCCCTTTGGCCCTCAACAAACACCCCTGTGTACTATTCCATCCAAGCGGTTGAGCCCCTAAATCTCTCGAAACAGAATCTTAATCTCAGTCACTGATTGCAGATACTGCTACCAAACCCGATCGGACCCCCCCCCCCATCTGAGAGATTGATGGTCCTATCATGCAACATTTGGTTGTAACACATACACAGTTGTTTTCATGCTGTCTGTATACTGCTCATACCAAGGTGTACCGTGGCATAGTCTCACAATCACAATCATGCACACACACACATCCAAACAGACACGCAGAAGCATATAGCCACCTCTCTTCTTCTGCTGTCTGTACAGCTGGGGTCCAGATGTGTACTGTAGTCTAGGCACTGCTGAGCACAGGATGTTTTGCCTTCCCTGTGAGGAGCGTGTGAGGCGTTCCGTCTGGCTGCGTTAGCCTGTGTGTCACGGGGATAGGCTTGCCTCTGTCCCTTGTCGTCAGCTCCGGGGGGTTGAGGGTAGGAGCGGGGGTCTGATAACTCCGGACAGATGTAGGGTGCTGAATCAGGTGGTGAGAGGAAGCTGCAGGCTTTGTGAGCGGGAGACACGGGCTAATCTTGTTTGGCTGCCCAACCCCAGCCCAGCACGGCCTACCCTGTCCAAACCGCTTTGCTCTTGCATTAGTCTTTGTGGCGTTGGTAATGATATGACACAGGCTCAGACTGGCAATCTGGCAACTCTGGCAAATGTGCAAGGCCAGCAATGTGGGAAAACCAACATCCAACATCAAGTGGGTCGCGGCCGCCGAACCACTTGATGTTGGAACAGCCCATCTGATTAGGGGTTACACGGTCCCAATTGTCAATAGGCTACTAATACTATAAGGCAGGCACAGGAAGTGCTACCCTCACCCCCCCCCTTCACGTGGATGTGTCCATCCATGTAGTGTCAGAGGTCAGGAGGGAAAAAATCAAATTAAGACAGTATCGCCAGTTCAAATCCCCGTGTTACCTCCAGCTTGGTCGGGCGTCCCTACAGACACAATTGGCCGTGTCTGTGGGTGGGAAGCCGGATGTGGGTATGTGTCCTGGTCACTGCACTAGCGCCTCCACTGGTCGGTCGGGGCGTCTGTTCGGGGGAGAGGGGGAACTGGGGGGGGATAGCGTGATTTTCCCACGCGCTACGCCTCCCTGGCGAAACTCCTCACTATCAGGTGAAAAGAAGCGGCTGGCGACTCCACATGTATCGGAGGAGGCATGTGGTAGTCTGCAGCTCTTCCTGGATCGGCAGAGGGGGTGGAGCAGCGACCGGGATGGCTCAGAAGAGTGGAGTAATTGGCCGGATACAACTGGGGAGGGGAAAAAAAGGGGGGGGGTCTAAAAATAAATAAATAAATAAATAAATAAAGCTAGCCTGAAATGGATAAAGGTCCAAAAAAGTGAAGAGGTGGAGCAGAAAAGGTCAGAAAGAAAAAGGAAAAAAAAAAAGCTCAAGGCTGTTGCTGCAAAATGTCCTCAGTTAATACATTTATTCAAAAATACCGATGCCACTGTCACGCCAAGTCCTGTTAGCATGCCTAGCTGCAGTCATGATTATGACTACAGAAGAAGATGTTCTTATGGCTTTGGGCACTGATGGGATAATCGACAGATGGCAGAGAAGAGCGGGCTAATGAGACGTCTTCTCACCGCCTATAGGTAGGACATGCTATGCTATGCTGTGTTTAGATGATGTCAGGGTGAGAGTGTTACTGTGGCTCAGCTGATGAGTCACTCTGGGGCTGCTCCAGTAGGGTGCAGGCATGCTGCTTGTCCCAGCCTGACAATAGCAGTGAATGAATCTATTAAAATAGCGTCGGTAGCATGAAATCCTGACTGTTAAACCTGAAGTGTGAACTGCATCAGATCAGCTGTGAACAACAATGTCGGATGATTGACCACAAATAGAGCGCTTTTAATTAATGTCCAATTTCAGACATATTTCCAGATCATCATTAGGCTAGGCTGTCATGGTGGTGCAGTGGTTAGCGCGGTCACCTCACAGCAAAAAGGTCCTGGGTTCGAGCCCCAGGGTAGTCCAGCCTTGGGGGTCGTCCCGGGTCGTCCTCTGTGTGGAGTTTGCATGTTCTCGGCGTGTCTGTGTGGGTTTCCTCCGGGTGCTCCGGTTTCCTCCCACAGTCCAAAGACATGTAGGTCAGGTGAATCGGCCATACTAAATTGTTCCTAGGTGAGTGTGTGTGTGTGTGTGTGTGTGTGTGTGTGTGTGTGTGTGTGTTTGTGTCAGCCCTGTGATGGACTGGCGGCCTGTACAGGGGGTCTCCCCACCTGCTGCCCAATGACCGCTGGGATAGGCTCCATTATCCCGTGACCCCGGTTGGGATCATGGATCGAGGCTTGGATAATGGATGGAATGGATCATTAGGCTCGCCTACATTAAAGAAAGCTTTTGCCCAGCATTGCATTTTATCATAGTCTACATTCCTGACATATGATTTTGTCATATTTGTTTTATTTTAAGTTCAGGATTGTTGCATAAGTGAGTTGGGTTGCCCATTGTCAAATGAATAAAATCCAAAGTGTGCCTCGTGGGCTGCCGACTTCTCTAGAATATTTCTTGGCTATTTATTTATTACATCATTTTATGAAACCCTGTAAGTAAACCTGTTGATAGGGGGCCAACTTGACATCTATTGCTTAGCCTACATGGTATAAATAGCCTGATATTGGGTGGCACGGGGGCCCAGTGGTTAGTGCTGTCACCTCACAGCAAGTAGGTCCTGGGTTCGAACCCCAGGGTTGTCCAACCTTGGGGGTCATCCCAGGTCATCCTCTGTGTGGATGGCATGCATGTTCTCCCCGTGTCTCCGGTGGGTTTCCTCCAGGGGCTCCAGTTTCCTCCCACAGCCCAACGACATGTAAGTCAGGTGAATCGGCCGTACTAAATTGTCCCTAGTATGAATGTGTGTGTGTGTGTGTGTGTGTGTGTGTGTGTGTGTGTGTGTGTGTGTGTTGGCCCTGTGATGGCCTGGCGGCCTGTCCAGGGTGTCACCCCGCCTGCCGCCCAATGACTGCTGGAATAGGCTCCTGCATCCCCACGACCCTGAGAGCAGGATAAGTGGTTCAGATAATGGATGGATGGATGGAATTTCCCCACGGGGATTTATAATATACCAAAATAAAAAACAAACAAACAAAATTTGCTTTATGCAAATCATAAGTTTTGTATGCTGGGGGAAAACCGGGCCTGTCCAGACGAAAATTGCCAGGGCCAAATTTTATTCCAAGTCTGACCCCGATACGACATGATGTATGATGTGTGGAATTTGGTTGCATGCTTTTATTCAGAGTGGCTTACAGTGCCCTGGGTTTGCACATGTTGAGTACGGATGTCCAAAGCTGTAATTAAAAGCCAGTAACTGGCAGTGCACAGAGTCATGCTTACTCATTGGGCAACACAACCATAAGTAGTGCACTGAAGAGGCCTAGTTTTTAACTTACAAAATATGGCGCCCCCTGCTGGAAATTAGTCCACCAACTATTGGTTTTGTCCACCTCGTGTTTTGTCGGAACATTTTTCTCTCTGAAAATAGATGGTTTGAGCTGTGATGGCTAAACATGAGCTTTGTATGTATTACAAGTAACTCAACCCTGTGAAAACTCCACTTACATCTGTTTGCTGGTGTTTATTACATGAACTGGTGATTACCAGTATTGTGACTTGGTTGTTTTTTTCTTTTTGGACCCCCCCCCCTTTTCTCCCTAATTGTATCCGGCCAATTACCCCACTCTACTGAGCCGTCCCGGTCACTGCTCCACCCTCTCTGCCCATCCAGGGAGGGCCACAGACTACCACATGCCTCCTCCGATACATGTGGAGTCGCCAGCCGCTTCTTTTCCCCTGACAGTGAGGAGTCTCGCCAGGTGGATGTAGCGCGTGGGAGGATCATGTGATTCCCCTCAGTTCCCCCTCCCCCCCAAACAGGCACCCCGACTGACCAGAGGAGGCGCTAGTGCAGAGACCAGGACACAAACCCACATCCGGCTTCCCACCCGCAGACACGGCCAATTGTGTCTGTAGGGACGCCTGACCAAGCCGGAGGTAACACAGGGATTCGAACTGGCGATCCCCGTGTTGGTAGGCAACAGAATAGACTGCCACACCACCCGGATGCGCCACTTAGTTCCTTTTTTTAAATTGTTTTTGATGCCTTAAGATAATTAAAAAAAACCCAAAGAAAACAAAATGCATAAACACAACGTCCCAAAGTAGAGAAAGAAAAACGCCTAAGAAAAAGCCCGAGTATCGAAGAATCTCCTATGAATGCGAAGGAAAAAAATCCACACTCCTAACCCTCCGAGACCACGTCCCAACATCTGAATGGATGAACAAACACCTGATTGTGTCTTAAAATCTCCATGAATGCTGAACACACACACACACACGCTCGTCCCTTTTCAGCCGAGCCCTTTATGTGTCCGGAGTGGAGAATGTGCGCTTTAGGCAGCACAAACGGTGCACGTGCACAACTGCTAACGGCAGGGAGGGAAAATGGGGTCCACAGAGAAAACCAGAGAAGGAGAAAAACGTGCAGTAACTGCGGCTATTACAGATATTATGTGTGACAGTGATGAAGTGATAGATCTCTATTTTGGAACAACCGCATGAACTTCATTGCGGCATGGTGTTGCTCCGGGATTATTGCAGTTGACTTGTTGTATCACTGCCAGCTTCTTCACATGGCCCTGGCCTGATTCCCAGTAGAGGGCTGATTAACAATTGGCCGTAAAATGACACATTTGTCACTACGTCAGTTTGCTGTACAATTTACAGACATAGTTACAGCACCACGTTTTACCTTAATCCCAATTTGCCACTCTACAGGCTTATAAGCGTTCATTTTCACAAATTAGTACCATTTTTCTCAGCCATTTCCCTTCCCAGCAGGCACTGTTCTCGCATATCCCCCAGTCCTCATCAGGACCTCGTGATCCAGCGCCAGCGAGTCAGTTGGTCTACGTCGCAGTACTTAATACCTCATGGTGGGAAGTGTGGCCAAAATTATGTTTCACAATATTTCTTATGATTTTGCAAAGTAGCGGTACGCTTGATATAGAAATTTGCTTGGCCTGGATGGTGGTACAGACATTTTTCTTCCAGCGTGATTAAAAAAATTATTTATGAGTCCCTGAACTCTGTGAAAAACGCTTACTTTTTGGTTTGAGAGCTCTAAGGCCTTTTCCAGAGACTTTAAAACTCATTCTAAATTGTTGGGATAACACCTTGGGCGAGCCCACTGTGAATAAAGTGCTGGCGTCTAAACCAATTACTGCTCATTATCATTAGAACTGATTTGAAGGAATGGCTTCAATTACATGCAAGGACAGAGCTCTCATTAGAACTTAGGGGGGACCACAAACATGGAATTTTCTCAAGACCATGTACAACTGAAACCTTACCTGAGACTCCCTGTGTCTCCCTCCATGTGTTGCTGCTGCCCTCCACAGATTGTTTTACTGTTGTCTAAGGGCACAGTTATTGAACATTTGTAGTAGACCTTCGTTCATTTCCTATCAGGACTTTATCAATAAGTATTTGTAACATTACAGGGGTCTTCCTACTTACACGGTGGCGTTTTGAACGTACAAAAAATGTCCCGATGTCCACCTTTTTTCTTTTCTCTGCCATGTTTTGGTAAACCCAGACTTGAACGACACACACTTACCATTGTTGAGGTGGTCACTCGGGGTCGAGTATGACTGTCCTCCCACTGGGTCCTTCTGGGTCTTAAGGTGGGCATAGAGGCTGATCCTGGAGCCACATAATGGGAGGATGCCTGCGCATGACAGCTTTTTACGTGGAATGGCTGATGCGCCTGCAGCCACCACACAGTCCTTGGCAGGGGGCGGTCAGAGTCCAATGGCATGGAGAACCAAGACGATTGGGGACAATCCTCTGTTGCGGCCTTCATCCGCCTTCACCGGTTTTGTGACCTGGAGACATCTTCCACTGGTTCCACTGTTGAGGTCTTTGTTGGATCTTGCTTCGTCTGGAACCCGCCTCTTGACCTATCCGCCTTGGGTGACCCTACAAGGAGCCAAGCTCCAGACGGCATAGTTCTTGGGATCACTGGTACACGCAAGGTTCTTCACCACGGCAAGGTGACGATCCAGGAGAAGACACACACACAGGTTAATTATGGAAGACATTAATATACTTTAACTTAATTCTAATATAATGCTAATATATGCCATAATGAGCAGACGCGCAGCTTCTTGGGGCCCCCAGCGGCTGACAAACTTTACTCCACGGCAGTGTCTAAAATTGTGGCAACCGCAATGACTGCAGCCCCGCCCCAATTTGCAATGACATATCAGTAGGAAACCTCCCTAAGGTGTCATTCCCATCGAACTTGTATGATTCGCGTAACATTCTCGAAGTTTGAAAAGTCAATAAAGGAAAATGAAGAGGATGTATCTGTCTGGAAGTAAAAAAAAGAAAGAATAAAAGAGAATGAGGCAAAAAGGAAGCAAGACAGTGGTAAGAGGATCGGGTAATGATCATTAAGTATAACAGTAAATAACTGAATGCTGTTATTTAGTCTGTCCTTAAGTAATTGGGGAGACACTTGAATAACTTCAGCTAGCGCTAGACTAATGGCGTTTATTCTTTCATGTTGTTTTGTTTGTTAACCTAGCTAGCGGAGCTGGAGACTCCAGCCTGGAGTGCAGGTCCACTGGCTGTGACCGAGTTGAGTGCGGCATTCGACTAACTTGCTAGAGGAGCATGTCTATGTTCCCTTAGCCCTGTGTTCCCTCAGGGCTGACCCTCTTGCTAGCTAGCAGGTTAAAAGAAAGTGCATAAGCTAGTACAGTATTGAAACTTCACAATCATTCAACTCGGGCAATGTTACCGAAATTAACGTTGTCTCTGCCATTCCTAGAGTTGACCCTTCGTATGGGACACCGGCAATTGCCATTATTGAAGGCACAAAATGTAATGGAGTGATTTGGAGGACAAAAAACAGCTAGACAGTAGCTATTTCTGTAACTGATGAAAGCTGTGTCCGAGTTAAATCTATAAATGCTATGAAAGCTATGACCAAGAACATTTAAAAGTTGAACTTGAGGAATTCTAATTCTACAATGTGAAACCATTTTGAATTGACTTTATTAATACGCTACTATTATAAATATCATATGCTATATCACTTTCTTATCTGTCCTCAGGATCATTATTAAAATTTCTGAGTAGCAAAAGAGAAGGATAAAGTGCCCCCTCCAAATGTTGATAATGAAAAGTGTAAGTTCACTATTCCACTATAATTGATAACATATGCCATATGACAATATATACCGTGTTTGTTTTTTTTTGTCATGTCAGTTCAGTCAACGTCCACCTCCAGCTGCATAACGGCCACCCCACCTCCTGCCTATCATGAGCAGGAAGATACACTAACACAGGCAGATCAAGCGCCCTTCTCTGAGTGCTGATACTGATAACTGTGAGTTCAATAAATGTACACTACCGTTCAAAAGTTTGGGATCACCCAAACAATTTCGTGTTTTCCATGAAAAGTCACACTTATTCACCACCATATGTTGTGAAATGAATAGAAAATAGAGTCAAGACATTGACAAGGTTAGAAATAATGATTTGTATTTGAAATAAGATTTTTTTTACATCAAACTTTGCTTTCGTCAAAGAATCCTCCATTTGCAGCAATTACAGCATTGCAGACCTTTGGCATTCTAGCTGTTAATTTGTTGAGGTAATCTGGAGAAATTGCACCCCACGCTTCCAGAAGCAGCTCCCACAAGTTGGATTGGTTGGATGGGCACTTCTTTGAGCAGATTGAGTTTCTGGAGCATCACATTTGTGGGGTCAATTAAACGCTCAAAATGGCCAGAAAAAGAGAACTTTCATCTGAAACTCGACAGTCTATTCTTGTTCTTAGAAATGAAGGCTATTCCATGCGAGAAATTGCTAAGAAATTGAAGATTTCCTACGCCGGTGTGTACTACTCCCTTCAGAGGACAGCACAAACAGGCTCTAACAGGTACTATTTAATGAAGATGCCAGTTGGGGACCTGTGAGGCGTCTGTTTCTCAAACTAGAGACTCTAATGTACTTATCTTCTTGCTCAGTTGTGCAACGCGGCCTCCCACTTCTTTTTCTACTCTGGTTAGAGCCTGTTTGTGCTGTCCTCTGAAGGGAGTAGTACACACCGGTGTAGGAAATCTTCTAGAGATGCTACAGCGATGCAAGCTGGGAAATGTAGTCCAATAGCAAGCAAATGCATCAGGAGGAAGTAATCCTTTACCTTCATGTCCCAAATTCTCACGTATAGTACTGTAAACTCATAATAAGACACGTTAGCCCCTAACTAACGGGTCTGACCCTTTAGCCGAGCGGTTAGTGATGTCGCCTTGTGTGCAGTACACCCCGTATCGAATCCCTCACCGGGCAAGAAAATAACCGGTTACATTGGTGGCAGCGGTGGGATCCGGAAGTGTGCAGATCCTCATAAGTCTCTTCCGAGCGCGGGAATAACAAAGCGCGAGGGCGCGCTTCCGGGAGAGGGTGACGACTGTAAACTACTAATAAGACATGTTAGCCCGTAGCTAACTGTTCTGACCCTTTAGTCGAGCGGTTAGTGATGTCGCCTTGTGGTGCAGTACACCTCGTTTCGAATCCCGCACCGGGCAAGAAAATAACCGGTTACAGTATCAACGGTTCAAACCACCGAGCAGGATACATAGCGGGGACATAAACGAAACCTTCAAAAAGTGTTGTGTTTATGTGTGAATTATTTCAAAAGTGAAGTCGGCTTCTGTATTTTCAGGGTGTCCGGTTAACGTATTGGTGTATTCCGTCGCCTACCAACACGGGGATTACCGGTTCGGACCCTCGTGTTATCCCCGCGGTACCTCCGGCTTGGTCGGGTGTCCCTACAGACACGGTAGCCCGCTCGATCATTTCCGGGCAGCGCCGGAAGTGATAAGGACAACTTGACAACAACAGCGAAGCAATGGCGTTTTTCACGCAGTCTCTTCAAGATCTACACAAACTCACGGTAAACGACGTTAGTCGCATTATGCAAAACGCATGCCATGCGTCAGTTGCCAAAAAGGAGAAGGGCTTCAAACTTAACGTTTCAAGCTACAGCCACAATTACGAAGGTAAGACCCGGGCGTGTAATGTCAGCGCCTAGCATGTGTAACGTGCATGGATAAGAAGACACGCTGGCCGCTGGCTCGCGGGTCGGACCCTTCAGGCGAGTGGTTAACGTTGTCGCTTGCGGAGCGGGAGACACAGGTTCGCGTCCCGGCCGCGGTAGTCTCTGTAGTTGTGTTGTCCCCCGAATTCGCTACACATGCTTTTGTGCCAGCGTAGTGATAAGTTACTGCTAACGTTATGTTTCTTTGTGTCAATCACTGTTACAATTTTCCTAACGTCGTTGTCCATCTCGGCTTGAAACAAGGATTCAACAGGATAACTATCAATTAGGGCTGAGTGCTATAGACCTCTTATCGCGTACCTCTGAAACTCACAGATGAACGCGTTTAAAACTTCAAATTAAACGGTGAAAAGTCAGAAATTTGAGAAAATGGAAATCTCAGAATATGTTGAAGGTCGAAGCAAGGAAGACAGAAAGCATTACGAGTCGAAACTTCCGCTAAGCACAGGAGGAAAAACTTCCCGATCCGTTTATGCTGCTGAAGCTCAGTGGACAAGCGATATCACGAAGTTGCCAAACATCGGCTGGAGGGATGTGACTGAATACCTCATAGACACAACAAGTATATTTACGAAAGAATCACGGCATACAAGTCTACAGAAGCATACGATTACTTTGTTGGTGGACATGTCCAAGACTGCTTTTATCATCCGTCATCGAAGGAAAACAAGTTTTGCTTCATCAAATCAAAGGTAAGCCCTCGTCGTTTGTTTGTACCGTTGGTTTGTTTGTATTCAACAAAAGTTGAATTGTATGTACGGTTATGACACCGAGGCTGGAGTCAAATTATGACCTTAAACATCATGGCATGAAAAAGCTGATGGAATAGTCAAATTTGAGGAAAGCTAGGCATTACCTCAAACTTGGGTTTGGCAGTTGCTCTGCTAGGACAGTATCACATTTAGAGCTGTTACAGCTCTAAATATTTGTTCGATCACAATACTTATTTGTGTAAAAAAGAAAAAGAAAAAAGGATACATATCAGATATGAAATGTTCTCCGCAAATCTTCACGTTTGATATTTGCTCTTCTGACCACATCTTCCAGTCCTCCCGACGGATCGCATGAATTCACGCCTGTCTTCTTCATTTTTCGATTGGAGTTTTCCCTTTCGTCGTGCAATAAAAATGCAGATGCGTGTTTTTACCATCTACGATTTGTACAACCGACAGCGCAACAACTGTGAGGCGTTTCGTTTTAAATCAATTTCTCCGTGATGATTTCTTCGAAATGAACGTAGTAACGTTTACAAACACAAGACTCATGGCCCCCTTTTGCCTCACAATCTGCGCACGAACATGTTGCGCATGTAAACAAGGGAACGCGTCTATAGCTCTATGAGGAAAAGCCAAAAGCCTCCGTTTGAGCGTAAGGGAAAGTTATCCTGCAGGTTCAGTGCAGACTGGTTCATGATACAGGTTCCTGTTCGTCAAATAATAAAGTTTCTGTGAATCATATGACTGCTATGAAAATAGTACTGTTAAAGGCTATGTTAAATATATATTTCGTATGATATCCCATACATAACCCTAGTGTGTAAAAAAAGTGTAAAAGTAATGGGATTCACAGAAACTGTGTTCTGAGTTCTGTCACTTTTACACACGTTCTGTATTCCCTATTATTTTAAATGAGTAAAGTGAGATTAGTAATGATTTGGCTACAAGTTTTGATTTACACAATGCATATCAGCTGTGGGTTTTTTTGGTTCATTTGTTTTCTCATTCATATAATCAATTCATACATCATATTTTCTGACTGTACTCATGTATTCTCCTTTATAACAAAAGTTCACTAATTTATTGTTTATAAAAAAGGTTTTAATGTTTAACTGCACTTGCAAATACAGTGTGTATTGTAACAGATGTGTATTTTCACAGATTGTATTTAGGGATTCCCGCCCTGTGCAGCTACAAAGCTGCCAGTGTACCTTGGTGGCAGGTACACTTTTATGCAACCATGTGGCAGCACTTCTTTACCAGACTGCACATTATTCCCAGCTGAAGATCACCTCTGTTCCCCCAACACACAGCTGCACGAAAACTGAAAAGAAGTGGCATAAACCAAGAGTCATGGTAACTAATTTCTTAACATGGTACTTTTGTTTTCTTTATGGATTCTTGTTTATGTTTATTGAAAACTTGTTTTTTGTTTAAATGCAGGGTGTTAAACCTGGTCAGGTGAATGACATGGTGATTCTTTCAGCCAGACCTCAGTAAAGGAGACAGGATGCAGCATTTTATTTTCCAATACAGGACGATACTGTATTATGAAGGACAGGGGTTGGCAACCCTAGAATCTAGTGAGAATTAAGGGCATGACAGCAATGTAAAAACGCCCCCCCCCCCCCCCCGTCATCTGTTCCTCTCCCTGAGGTTTCGTCCTATTTTTTCTCCCTGCTAAAGGGATTTTTTTTTTTTAAATTAAGGAGCTGTTCCTTATCTGATGCGAGGGTCTAAGGACAGGACATTGTGTTGCTGTAAAGCCCCTTGAGGCAAATTTGTAATTTGTGAAACTGGGCTATACAAATAGAATTGACTTGTTTTGACTTGACTTGACTCTTCTCTCTGAGGCTGTCTGCATTCATCCAAGTTACACATGCGCATATGCCTCAAGTGAATTGTGTGTGCGTTTATCAAAATGGATGAAAAGAGCATAAAACCTAAATTATGATTTCTCAAAAATTATAAAAAGATTTCAAAAAGCTGTTTAGAAATCAAAGTATAATATGTGCTGACTTGCTTCAAGTTTGAATGAAGTTTGTAGCTTAAAATATGAAGGAGTAGTTAAAGTTCAAAAGGGCCATGGTTTGAACAGTCCATCCATAGACTAAAAAACAAAATGCATGAAAAAATTTTAAAATTAATGTATAAAAGGTATGAGAAAGTTGAAAAGTACAAAAGATGTATGAAGGAAGCTGAACATTTTAAAAGTTGAAAAAGAAAAAGATTTCTAGCTGAAAGTGTGAAAGAGTAGAAAAGCCTGGAAAAAAATGTTAAATTTTGAAGAATCTGTCCCATTCATCCCAATGGCAAAAAGTTTAATAAACTTGAATAATTCAAAAAGTATAAAAGATATCAAAAAGTTGTTTAGAAGCACTCATTGTACAAATAAACTGAAATTTTTGAAGTTTGAGTGAAGTTTCTAGCCGAAAGTGTTTGCAAGTAGATAGCAGACAAAAAACTTGGTGAAAGACGATAAATAGTGGGAAGAACATAGCCCACTAATACAGACCCCAGTGGAAATGCATTATCTGGTGTTTTATACTGAAAGATACTGACACTTGCTGTGTATTTGCCAGAAAGGACAAATGAGCTCTTGTGGATGGACTAGTGAAAGAAGCAGAAAATGCCTCAACAAGGGGATATCTAAGTACCCTTTATAAGATCACCAAGCTCCTGAGTGGAAACAACACCAAGCTCTCAGCTCCTGTACTGGATAAATCTGGCAGGAAAATAACAGAACACCAGGAAACAAAACATTGTGTTGAGCATTTCCGAGATGTGCTTAATCGGCCAGAGCCTGATGAACTAGCCATTCCCCCCCTTACAGTTGATATCCTGAACATCGATGTTGGTGCCCCAACTGCAGAGGAAGTAGTGAAGTCCATCAAAGCCATAAATACCGGCAAAGCTGTAGGTATAGACTCCATCCATGCTGAAATGCTAAAGGCTGTCATTTTAACAAGGGCCCTGACTACCCTATTTAGGAACATCTGGAATAGAGAAAATATTCCCATTGATTGGACATAGGGCCTAACTATCAAGATCCCCAAGAAAGGAAACCTCCAGAAATGTGACACCTGGGGTGGGATCATGTTTCTTTGCATCCCCAGCAAAGTCTTGTGTAGAGTTATTCTGGACAGAATTAACAGTGCTATTGACAACAAACTCCGTGAAGATCTGGCTGGATTCTGGAAGGACAGATTGCATGGATCAAATATCTGCTCTTTGAAACATGAACAATGCACAGAGTGGAATGTTCCCTTGTTTGTCAATTTCAATCGACTTCAGAAAGGTATTTGACAGCATTCACCACAAAACCCAGTGGAAGATTCTGCCGTCTTATGGAATCCCTCATAAGATAGTCTCACTAATGGGGAAGTTTTATGACCACTTTGAATGTAGTGTCATACTCGGGAATACCATCTCTGGGTGGTTCCCTGTACAATCTGGAGTACACCAAGGCTGCATTCTTCCCTCCATTCCATTCTCTTCCTGACTGTCATCGATTCGTTTATGCAAAAAACAACTGCTGACAAACAGAGGCATCCATTGGACCCTCTCCAGCCAACTTGAAGATCTTGACTTTGCTCATGATCGTGCTGTCCTTTCCACAAATGTAAAAAATTTGCAAGAAAAATACTGATTGACTCACCAAGTATGCTCAACAAACAGGTCTCATCATTATCGCCACCAAAACTCCACGTGATGTCCATCAGCACCAACACATATAGATGCATCACTAATGAGCCACTTGAAGTCATTGATGCCTTTGTGTACCTGGGAAGTCTGATTAGTCAGGACAATGGCGCCCAAAGAGATATCCAGCACAGACTTGGGAAAGCTCGCAGCACATTACATTACATTACAGTCATTTAGCCGATGCTTTTAGCCAAAGCGACTTACAATAAGTGCATTTAACGTAGGAAATCAGGAGAACTCCTAGTCATCAGGGGTCATAAGTGCATCTAAACAAGCATCTAAGAGCAAAACCAGTGCTAAAGTAAAAGTGCAAGAATGAGATTTTTTTTTCTTTTAAAGAGCGAATACAATAAGTGCTAAGAACAAGTAACGGGGTAGTAATTCTTGAAGAAGTGAGTTTTCAACCTGCGCTGAAAGATGAGCAGTGACTCCGCTGTCCTGACATCAGTGGGGAGTTCATTCCACCATTGTGGGGCCAGTACAGAAAAGAGCCGTGACCGGGTTGATCTGCAGCAAGGGCCTCTGAGCGATGGGGCAACCAGGCGTCCTGAGGCAGCAGAGCGAAGTGGTCGGGCGGGGGTGTAGGGCTTGACCATGGCCTGGAGATAGGAAGGAGCTGTTTCTTTCACTGCCCTGTAGGCTAGCACTAGAGTCTTAAACTGGATGCGAGCAGCTACTGGGAGCCAGTGTAGGGACATGAGAAGAGGAGTTGTGTGGGAGAATTTAGGGTGGTTGAGCACCAGACGAGCTGCAGCTTTCTGAACAAGCTCCAGAGGTCTGATGGCCGACGCCAGGGCACCAGCAAGGAGGGAGTTGCCGTAGTCCAGCCGGGAGATGACCAGAGCCTGGATGAGCACCTGTGCCATCTCGTCAGTGAGGTATGGGCGAATCCCCCTGATGTTATAGAGGAGAAATCTGCAGGAGCGAGCAACCAATGCAACGTTTTCAGCAAATGACAGTTGGTTGTCCAGGATCACACCCAGATTCCTCACAGTCCGAGTTGGCGTCACCACGGTGTTGTCAATGGTGATGGCCAGGTCTCGGTGCAGGCAACCTTTCCCCAGGAGGAACATCACCTCTGTCCTGTCCAGATTGAGCTTCAGGTGGTGTGTCGCCATCCACTCCGAGATGTCAGTCAAGCACGCAGCAATGGGTGTCTCTACTTGAGTGTCAGAGGGAGGAAAGGACAAGGTCAGCTGGGTGTCATCGGCATAACAATGATAAGAGAAGTCATGCGAGCGAATAACAGAACCCAGGGATGTCGTGTACAGGGAGAAAAGGAGAGGACCCAGAACCGAACCCTGTGGAACACCTGTAGTCAGTCTGCGAAGCTCCGACACAGATCCCCTCCATGTCACCTGGTGGGAGCAACCTGTCAGGTAGGTTGCAAACATTGAGAGTGCAGAGCCTGTGACACCCAGCCCCTCGAGGGTAGAGAGGAGGATCTGGTGGTTCACTGTGTCGAACACAGCTGACAGGTCCAGGAGTATCAGAACAGAGGAGACAGAGTTTGCTCTTGCAGAGTGCAGCGATTCTGTCACTGCAAGGATGGCCGTCTCTGTCGAGTGACCGACCCTGAACCCAGACTGGTTGGGGTCCAGGAGGTTGTTCTGGTGTAGGTACAAAGAAAGTTGGTTAAAGACAGCACGTTCGAAAGTTTTGGATAGAAAGGGTAGAAGGGAAACTGGCCTGTAGTGTTTAACGTCAGAGGGGTTAAGTGATAGTTTCTTGAGAAGGGGGGTGACTCTAGCAGTCTTGAAGGCAGATGGAAAACATCCTGCCTGGAGAGAGATGTTGATGAGGTGGGTTAGATAGGGAAGGAGTTCAGGTGCTATAGACTGAAGAAGAGGGGAGGGGACCGGGTCAAGGGAGCATGTGGTGGGGCGAGTGGATGGTATGAGGTTTAGAACCTCATCGGGGGAGCGGGGAGAGACGTGGAGAGGTGAGGGAGGGTGCGATAGTGCAAGCAGCACTAACCGGGTGGTGAGAAAAGGAGGATCTGATGTTGTTTACCTTCTTATCAAAGAAGTTAGCGAAGTCATCAGGGAGAAGGGAGGAAGTAGGAGGAGGAAGTGGGGGTTGAAGAAGTGTAGAGAAGGTCTCAAAGAGTTTCTTAGGATTAGAGGCAGAGGATAGGATTTTAGAGCGATAGAAGGCAGCCTTAGCAGCAGAAAGGGAGGAGGAGAAAGTTGAAAGAAGAGTTTGGAAGTTGAGAAGGTCATCTGGGAGTTTGCCTTTTCTCCATTTGCACTCTGCCACTCTCAGGCTCCGTCTGTCAGTACGTACTGAATCGAGTCAGTCAGCCAAGGGGCAGGTGGAGTTGGACGTGTAGGCCTGGAGGTGAGGGGACAGAGATTGTTCAGAGAAGAGGGCAGAGAGAAGAAGATCAGTAGCAGTGTCAGGGGGTAGGAGAGAGAAAGATTCAGGTGTAGGGAGGATAGAGGTAACAGAGGAAGAAAGATCAGTGGCAGAGAGAGAGCGGAGGTGTCTACGGGTGGAAACCATGTGGGTAGGGGAAGGGGGTGAGGGGGGTGAAGAGAGGGAGAGAGAGTAGGACATAAAATAGTGGTCAGAGAGCTGGAGGGGAGTAACAGAGAGATTGGAAATAGGACAGTGTCTAGTAAAGATAAGGTCCAGCTAGTTGCCGGCCTTGTGGGTAGGAGGAGAGGGTGAGAGGTGAAGGTCAAAGGAGGAGAGGAAAGAGAGAAGAGGATATAGCTTGTTAGTGTGGATGTTGAAGTCACCGAGAAGGATAAGTGCAGAGTCATCAACAGGGAAGTGCGAGACAAGTGTGTCAAGCTCGTCCAGAAACTCACCAAGGGGGCCTGGTGGGCGGTACACAACCACGATGGTGAGTTTGACTGGATAAGAGACAGTAACAGCATGAAATTCAAAAGCGGGCGGAGAAAATTGTGGAATGGAAACAAGAGAGTATTTCCATTTCAGGGAGATTAGCAGGTCAGTACCACCACCCTGCCTCCCAGGTCTGGGAGTGTGAGAAAAAGAGTACACATCAGACAGAGCTGCGGGTGTGGTAGTGTTTTCTGGCATGATCCAGGTCTCAGTTAGAGCAAGAAAGTTGAGGGAGAGCAAGGATGCGTAGCCTGAGATAAACTCAGCTTTCGGCACTGCAGACTGGTAATTCCAGAGCCCTCCCGTCTATGCCAGACCCGGGAAGAGGAAAGGACAGGAATGCAAAGGAAACACATAGTCTATACTAGGTACACAAAATACAGATGACTGACCGGATCTAAAAAGAGCAGTCCGTGCTTGATGAAGTCTTGGCTTGAAAAAGTTGCGCTTGCCTTTGTTCACTCTAGCCTTCGTTCAACTTAGGCTTGTTTGCCTGACGCTTGGACAAGTAGCAGCAGTGATTTAAAGAACACTGATTGCTAATTGTCTGCCATGAGTGCAGGCCACACCCTGGCCACTTAACACCCAGTTGGCCAAAGAGGTACACTGAAAATAGGCTTATTGCCCAGAAACTGGACACTTATGTAAAACTCTATCAAACCTCACACAATACTATTAAAACTGCAAACAGCAAGTTACCAAGGAATATATTTATAAGCTAAAAGGATAACTAGGTCAAAACAGCTAGGCAACAAGAAATATTTAAGGGCACACTAGGTGAAAAAAAAGCTACAGTAAGACAAACAAGTAAATAGAATAAGACAGCTACAGCTAGAATAAGATCCCACTAGGAACCAGCAGCAGATGTATAGAGAAAAGGACTAATACTGAAGCAGCTGGAATAAGACTAATAGCAACTTGTTAAGCAAGAAAGATGATACTTACTCTATACTAGATGAACCAGAAATTCAGAATTACTCCAGAAGTTAATATGCACACCTACGCACGACTCCATAACATCTGAAAGTCCAACACCTACAGCCTCAAAACCAAGATCCGCTCGTATAACACCCTGGTCAAACCGGTTCTACGATATGGGGCTAAGTGCTGGTGAATAACTAAATGTGACATGAACAAAGTCAGCTCATTCCACAATGACTGCGAAAGATCTGCCATATAATTTGTGGCCCATTAAGACATCAAATAAGGAACTCTATATAAAGACTCACTGCCAAAACTTGATCACAGAAATTAAACACCGTCGTCCAAAATGGCTTGGACACATACTACGAATACCCCCAGAGAGGATCCCCAAAGTGGCCTTCAAATGGAAACCACTAGGCAAAAGGAAATGAGACTGACCAAAGATCACCTGGCGAAGAACGGTAGAGGCTGAACTGCTGGAGTTGGGTCTCTCATGGAGCGAGGCTCAAGTAGTTGCTAAAGACCATAATAGGTGGAGGAACACTATCGATGCCTTATGCCCCATAGGGGGCGAAGAGCATAAGTAAATACTATTATTATTATCTAACTAAACTGGAAGGACTCTGCCCAACCCGGTGTCATGCCAAAGCGTGTAATACACCCGCTGGTCCAACGTGTCAGTGTCACGGTTTGCCTCGCTCAGGCATGAAAAGTACACGCGTGTATGAAGGTGCAGTGCCAGCAGGGGGCGATGATTAAGAGGTGAAGGCAGGTTAAGGTTAGGCTCAGGGGAGAGATTTTGGAAAATGCTGTATGCTTCTTTTCGTCTGTGAGGAGTTGCTGGCATTGAGTTAATCATCGCCTCCTGCTGGCACGGCACCTTCATACACGCGTGTACTTTTCAGATAAGATATATATAAGATACATCTTATACAAAATTTTCACGTGTGTTTGTGTGTGAGTGAGCGAGCATAATGTGTGTGTGTGTGTGTGTGTGTGTGTGTGTGTGTGTGTGTGTGTGTGTTTGTGTGCACCTGCATAGTCTATGCGTCAGTGCATATCTGAATCTGGCTGAATCCTTGCATGTGAATATGGGAATAGGGCATAGAAGATGCTTAAACACACACACACAACTGACACAGCATGGGGCCCCATTGTCTCCTAATCAGTATAGCCTAACAGGGACTATATATAACCAGTATGTCCTCCATCCTTCAGTCCAACTGACAGTATACAACAAATTATGGCTGGAAAGAGCGAGATGGAGAGCTGGAATTCCCCTTTGATCAAAGTGTCCGTTATTCAATGGGATGTGGCACTGCTGGGGCTTTCAGGATGGGAGGAGCAGTATGGCGGGGCGGGGGCATATACAGAGAGAGTATGTGTTCAATTGTCTTGTCCCTTTCTTTTAAGGGATGCGCTACCCCGCTGAGAGGCTGATAACGAAGGTTGTGACCTTTGCCCCACCCCCACCCCCGCCTTCCACTTGTGTTCATGGAGGTAGTTTGTGACTCGCACTTGGATGACGCTGGCTGTCATGTCTAACTGGTGAACGGCCCCTTTCAGGGATCGCCCACACAAACACAAAAGTACATCTCTCGCTCTCTTTCTCGCTTGCTCTCTTGCTCTTTCTCTCTATCCTGGTTCATTTAGGGATGTGGAGGGGGGGGGTGTGTGCATTGGTGGTTTGGGAAAACTTATTTGTTCGAGCTCGGGAAGGAGCCGGTGGAGGAATAGATTAAGGAGACACCGAAACGACAAGACCGGGACAAAGGAGAAGTTGACCTTGTCAGCCCGAGTGCACTTCGGCTGCCGCAGCATCTGCTGCTGGGGTAGTGCGCCGATCGTTCTGCAATAAAGAGCCATTGAAATCATATTAAGGCCAGGCATTTTCTGAGAATTTGAGGCGGGGTGCGAGAGGAGGAGGGGGAGACTGTTTGACAGATTATGAACGTCTCCAAGACATGTGTGACTGTTGAAGATGTGGGTGTTATTGACCCTAACATTGTTGCATCTGTGCACAGCCACGCCATCAAAGACACTTGGGCATGCAATGTTGTCATGACTGTGATTGCTGCACTTGACAGCTGCATGAGTTGTCTTTTTCTTGGAAGTGTCATCGCAAGTAATCTTCTCCTTGTGTGACAGAGGGCTTTCCAAAGGCAAGTTACACAAGGCTTTTGCTGGAATACAGATGTTTCAGGATGGCTCCAGCCTTTCTTTCTTTCTTTTTTTTTATTTACTCATGGGAGAATGAGGGAAAAATACAAGGTTCGATTCTAAAATCGAGTGTACACCATTTAAAAAGTACCTAAAATCACAACAAATTGCAGCACTTGTTGACAGGTAGTGTAACCGACACAGCTTTACTGATGAATCCATCGTTATATGATAAGATTACTCAGTGGTCTCTAAATGATGAGGAAAAACAACATCCAGCTGTTAACCTCAAGAGACAATGCAAAGCTACACTAAACGGTCTTTACACGGAAAGATGGCTGAAAATGTGAGGGTTCCTGTCCTGTTGTGGAGACACAGGGCCAAAACTAATCTGATGTTACAACTTGTAATGTTTCAGCATGAAATGCGTCAGAAAAAAAAGACAACGCCCGAAAGAACACGTTTTTCCACATCTGAATTCATATAACTAGTGTGAGGTGAAAAAGTTTGGCAACAGGTGAACTTTAAACGAATAAAGATGACAATAAATGCATCGGAGATTTCTTTGACAAAATGATGCTTCGCTTCTTTGGCAGATTGCGTTATATCATAATACAAAGACTACCTATTACAAGTAGAACCCGTGAAAATACACATGTTGTTGTGTCATAAAATTCATGTGAATCACTCATAGATTAGCTAGCTAGCTAGCTAGCTAGATAACGCGTAAGGGAATTCGTTGCCACGGCCTATACACCGGTTTGGTTATTATAAATACCCCCTACTTCTCTCATTTCTAGCAAAGGAGTTTATTTCTCCTATCCAGGACCTGTACACACCTCCAGAATCAGGAAACGGACAGGGAGCATCATTGCAGACCCCTCACACCCTGGTCACAACCTGTTCCACCTCCTCGCCTCTGGTGGGCGCTACAGAGCGCTGTACACCCAAGCCACCAGACACGGGAACAGTTTCTTTCCCCCTCGCCGTCACATTTATGAACAGTTAACTCACTGTGAATAACCCTGCAACACTATAATACCCAGTGCACCTACAAATCACGTATACTGTAGTCTAAAATGCAAATGTGCAATATATTTCACTCACTTATGTATATCTGAACAGGCTGTATACTGCACATATAAAAATATCCAACTTCTATATGTATATAAAGTAACGTCTTTTAATATTCGATATTTTCCTCAGCAGTCCTTGCACTCCTCACTTCATTGCACTATCACGGTTTTACCTGTATATATAGTCATTCCTTGTACACATTCCTGAATATTGCCGTGTTGTTATTCTGTGTAAGTACATTGAGAGCCACTAAACCGGAGTCAAATTCCATGGATGTGCAAACATACTTGGCCAATAAAGATGATTCTGATTCTGATTTGCGGTGGCCCACTGTGGTAAATAACGTTATTGGCGTTTGCATCATCTGTCCAGCAGAGGGCGACATCTGCATCTAAAACGGTCGGTGAGCGTGCTCGCGCTGCTGCGGTCGTCCCAGTCAAGACCAAAACACGATCAAGTAGTAAAAACCTATCAAAATAACCTAAAGGTCGGTACGTTAGACATGTTTTTTCCCCTTTTCTCTGTGTCATTCTGTTTTCCTGTTCCACCCTTCTTCATCTCTCACAGTTTCTCTCATGCACATTCACCTCTCTTCACTCTGCATAGTGTTTGCTTGGCCTCTCCCTGCACGATCTCTCTGTGTCTCTGCGTCTCTGCAAAAGCTGAACGTGGACAGACACCACCACAAGCAGTTAAACAATAAAATGTGAAAGCCTGGGTTTTGGAGCAGCTCTTGAGTTGCGGGGAAGAGAAGCTGTTTTTACTCGCCTCTCCCTTCACTGCCGTGACTGTCTCCTCAGACTGAATCTGTTAAAGCCATCACTCGGCCCCCCTCCGGCCTCCACCCTGCACCCTTTGTTTTTCTGCTCTCTCCGAGAAAACCAGCACTCAGCCTCACTCTTTCCCTCTCTTCCACCCTCCTCATCCTATCACCCCCCCCCCCCACACACACACACACTTCTTATCACTTGCTCTGCTCCAGGTCTTGATTCCTTTTCTCCACTCTCTTCCTTCCCCCCTTCATTTATCCGCCTCCCTCTTTTTTTCTTGTCATTTCCTTATCCATTTTCTGGCTGGCTGTGGTATGTATTTATCAGTCTTCTTCCTCTGCGTCAGGGTGTTGATCTGAGATGAGTTGGCCTCCCCAAAAAGACAGCCAGGTCGGGATACAGGGTGAGGGTCTTTCTGTCGGTCCGCTTTGCTTACGTACGTGGGCGCTTCTCTTCTCGTTTTATTCAGCTTAAAAACTTTGTTTACATCCCACAAAGGCAATTCTCTTGTGTGTAGTCAGTTAGTGTGACGCCGTGAAATGTTTTGCTCAAGGCGGCATTATAACTAGAAGGGCGTCAAACCAGGGCCCATCAACACAGGGGCCTCACTACCCACTGTGCCATCCTGCCATTTTAAATGCCTGTGTGTGTGTGTGTATGTGCTGTTGTAGGTTTGTGTGTATTTGTTAGTATGTTTGTGTGTGTGGGGGGGTGGGGGGGTTCACTGGTTTTCAAGTCTGTTGTCCAGTTGTTGTGTCTTGCTCAACTGGCAGTGTGGCGAAAGACAATCTCGTGAGTTTCCTGTGTTTCCTAGGTCAGGCTTCGGCTCATAAGTCGATGTGCTTCATAAACTGCCCTGATATTTGAAAATGTCTGTTATTTCCTCACCGGCAGATTATGATGTATTTCAATGGATTCAAATTATTAGGCGGCACAGTGGCCCAGTGGTTAGCACTGTTGCCTCACAGCAAGAAGGTCCTGGGTTTGAACCCCAAGCTGCCTCAGGTCCTGCCTGTGTGGGAGTTTGCATGTTGTCCCCGTGTCTGCGTGGGTTTCCTCTGGGTGCTCCGGTGTCCTCCCACCATCAAAAAGACATGCATGTTAGGGTTCATACTCCTGCCTGTGCCCCTGAGCAAGGCAATGGAAAGACGAACTGGAGTTGGTCCCCGGGCGCTGCAGCTGCCCACTGCTCCTGTACAATAGGATGAGTTAAATGCAGAGAACACATTCGTTGTAACCATACAATCACAAAATAAAGTGGCTTTCTTCTTTCTTCCTCTTCTTCTTTCTTCTTCTTCCTCTTCTTCTTATTGAAGCATGTAAAATGTTGCAGCTGTTTGCACACTCACACAAACAGTAACAGTCTCTTACAAAATCAGTTGTTCCGGTTGTGATGTATGTGTTCATCTACATATGTGCAAAGTGGTGTGTATGTGTGTGTGTGGGGGGGGGTACATTTGGCTCGCACCTCCCTCAAGTGAGGATGTGTTGGCGCAAATACTGTCGCGATGATTTCACTCGTACTCGGTGTTTATCTAGAGGAAAAAGACATGACGTCTTCAGCAGGTGGGGCGCGGCAAGGGAATAGTTAATAGATTGTGTGATGGTCTGTGTGGGCCTCACACCTTCCTCAAAACACCCCTCACACACTTCACACCACCGCCCCACACCGACAACAGATGCATTCACACAGCCACACACACACACACACCCGGAGGGTCAGGTGCAGGAAATTTTCTTAGGAAAAACAAAACATATCAAGTGTCCTCGTCGTTGAAAAAAAGAGTTTCACTGGCCCGGCCCCACATGCTGCTTCTAAGCTGGGTGTAGTGTGTCACAAAAAACCTTGGAAGATGAAAAGAAACGGTTTTTAACACTGAGCCAGTGTCGGCTGATGAGGAAAAAAAACAGCCGAGTAAAAAAGTTTCCCCGACAGGAATTCTACAAAACCACAATTTCATTCCCGTCGATAAAATTCACGTCCTTGCACAGCGCTGAAGGTGTGCAACCGGCCTCGTCTCCTTGATAGGATCTTGCAAAGCTCACATGGCCGCCTGTGATGCAGGTTGTATACAGTGTCGGCGTTTATCGGGGTGGGATCTTATCATGTCTGCGAGCAACACTCTCACTGTCTTGGCCCCTGAGAAGGGAGGCCAGCAGCATCCGGACTCACAGTATAGTATGTGTATACCAGAGGCTTTTCTCAGTTACATGCTCTTCTACTCTCCATTGTCCCGCAGCTCTCCCGGCTCCTCACCCAGAAGCTCTCCCGGCTCCTCACCCTGCAGATTTCATAGACCATGTGACATTGCCTCATCGTGTGTTTGCAAAATAAAAAAATAAAATAAAAATTCCCCCGCCCTTTTTCGTTAGCTTTTTATCTACTAGTGCAGCATTGTAAACATACAAAAATGCTGCCTGCAGTTTCACTCACAATCTCTCTCCCCCCTCCTCTCCTCTCCTGTCTCTCTCTCCCTCCCCCTCCCTCTCTTCCCCCCCTCCTCTCTCTCTCTCCCCCTCTCCTGTCTCTCCCTCCTTCCCCCTCCTCTCTTCTCCTGTCTCTCTCTCCCTCCCCCTCCTCTCTCTCTCTCAGTTGATTTGCCCTCGGTATTTCCCAGTGTAAACAGAGAGTGTGTGAGAGTTGTGCCTCGGCAGATCTTGTCTGTCCAAAGTGGTGACTGTTTTGTCTGTGGGAATCGCCATGATGGGCCGAGATCCCCCCGATCGCTGCGGCGTTTGCAAGGTGCGCCTTCACTCGCCTCCTCTCGCAGGTTTGTCTGCAAACCTCACGCTTCCCTCTTACTGACACCCCCCCTCCACCCCCACCCCCCCAACAAATGTTTGGTGGTGCGGCGACCAGAAATAATAGCTATCGGTTTGGTGCCCCACCCAAGATTTAATTCTTTAGTTGCCATGGCACCCCCATCAATAGGGGTTTCTGTCATCTGTGTTATTTATTCAGATGGTATGCATATTAAACCAAGGGGGGAAAACCCTCCACGTTGAACACATAAGCAGCACTTGACGTGCAGCGCTTCTCACAAGCCGCCTTCCTTGGATCTTGGTTTCAATCAGAAGTCTCTGGGTGAAACGAAAATATTTCCAATCGCACATTCTTTGGCACTAAACAAACCGTTGTAACGGCTGCATAATGTCTTTTTCGAGATGAAAAAACAGGAAGAAGGCCCTCCCTCCCAAGTTCACAGTATCCCTGAGCAAGATCCATAACTCCGTTGTGGGCCGACCTTGCTCTCTGACGCATGTGATGAAATGTGTGCGTGTTGATGTTTCCTGCAAAAAAAAAAAAAATGTAATAAGGTGATGGAGGGATGGCAGAAGAATCCAGGAACGAGGGTAGATATTGTCAACAAGCAGCCGGTTGAACCGTAAATTCACGATGAGATGTCACCGCAAAGATGTTAACGTGGCTGCTTTCACAGTTTTAGTTTGGGTGGAAAAACTGGATTCAACAATTGTGGCTCAGCGGTCTGTGAGATTGGCTGTGATTTGCTCACCAGCTGATTGTAAACACTTGGGCCGGATCACCTATAGTAAATCTCCGCAAAGCATGACCGAGGGATTCGGAGTTGTAATTTAAATCTTTACCCTGTGTCGTCAAGCCCGCCGGGCTAAGACCTGCACACATGCAAACAGACACACGTGCACACGCTCAGACACTCGTGTGCTAATATGCTGACAACCACACACTGATATGCATAGGAATAGTGTCACACACACACACACACAGACACACACACACACACACACACAGTGCTTTGTGAAATGAGTGTTATTGTGAAGTGGATAAACAGTCATCAATCTCTGGACCTGTGATTTTAAGATCATTGTCTGACCGCACTCACACTGTCTGCCTCCAAAGCCACTGTCACTTCGCATTGGCCTACATCTCACTCACCAGCCCCATTTTCCAGAGCGGGGAGATGATGTTTAAAATATATACAATGCCAGCTTAAACCCCTGTTTTAATGCCCATTACGTGTGCCCAACGTTGGGTCACGAATTGTGGCGCAATGTTTATTGTTGGAATGGGTTCCTGGTGCATCTGTCGGTCTGTCTCAGTCTGTCTGCTGGCCTTTGTCGGTCTCTCTGTCAGTCGGCTGGTTGGTCTGTCTATCTGTCGGTCGGTCCATCTGTCTGTTGCTCTGTCTGTCTGTCGCGCTTTATCACCCTGCCTGTCTGTTGGTCAGTCTTGTCTGTCTGCAGTCTGTCGGTCGGTCCATCTGTCTCTCTGTTGCTCTGTCGGTCTGTCTGCGGTCAGTCCATCTGTCTGTCTGTCTGTCTGTCTGTCAGTTGGTTGGTCGGTCAGTCAGTCTATTGATCTGTCTGTCTGTCTGTCTGTCTGTCGGTCTATTGGTCTGTCGGTCTCTGTCTGTCAATCGGTCTTTCTGTCGGTCTGTCTGTTGCTCTGCCTGTTGCTCTCTCTGTCTGTCTGTCTGCCTGTCTGTCGGTCTTTCTGTCTGTCTGTCTGTTTCTCTGTCTGTCGCTCTCTCTGTCTATCTGTCGGTCTTTCTGTCGGTCTGTCTGTTGCTCTGCCTGTTGCTCTCTCTGTCTGTCTGTCTGCCTGTCTGTCGGTCTTTCTGTCTGTCTGTCTGTTGCTCTGTCTGTCGCTCTCTCTGTCTATCTGTCGGTCTTTCTGTCTGTCTGTCTCTCTCCCTCCTCAGAAGAGAGATGACTCCTACCTGCAGTAGCAGCCTCTGTCAAGCTCAGCCCAAACTGCCGCTCATCAAGCGGACCACACATGGAGGGAGAGGAAGCAGGGGGTTGAAAAGAAAGTGAGAGAGGGGAAGGAGGCAAAGGGCAGAGGAGCTAACGGTCTTGTTATCACAGAGGGGGGAAAATGAAATGGTGAGTAGTTTTTTCCGCCATAAACTCACATAATGTACGTCCAGCGCGCGCCTCCCACCCCCCACCCCCCCACCCCTCCCCGTGTCAAATCTAGCTGCTATCCTTTGCCTTGCTCGTCCCAAGCGCTGTCTTCTCTCATGTTGTGAGTTTGGTTTATTTTCTTTTTATATGGAGTTTCCATCATGCTCCACTCCCTCTGTGGTTCCAGAGCGGCTGGCCAAATGGCAATAAAATGCTCAAAGGACATCAGAGGGGGAGAAGGAGACCTATTTGTTAGCCTAACAAAATCCCTGGTAGTTAAATAACCAGTCAACATGAGGGCAAAAAAAAGAGGATCTGTTCAGCCTCAAGATTGTTGTGTGGACAAGTGGCTAAGTGCTAACAACAGCAGGGACAGAGAGGGAGTACCTTAAAAATAGCATCTTTGCAGGAGACGGGTCAATACCAGCGATCACACGTCAACTGACCTTTGACAGCTGAGTTCAGTAACCCTTTTTTTTAACGTGGAAAACACTTTTTTCTTTTTACAGATGTGTTCTGTACACGATGGACGGATGGATAAACAAGAAGCCGGTTCATAACAAGAACATTGGTCAAACAAAGGCTGAACACATAGAGATCCAAGGCCTTCACGGCCTGGGGGAACGTTTGCATGGCGTGTTGTGTGACTGCACAACGTGAGAGGGGGAATGTTTGCATGGCGTGTTGTGTGACTGCACAACGTGAGAGGGGGAATGGTTGCATGGTGTGTTGTGTGACTGCACAACGTGAGAGGGGGAATGTTTGCATGGCGTGTTGTGTGACTGCACAACGTGAGAGGGGGAATGGTTGCGTCGCCGCGGACATTTTCCTGTAGCGTGCTCCATTCAGGCAGCGCCTGAAAACTGGAAGCAGATTTTCCTAATTCCATCGTGACCCATGGAACTTAGGAACTAAACAGTCTTGACAACCCCGTGTCATTGAGTCTGCTCCCCTATATGTGGCATAATGGCATGCCCCCCCCCCCGCTCATTGTCCCAATGTACTACCCCTGCCATCAGTGGACCGCATAGGTCTGCAAATCGTATTTTCCAGACAGACCTATACAGACACTAGATCATCCTTCGGTGGAAGCAGCTGAGCTTATTGTAGGTTTACGAACTGCGGCTTGGTGGCCCCGGTCAGAATGAAAATCTGGCTTGGTTCCGACTTGGCCCGATAGCAAGGTAAAATGGGGACAAAGCACAAAAACATTAATCTATGATCTGTTGATAGAACTGGCCCTGAGCCCCCTCTCGCTGTCCTGTCTCCTCCTCGTTGCACTGGCAGTGCTGCCAGAGAGCAGGCATGTAAACCATGTAGGCCTGACACCGCTTGTTTTGACTGAGCGCACTGAGGCACCGACTCATTGTGCAACACCAGGCAGGGCCGTCGCCCGGCCAGCGGCGGCTCTGAAAACCTGCTCCGACCTCCCTCCATCGCTGGCTCTGACTCAGCCCGGCCCAGAAAGGATTTGAATACAATTCCCAGCAATTATCTTCCCATCACGAGCGCTGGATGTGTGGAGCTTACCATATTAGAAAATCCGAGACTTATATCCTGTAATTTCTCGATTAATGTGCCATGCGAATAAACTTTCAAGTCGTGTAACCGTTACGGCATCGCGTCGTCAGTTATAGCAGACCGCACTCGTTTGGCGTGCCAGGCCCGGTTAAAACAAACGCTGCGCAGGAATTATACTGCAAATGCTATTTGATCCAGGTCTGGTTTGGGGAGAGACGGGGCTGGTGTTAAAGCGGCTGTGTGGGGTCGCCGTATAGGACAGGAATAGCCGGGCTAATATCCCGCCAGTAGACTGATGCCCAGGCATGAAGATGACATGGTGCTCAGGGAAACTCAAGACCGTTGGGAATAAAAACGGAGAAGGGCGGATTAGCAGTCGGCAGACATAGTAAGGGACCGTGTGTATGTGTGTATAAATACACGGAGACACCCTATGGAGGCAGGACGTGCCAAGCGCTTCCTTTTGTTCAAGCGCCACCATGTGAGCATATGATTACATTTGCATGAAACGCACCACTTCCAACGTTGACCAGCACTTTGAAGAGTACTTGTGGTTATTTGTGCGCATTCTCTCTTTCTCTGTCTGTCCGTCTGCTTTCTCTCTCTCTCTCCCTCCCTCTTTCTGTCTCTCTTCATTCTGTCTCTTCCTCGCCCTCTTTCCCTGTTCTCACCCTCCCCCCCCCATTCTTTCCCTACCAGGCCATTTATGTCTATATCTCCCTCCACCTCTCTTGCACTCCTCCACTCTCTCTCCTATGTTCGTGTGCGCGCATGCATTTTGGTGTCATGTGTGCACGTGTGGAGCATGCACGCTTGCTTGCACGGTGTTCTTGTGCGCTCTGTATTAGGATGCGATTTGTCCTTCACCGCAGACGGCGTAGGGCGGGTCACATTGCTACATGCTTGTCACACTGAGACACAAACTTATAAAAAGGTCAGGCATCACAAAACAGCTCGATCTGAGACCGTGTTACAGACAGACTTAAAATACATCGTGTTTGGGTTTTTATTTTATTTTATTGCAGAGCCACAGCAGACTCTGTTCTAACGCCGACGTCTGCAGAATGACTTGACCTCTGGCGCGAAAGTTGTGAGTTATTTATTTGGGTGGACCGGGAAACGGGTGTAAATGCTCAGTCATTATAAAGTGTTCCAGATGAGGATGTGCTTTAATTCTATCGCTGAAGACGACGGACGAAACCGAGCCCCCCACCAGGACCAGGGCCACAACACGCTGCCTCTCTGATTGGGCCCCATTCGTCTCCAAACAGCTCCGCTGATTAAAGCGAGCGACTGTGAACTATTTCTGACGGTTTAAATTGAAGTGAATCCCTGTGGGGGTGGGGGTGGGGGAGGGTCGATGTGAAGACTTTCTGAAGGGGCTCCGAGGGCTTTAGCTTGCTCGCCTTCTGCTGGTAAGAAGTCTGCAAAATTATCACAAGATGTTTACCGCCCAGATAATGACTCGTTAACGTTTGCAATCTTCCACATCATCCTCTTAACAACGTTTGATTCGAGCAAACGTCTGGTTAGCCTTCACAGAACAACCACTGACGGAGTAATTACCCCAAACCTGGAGTGAGACATTTTCGTCCTTCTCACACAGTTGGGCCCCTTAAACTCTTTGCATATTAAATAAAAGTGCACGACTAGACTGTTAAAAAATATATTGCATCTCATCGTGTAGTATATAGCCATGCCTATATTAGTTATTCTTGCACAGCCCCCCTGCGCTGCCCACAGACCTCATTTGAATGCAGAGCTTTCTCAAGAAGAGCGCGTTTACATCCGGAGAGGAGAGAACACCCCCCCCCCAAAAAAAAGATGAGTCTCAATGCAATACCCTGAGCGGGTCCTGCACACAAGGGGGCTTGACTCCTGGAGAAATTTGATCCTGCACGGGTCCCTTTAAAGGAATATGGGATGTGTCCATTCAATGGGGCTCCGCGGCGCAGCGGCGGTTGCTTGCAGCGTCCTACTGAACTCTCCGTTCAAGTGAAACCGGAGGGCTGCGGAGCGCGCGGAGGGAGGCATGGAAAGATAGAGAGCGCGAGAGAGAGAGAAAAGAAATGAATGAGCGACAACCGAGACAAACCACAGCCGAGGTTATGAGTGCTGCGACAATGCGTTTCCGAGGGACGTTTACGTGAGCGGAGAGAAGCCGACTTGAAGAGGGGGGGAGACAGCGAGAAGTCACAAGGTGAATGAAGTCTTTTGAATGGTGGCGTTTAGAAGCGGGGAGTCCCGGTTTGGCTTCGGAGTTGTCGGCTCGCTGACATTAAACTGGACACGATAAGAGTAAACCGGGGTACCGTAGCCCATCAGGCTCGGTAATCCCAAGAGGCGCAAGTCGAATTTGTAGGATTTTAAATGGGTTTTTTTTTTGTGTGTGTGTTTTTTTTTCTGCTGACCGACGTTTTTATGGTTGCTGCTATTCCACTAACCGGTGCGTGTCTGGCACACCTGTTCCTTGTGACCTTTTTTGGACAAAATCTGGCCACTGCTTGTCCTTGCGATGTCCGCAATTACATGTATAACACATATATGAGTCCATGAACGTGTGAAGGCAGAGGGAAACCTCCCTGCGTTGTTATGTTTGCATGTCCTTCGAGGCGTGTGTGCGTGCGTGCGTGTGTGCTTGCAAGTGTGTATTTCTGTACACGCTCTGTTGTGTACATTCTAGTATGCATGCATGCAAACGCCTGTGCAAGTCATTACCCGAGACTTTTGAGCATCAAAGACCTGAATCAGCCCTGACTATGCGTATACTCAGTCATGTCCATAACTCAGTCTGACTCTGCCTCACCAGAAACGGTAGCCACACGCTCTTCCAAGGTAATAGGTTCTGTTCCTTTATTTTATGGTTAAGGGGTGGGGGTGGGGGAGGGTGTCTCCCACTGTTACTCATGTCTTTCACAGACATTTTCAGTGTCCTGCAGCATTGCTCATCCCTTGTTGTGTGTGCGTGCATGTGTGTGGTGGGGCGGGGGGAGTGGGGGGACAGTGTGGTAGACAGGACAGGGGTGCTCTGGAGATAGATGTTTACACCTCAGCGTGGAGGAATGTCAGGGCCTGTATTTATGGCTGAGACTGATAATGAGTGTGGTCAGTTTACCAAGGCCTGTCATTAACCTGCCCCGAGAGCTTGGCTTCCTCCACTGGGGAAGATACAGAGCCTGGAGGAGGAGGAGGTGGAGGGAAGGGTTGGAGAGGTGGAAGAGGAGGTGGAAGAAGAGTTGGAGGGAAAGGTTGGAGAGGTGTTGGAAGAAGAGGAGGAGGTGGAGGGAAGGGTTGGAGAGGTGGAAGAGGAGGTGGTGGGAAGGGTTGGAGAGGTGGAAGAAGAGGTGGAGGGAAGGGTTGTAGAGGTGGAAGAAGAGGTGGAGGGAAGGGTTGGAGGAAGAGGAGGAGGTGGAGGGAAGGGTTGTAGAGGTGGAAGAGGAGGTGGAGGGAAGGGTTGGAGAGGTGGAAGAGGAGGTGGAGGGAAGGGTTGAAGAGGTGGAGGGAAGGGTTGGAGAGGTGTTGGAGGAAGAGGAGGAGGTGGAGGGAAGGGTTGTAGAGGTGGAAGAGGAGGTGGAGGGAAGGGTTGTAGAGGTGGAAGAAGAGGTGGAGGGAAGGGTTGGAGAGGTGTTGGAGGAAGAGGAGGAGGTGGAGGGAAGGGTTGTAGAGGTGGAAGAGGAGGTGGAGGGAAGGGTTGTAGAGGTGGAAGAAGAGGTGGAGGGAAGGGTTGGAGAGGTGTTGGAGGAAGAGGAGGAGGTGGAGGGAAGGGTTGGAGAGGTGGAAGAGGAGGTGGAGGGAAGGGTTGTAGAGGTGGAAGAAGAGGTGGAGGGAAGGGTTGGAGAGGTGTTGGAGGAAGAGGAGGAGGTGGAGGGAAGGGTTGGAGAGGTGGAAGAGGAGGTGGAGGGAAGGGTTGGAGAGGTGGAAGAAGAGGTGGAGGGAAGGGTTGAAGAGGTGGAGGGAAGGGTTGGAGAGGTGGAAGAGGAGGTGGTGGGAAGGGTTGTAGAGGTGGAAGAGGAGGTGGAGGGAAGGGTTGTAGAGGTGGAAGAAGAGGTGGAGGGAAGGGTTGGAGAGGTGTTGGAGGAAGAGGAGGAGGTGGAGGGAAGGGTTGTAGAGGTGGAAGAGGAGGTGGAGGGAAGGGTTGTAGAGGTGGAAGAAGAGGTGGAGGGAAGGGTTGGAGAGGTGTTGGAGGAAGAGGAGGAGGTGGAGGGAAGGGTTGGAGAGGTGGAAGAGGAGGTGGAGGGAAGGGTTGTAGAGGTGGAAGAAGAGGTGGAGGGAAGGGTTGGAGAGGTGTTGGAGGAAGAGGAGGAGGTGGAGGGAAGGGTTGGAGAGGTGGAAGAGGAGGTGGAGGGAAGGGTTGGAGAGGTGGAAGAAGAGGTGGAGGGAAGGGTTGGAGAGGTGTTGGAGGAAGAGGAGGAGGTGGAGGGAAGGGTTGGAGAGGTGGAAGAGGAGGTGGAGGGAAGGGTTGGAGAGGTGGAAGAGGAGGTGGAGGGAAGGGTTGTAGAGGTGGAAGAAGAGGTGGAGGGAAGGCTTGGAGAGGTGTTGGAGGAAGAGGAGGAGGTGGAGGGAAGGGTTGGAGAGGTGTTGGAGGAAGAGGAGGAGGAGGCTGGAACTTGGGAGAGGTGATGGAGGAGGAAGAGGAGGCTGGAACTCGGGAGAGGTGTTGGAAGAGGAGGGGGAGGTAGGAGGACAGGAGGTGTTGGGGCAAGTGGATGAGAGGTGCTGGAGTTGCAGGTTAAAGGTAAAGAAGAGGAGGATGTGAGGGACGGCGGAGCAGAGAAGGAGGTGTAAACCAGGGAAGACAGGCGGATAAATGCGCAGAGTCAAGGGGAGGTGTATACCAACAGCGACACGTCAAGCTGAGGTCCTCCTGCGACCCATACAGTGCACTGAATCATCGTTATTACAGAAGAACTGGGGAAAAGCAGGTTACATCAGCTCCTGACGTAGGGCAGTAATTCACAAAATCTTTAAGCGATTCTGCTTATGTGTCAGGAAACATAAATCTCCCCATTTCCAAGAACGGGGTCAGAGGTTAAGAAATAGTTTACTACTTGTGCGTGAGCTTCAGAGATGTTCTCTCGCTGTCTTCCTTTGTCATCTGTAAGAAGAGTTACCCACCTTTGTTGTAAATCAGGTCGGAAAAACAGTCACTCGCTATTGTATACAAAAGTGTGAGGCCCACTCGGTCGCGTGGGAGTCGAGAGAGACCCCCACCACCACCACCACCTCCCCAGCTAAACAGACAGGGCCGCGGAAGTGAAGATTAGAGAATCTCCAACGCGGCCTCCTTGACTCCTCGCGCTCCCTGGTGATTCGTCATTGTCTCGTTTCGTACACGTGCGGATGCGCCGCGCCGCGCTGACACACATTCGTGGCGGGTGACCCAGATTTACACACACACGCACGGGGGGCCCCTGTGCTGTCTGAGCACAGTCAATTTGTAGGAAAAGAGAAAAGATGGCTAAAAAGTAGAGGGAGGAGGAGGAGGAGGAGGAAGGCCAGTTGGTTCTCAGGCAGAGACAACAACATTGGGGATTTGAAATGTCTGGTGGGGGATGATATCACTGAACCACCTAATCACTTACATCACCGCAGCTGCATGCTCAGCACTGTGTGTTTGTGTGTGTGTGTGTGTGTGTGTGTGTGTGTGTGTGTGTTGGTATTTGTTGTGTGTGTGTGTGTGTGTGTGTGTGTGTGCGCTCACATATGCGAGCGCTGAAGAGTTACGGCTGGTCAGGGAGTTTGTGTTTGAATATGGGGTGATTAAGGAGGCCCTGTTCAATGGAACAAACGACTGAGGACTTCTGCATGTGCTCCCCGTGCACCCCGGGGGACAGCACACACCCTCTGCCTCCCTTTCTCGGAGCTGGCCGGGTGTTGTAATTGCAAGAAACATCACATCATTACTGTCCAAACAATCTCACATTGTTCTGTGATGGCTTCCACGGCCGACACGCGAGGGGGTGGAAAAAAAAGCCTCCTCCTAACAGCAGCTCCGACTCTGTCGTAGGAATAATACGGTGTAGCTGTCAGTGTGGTCGACGGAAAACAGCTGACAGCAACAGCGGGCCGTTTGGGAGGAACCTGCACTGCGGACCCTGTCCTGGTGGGATCCTCGTGGTGGGATTTCCATTCAGTTGTCTTCTCGGGTGTTTGCACTGGCCCCGACTGCATCCATGGTCTCCCAGCTGGATGGAAGCGGAGAAGCGCCCAGGGCCCTCTCATCTGACTGAAAGCCAGGGGAGAAGTCACCGTGGCCGGTTCCAGATACTCCCCCTCATCCCCCACTCCCCCCCCCCCCGCCCGACCCGGTCCCGGCGCTGACCGCTCTGGGTGGCCTAAATGTTATTAGACCTGTCTCTGCAGCGCAGCCGGTGAAAAACGGGTATTTGTCGTGTCTTGGCTTCCCGCGTCCACCTGAATTTTTCCAGCCATGGCGCACGCCAGATACAATAGACGATACCCTGGAAGAGAATAGTATTCGTTGGTTTGTGTGTGACGGTAGCCTCAGCGGAAAGTTGTGCCCTGGACTTGCGTATGTATAAACCGTTCCAAAATGGAGGGCTGTGCTCCTGCAGGCAGAGAAATGACTTCAGTTTAAATCTCAGCTATAACAAAAGCCAAAGGTTAGGTTACACTACTCCCACACACACACACACACACACACACACATTAAGAGCACAAAAACGACCTCATTTTTGACAGGCTCGTGTTTTGGGTTTCAGGCTTGCGCACACTGTTTTTCATTAGAAACAGCAATCGAGGAAGGGATGTGGCTATTTGTTGACAATGGCTGCCTTCCTCCTCCTCCTCCTCCTCCTCCTCCTGCTAAGTAGAAAACTTGACTTGACGACACAGTGATTATTCACTCGGGTTCCTGGCATTGGTTGGCATGGGTGGAACACACACACACACACACACACACACACACACACACACACACACACACACACACACACACACACACACACACGGCTTAATCAAGCGCTGTGAGGTAAGGAATCGCTACGGGGAAAATTAACATGGCAGTGTGGAGGGTGTTAACCAGCAAGCGGCTCGTTTGCACCCAGCTGTTTTACCTCCTGGTTGGAGGAGAGTCTGCTCTGTACCGGCCTGCCCCTGGTCCTGGTGTGGCTGAGTTGGGCTGGTCAAAGCCAACTGAGCACACACACACGCACACACACACACACACGCCTGCGTCTCCCTTCGCTTGACCTTCATGGCCTCTGGTTGGTCCCGGAAATGGAGGAAAGCGTCCAGAGCTGGACCTTAAGACCGTCCAGTCTGGGCGCAGCGGTCGACTGGTGGAACCTCCGCGTGCGTGACTTCTGTAATTTGTTTGCTAGGCCTGTATTTATGAGCATGCTAATTGCAGGGAGTGCAGCGGTGCAGTTCTAGCTGCTGGACTTTGAACGTCTGCAGTTCCACTGGCGGTGTCTGGCTGCCCTCAGAGTCTGTCTGTCTGTCGGCCCTTGTCTATATGTTGTTTAACTCGGGGCCCGTGTTCACCCTTTTGTATGCCACTGCAGGACCTAAAATTACTCCAAGCGCATCTGGTTTCATTGTTGGCTCCACGGCTTGTTCACAGATCATCAGACCTTTCCCTCTTTTTTTTCCAAGACGCACAGATTTTCACAACGCAAAACAGTAGGCTCCTCAACATCGTTGCTAGTTTGTAATAATGCGCTGCAACCCCAACGCTGCTTGTTATGGGCACTTTCATCTCGGCATAGTCAGCTTTTTAGTGAGTTCACACAACAGCGCCTGAACCTCTGTGAATGAGCGTCTAGCCAAGAGAAAAATGGCCACCAGTCAAGCCTTCCCAGGTAAAAATAACTTCAACACCCTGGTTTCCCACATTCAGCGGTTGGCCCATTCATTCTCACACATTCTTTCTCTCCTTTCTTTGCCTAGGCGAGCTCGCGGGCCCCCCTTTCTAGCTGTGATGGGACTGTCATGCAGAAAGACACCATTGTGCCGTGCTGGATCCTGTTTCACTCCTGCCCTGTAATTAAGAAGGGATTGCATGGCTGGGGGAGTCGTGGGTGGGGAGAGCGACCCGGGGATTGGGTTAGTAGGTAATTTGGTTAAAAAGCAGAGCGCCGACCTGCTCTGTGGGCTGACAGGCCCAGGAACCAGCACGCATGAACCCAGCTCCCCCACTGATAGAGAGGCTCCCTGCTGGGGTTTTGTTCAGCGTGTGTGTGTGTGTGTGTGTGTGTGTGTGTGTGTGTGTGTGTGTGTGTGTGTGTGTGTGTGTGTGTGTGTGTGTGTGTGTGTGGGCATGAGAGAGAGAGGGAGAGAGAGAGAGAACAAGAGAGAAAATGAGAAAGGGAAAGAGAAAAACTGCGATTAGAAGTGAGAGGGACTAAGAATGAAAAGGAAGAATTCCCTTTCAGCCTTTATTTGCTCTAGCGTGTGTGTGTGTGTGTGTGTGTGTGTGTGTGAGAGAGAGAGAGAGAGAGAGAGAGAGAGTGCATGTGTGCCTTTTCAAAACTTGAGAGAGTGAGACAAAGACAGACAGAGGAGAAAGCCAGAGAGAGAGAGGAAGTTACACACACACACACACACACACACACACACACACACACACACACACACACACACACACACACACACACACACACACACACACACACAGTATGCATTTCTGTGGCAGTATACCCTGTGTGTGAGCAGGTGTGTGCGTGCATGCGGTTGTGTGTCACACAGTGAAAGTGAGAGGAAGCTTTTCTACGACTGTGTCACAGAGAACTCGTGGCGAGTATTTGCTTTACTCACATTTCCTTGGTGAGTCATGGGAAGTGTGGGCAGTGAGGAGCATTTTAGAGGCTAAATCACTATTTTGCCCCTCTGTAGCTGTAAGTGAAACCAGAAGCTGCAGCGCTTGAGGAAATACTATGAAGTGATGGTGTGCAACCTCCTCTTACAGTAATGCTCTTCATATGCGCTGTGCGTGATATGTGTCATTTGTTTTGCTCCACGATCAACATCTTGTTACTGTGAACAGAAAGAGACACTTAACCCTTGATGTAAAACAGGATATATATCAATTAGTGTGTTAATAGTCTTACATACTATCAAAAGCGATGCTGCAAAATTTATATTGCAGCAAATTCACCAAACCACACGACATTGCAAAACAAATGAATCACATAAATACATCATAGCCCAACTCTTTTATGTCACTTGCTTGGTAATTTTATAAATTCACCGCTTCCGGTGTGGGAAGATGGCGGCGCGGACTGGCGTTTGTAGCGGCTTCACCCAGTACCATTTATGCAGCGTCTTCGTCCTCGACTCTGCGTCTCAGTTTGTGTCACCGTGTGAAGATTTTAATTTGATCGTCGATTTCGCCTGGCTGGGAGAGCTAGCGCTGGATCAGCTGAGACAGCTTGGTCTGCTGCGTCCTGTGGGACCGAGGTGGAGGCACCGAGGTTGGTCTGATAGGACGCGGAAGCGGGGCAGGCTAAGCTAACTGCTAGCCCACGGCCCTGCCCGAGCGGGATCGTGTGGAGTGCGGGGGAGGTGTGCGGAAGGTGTCTGGCTGAAGCGCTAGCGTTGGATCGGCTGGCTGAGGGAGCCTGGCCTGCTGCATCTGATGGGCCCAAGGACCACGGCCTTGCCTGGAGCTGTGACTGAAGAGGAAACACCGAGGGCGGTCTGACAGGACGTGGACGCGGGCAGGCTAAGCTAACTGCTAGCCCATGCAGATCGGCAGGTCCGACAGTCATCATGGCTGGCTTCCGTTATCTGAACGGTGGAGTTTTTGGACTGTGTTTCACTGGGTGGGCTGTGTGTGGGGTTTTTTCTTCTCTCTGTTTTTGTATGTTACTGGTGGTGTTGTTTTTGGAGGTTTTTGGCTATGTGTCTTTGTCTTTTGTGTTGCACTGCTGTGGGCTGGGGGAAACGGAATTTCGTTTCTTTTGTGTATGTAATACATAAGATGAATTATTCCTGAATTGGCCTTGATGGGTTGGTTACTGGAATCATCTAATATGCGAGGCAGGATTATAAAAAGGATGCAAAACTTTCCCTTTTTCATCCCAGGTTTCGCATGTACAATTCCCTATCCTCAGGAGGACCTACCATTGTACAGCCCCTGCAGTGGTTTTGGAGGGAGTACACCTCGACATGTGTCCCTCTGATACACATGGAACCAGCTAACTGCTACATTTCGCCTTCTCTGGGGGAATCTAACCCATGCGGCAGCTCGCTCCATTTCCCTGAAATCCCTACGACCTGTAGGAGGCACTAAGCACAATGGTGGTTATAGTGAGCAACGGCTTGGCAAACAAAAGTCATTGCTATACTAACGCTCTAGTGGTCATTTTGGGTCCTGCACACATGGGGAAATTGTAAATAAAACAGCTCCCAAGGTAATTCAGGAATCTGTTGTTAAAATGTTTCATTTCAGAGCATCCAGGTAGCATAGTGGTTTATTCTGTTGCCTTTCAACACGGGGATTACCAGTTCAAATCCCTGTGTTGCCTCCGGCTTGGTCGGGCATCCCAACAGACACAACCCACCAAGGCCAATTCCGTGTCTGCGGGTGGGAAGTCGGATGTGGGTATGTGTCCTGGTCGCTGCACTAGTACCTCCTCTGGTCGGACGGGGCGCCTGTTCAGGGATGAGGGGGAACTGGGGGGAATGGCATGATCCTCCCATGCGCTACGTCCCCCTGGCGAAACTCCTCACTGTCAGGTGAAAAGAAGCGGCTGGCAACTCCACATGTATCGGAGGAGGCATGTGGTAGTCTGCAGCCCTCCCCGGATCGGCAGAGGGTGGAGCAGCGACCAGGACAGCTCAGAGAGCGGGATGATTAGCCAGGTACAATTGGGGAGAAAAAAAGAGGGGGGGGGGTTAATTTCATCACGAGATAGCCTTAAGTGGCTGTCTAGCTGACAGTAGGCTAATGTCTCATTCAAGTAAATCCAGTAAAATAGCGACGCTGTCTGTTTCATTACATTATTTTAAATAAGTGTACACATGTCCATTAGTTGGTAATAATGATCATATCAGCCTAGAAGGATGCGATCGCTATAAGTGGTTTCCGCTGTACCTCAACTGGCCAGCGCCTGGGCTGCAACCATCCACCTCATCGTTGGCATACTAGTGTACCCGAGTGTCCTAAAGGGGGACGCAGACCTGACCAGACGTGTGTGTGTTCTCCTCTGTTTGTCTGTCTTCAGGTCCAGTCCAAGGTCACAGAGTTCCTGACCCCATGGCAGACGTCCTGGAGAGTGGCGGCGCGGGGGCGGTTGGACCGGCCAGCGTCGATTGGCAGAAACGCTGCGTTGCCCTGGAGATGCAGCTGCTGAGGTTCCGTCTCCAAGCGGGGAAAATCCGAGAACTTCTGGCAGAGAAGGTGAGGGAGAGATGCATCATGGGTGCTGTAGGAAACAGACTGAACACAGATGTTCGTGATAAGAGTTTCCCAGAATTGCAGCAGTTTATCGTGGTCCAACTGTGATCTCATGATATTTTCAGCGGCGTCTGCTTTGTCTCATGTTTAGCTTGACAAACATCTCGGACATTAATTCGTCTTAAATAACCTGAACCTGTTTTTATGACAATTTTAACCGTCATACCAGCTCTCTACCTGATTCGGTCCAAATGTAAAGGGAATTTTATGTGAAAGGTGCATCAGATGTGTTTCTTTAAGTTGGTTTTGAGCAAATACACAACCCCTCTTTGTGCAGGGTGTGGCAAGATTACATTATCAAAATTATTTAAATGAAAAAAGGAGGAGGGCTGAAAAGAACTGCCGTTAGAGAAATACCTAACTTCTGTTACAGTCACTTCTATTTCACAATCTCTTCTATCTCTTCTATCTCGCCTCCTCTTCATCGATGTGTCAACACTTCCACCTCAAGCAAGCAGCATAAACCCTTTTTGCAATGTTTAGGGTTTTCATTTACATATTTAAGTCATTCTATTTAGCTTTTCTTTCTTTGCAAATTCGCCATTTGCCAACAAAACAGCTCGATGGAAATGTTAATTTTTAACTGTTATATTTATTCACTGCTAATTCTGTGACTGGGGTGTCTAAACAACAGATGCGGACAGACGTTGTGACCGAACTCTACGAGGAAGACTTTATCTGTTTTCTCCCCCTTTTTTTTTCTTCTGTGGTCCAGAGCACCAGTGTTTACTTGGATGCTTTCGGGCTTGGCTGACCCTTGTGTTGCACCAAAAGTTTAACAGTCTGACTTGGCAACGTAGAAGGAAACAGTTATAGCATGTGATGAATTGAAAATACAGGTGTGTGTGTGTGTGTGTGTGTGTGTGTGTGTGTGTGTGTGTGTGTTTGCTAGAGAGATGAGTTCACTCAGCTCTTGCGGTAAGCTCTTAGGTCCACTCAGCATGTATCATCTGGGGTTTGCTATAGTTTTGAGCCACAATGAATAGTTAACAATTTACTCACCACTGCTGGTGTTTAGACTCAGGGTGAGACATTACCGCCAGCCACCAAATGCTGGTAGAGTTTAGGTTTTGGCCAGTAGGCTTTTCTATAGCGAGAGCCAACCTAACCTTGCAGGGTACCAACCAGTCTTCAGAAGGCTTTACAGATTTGCTCGTAAAATATTTGCTGTGCTTGCTGAATTGGGGGGTAAGGACCAGTTTGGGGGGGGGGGTCAGATAAATTGAGAGTAATTTGAAATTCCATAAGTTTGGACACAAGTGCGCAGAAGATCAGAGGCACAGGACACAGCCATCCACTGTAAATAGAAAAGGTAGATTTTTGCCTGGTTTCCCATGTTGTCCAGAGCTCCTTGGTTTTTCCTCAGTTGTCGTTTTTAAGTGTCACAGTGGTTCGCCGTCTGCATCTTCTGGGATTCTGGAGGCCGGAGTGGGTTCTTTCAGCTGGGCGGCAGGATGTTTACAGCCCAAACATAGCTTAAATAGTAGTGGCTGATAAGACCGGGGCGACTCCCCCACTTTGACCTCTGTCAGGTTTCACCTCACTGTGTGCTCCTCTGCCAGACCCTCCGGGTCCTCCCTTAGAGCCCACGTCTGCTCTTAAGTGTGTGTATATACACGTGCATGTAGAGGTGGGCTGGTGTATATACGTATGCACGTGCATGTAGAGAGACACACGCACAAACAACCACTTAACCATGTTCTTAAACGCTTTCTCTCATCTCTCACTCCTTCATAATTAATTACGCAAATCCACAGGCACACTCAATCATACACGCAAACACACACACACCTACGTTAAGTGGTCCAAAAGTTGTGAAGAATCTGAGGTGGTTCAACATTTCTGAAAGTGAACTAATCTGTCTTCTGCGCCTCTCACTCTTGCTGTCTCTTTCCTATCTTTCTTTCTCTCTGCTCTTGTTCTCTCACTCCCACTGTTTCTCACAAACACTCTGTCTCACACACAAACACACACACACACACGTACACGCGGGTAAGTGGAAGCCCGTGTTGCTGAGTGTGTTATTCTGAAGGGGGGGTGCTGAGTGACTACTATCCCGCCATGTTATTGCTTTTTGGAAAGACTGCTTCATGCTGCTCACCTCCCCTCTCGCCAAGTTAGGAGTGTTTTACCCATTGACCCACTTTGGTGTGGAAAAACATGGAAAAAAAGGTTGACGTGGTTGCCTGTGACATGGCATTTATCTCTTGAGTCTGACTGTGGAGGAGAAGGAAAGAGAGATGCACCTCGTGGTTTGCTCGGAGCCAGACAGAGCAACGACACTCCATTAAAATATATATATTTAATTCTTTCTTTCTTTTTTTGGATCTATGACAGCTCAATCTTTTTTTGTTGTTTTGTTTTTGTTTTTTGTTTTTTTGCTTTCCCCCCTTTTTCTCCCCAGTTGTATCCGGCCAATTACCCCACTCTTCCGAGTCGTCCCGGTCACTGCTCCACCCCCTCTGCCGATCCGGGGAGGGCTGCAGACTACCACATGCCTCCCCCGATACATGTGGAGTCACCAGCCGCTTCTTTTCACCTGACAGTGAGGAGTTTCACCAGGGGGACATAGCGCGTGGGAGGATCACGCTATTCCTCCCCATTTCCCCCTTCCCCCCTGAACAGGCGCCCTGACCGACGAGAGGAGGCGCTAGTGCAGCGACCAGGACACATACCCACATCTGGCTTCCCACTCGCAGACACAGCCAATTGTATCTGTAGGGATGCCCGACCAAGCTGGAGGTAACACGGGGATTCGAACCGGTGATCCCTGTTGTTGATAGGCAACGGGATAGACCGCTATGCTACCCTGATGCTCCCTAGGGGTGTTTTTTGAAGGAATTGCTGATTTTTATTGCTTTGAAATGAAAATAATACTGTTAGGATAAGTTTGAATTTAAAAACTCGAGTTCAGTGACTGGCGATACCTGTTGACATCGCAGATGAGTGATAGTCCCCTAGTTGGCAGCTTTGACGGGAGATTTTCATTTTCATAAATGGCTGTAAGAACGCCCCAGACCACAATAACATGGGAATTTTTCAAATTGAGCGATTTCCCCAAGTTTTTCCATTTCATTCCATCGTTAATCCAATACTTGAGATAGATTACGTTGCCTGATTTTGCCATAAAGGGCCCTCGGGGGGGGGGGGGGGGGGCAACAACAGTCTCCATCATTGGACTCAAGTCGGTGGGATCACCCAGAGAGGACATGTGCAGCAATGTCACGAGGTTTACCTTTCGTGTAAACATTTATTTTAATGACACGAGATGTTTGGATCAGCTCTTATCACTCGTCCGCCTGGCCTTTTTAGCGCAAGGCATGAGATTTGAGTCGACTCAGATGCAGCACGCTGGGCTCTGTGACCTGCACTGAACCCTTTAGTTAAATATTAGGACTTGATAGGCTATCTTTCTTGTAAGAGTCGATGGAGCAAAACGTGATAACGCCTTTGACATGATGACACCTTTTCCACGGTTTCACCCGCTTTTGCACCGTGCACGTTGAACCACACAAAAATAATTCTTTAACCTGTTTCTTACCCCTAATCTGCATCTGAGGAAAGCCGATTTTAAGAGATGCAATCAGTACATAGCCGTTGCCGTAACTTGGCATCATGTGGTCAGTCGAATTTGTCGTTCAGTAAGGTGCTCTAACATTTTAGTGTATTTATGAATTTAACCCCTGTCACCATCTTAATAACGCTCTCCCCTTTGTCTGTTGTTTTTTTTTTTTTTTACATCTGTTAACATTTGGACCAATAGCGTTTCACAATTAATGATTGAGCGGGTTGCCGCTAACCATTAGCTCTGTTTCACAAGGGTCAATGGTTAAATTCAAGAGTCAGCTAAAACTGGAACAGATACAAACTTGTCAGATGAACCCTATTTTCCCTTTTTCCTTCAGAAAGTAGCATGTGCAGTATATAAAAAAAGTTAATAAATTAGTTAGGAACCATTTACTAGTACAGCTAATTTTGTCCAAGCGAAAACCACCACTGTTTAACCATTTTTTTGGGGGGGGGTTTCCCCCCGGCCAATTACCTCACTCTTCCGAGTTGTCCCAGTCGCTGCTCCACTTGCTCTGCCAATCCGGGGAGGGCTGCAGACTACCACTTGTCTCCTCCGATACATGTGGAGTCGCCAGCTGCGTCTTTTCACCTGACAGTGAGGAGTTTCACCAGGGGGACGTAGCATGTGGGAGGCTCACACTATTCCCCCCAGTTCCCTCTCCCGCCCCGAATAGGTGCCCCGACCGACAAGAGGAGGCACTAGTGCAGCGACTAGGACACATAACCACATCCGTCTTCTCATCCGCAGACACGGCAAATTGTGTCTGTAGGGATGCCCGACCAAGCCGGGGGTAACACGGGGATTCAAACCGGTGATCCCATTGTTGGTAGGCAATGGAATACACCGCCATGCCACCCAGATGCCCCTTTATTTATGTATGTATGTATGTATGTATTTATTTATGTAGGTAATTTAGATCACTCTACCGATCTGGGGAGGGCTGCAGACTACCACATGTCTCCTCTAATACATGTGGAGTCACCAGCTGCTTCTTTTCACCTGACAGTGAGGAGTTTCGCCAGGGGGATGTAGTGCGTGGGAGGATCACGCTATTCCCCCCAATCCCCTCCCCCACGAATGGCGCCCTGACCGACCAGAGGAGGTGCTAGTGCAGCGACTAGGACACATCCAACTTCCCACCCACAGACACGGCCAATTGTGTCTGTAGAGATGTCTGACCAAGCCGGAGGTAACATGGGGATTCGAACCGGCGATCCCTGTGTTCGTAGGCAACAGAATAGACTGCTACGCCACCTGGACACCCTCAGACACCCCTTTAAACCAAATTTGAGGTGTGTGTTACCAGTATGTGTAACTACACCTGATCCATCCTTCATCTTACTGTCCAGTCACAAAAGAAGGATGCGCTAAAGCTATGTTTTGCTCACGGCTGGACATTGTGTTCTGCTTCAGATTGTAGATTAAACTGAACGTAATCCAGCCACAACACAATGAATGAGCAACTTAAAGCAAACGGAGAGGAGGATCATGGAAAACGCTTTAGATTAAAGTCTGCTGATTCATCAAGATGCATAATGGGAATTTTCAAGCATAGATGCCCAAGGATCTGAACTCATTAAAACCTGACTTTGGAAATGACTCCCTCTCTCCTCTCTCTCTTACACAGTCAGACTTACATACTCACTTACACAAATGCATGCATGCAAAATCGCACACACATACACACACACATACAAATGTGTATGTTGTCATCAAGTTTTGCAAAATTCAGAGCATTGCCTTTAACTATCTGGGTTATTAAGTGGGTTTCACCCTGTTTGCCAGCAGTTCACCTCACTGTCAGGTCTTGTAATGAAAGAGGGCAGGGTCAACATATCTACTTGTGACGGAGGTATCAGCTATCTGGGGAGGAGATGGTGATATGCTGCTGCTGACCTGGTCTCCTCTGATCTGCCCAACTCTCCGGACACTATCAGTCCCCCTATCTAGACACCATGCTGATGCAGAGCGAGTGGGGCACACACTCCCTGCTTGACATCACACACTTCCCCCGGTGCTCTACGTGTCACATTTTGCAACAGCATCGTAATTTCAAAGTCCGCCCCACATTTTGGGGTAACAAGCACTCTCATAGGGAGTGGCTTCAATACTTCGGTGACTTGTAACGCGAGACACCCCTACCTCGATTTTCAGCTTCTCCCAACACCAAACGCTTTTAGGCTGCAGCGATGGCTGAACAGATGCTGGATGGCTGACATAGTTGCCCCACGCCTGGTCAGCGACTCGGGCCTCACCTGTTTGCCTCCATGCTGTAGACACCAACTACTGCTAAGCAGATTCAAGAGACGGCAGAGAATTAATGATGGTACTCAGGTGTTCATGGTGATAAATCCGAATTCTTAAAAAAAATGGCCCGGAAATCCTCACCCCTCCCTCTAAGACCACCACTTGGGTGCTCTTGAGCAATGTCCTCTATCTCCGATTGCAATCTGAAAAACCTATCCCTGGTTAAATAGAGGTTAATAATAATAATTTAAAAAAATACAACCCTCGAATTGGGTGTGTTGGAAGTTCCAGCAGTCAACCCAGAGTGAGTAAGAGCGACCTCAGCGATCCTCCTTGTGACCTTAGATTAGCACTCCCTCTATGAGTTAATTTATGACTGTAGGCCCCGGACTTTATTCAAACCCCAGTCGGTCTCTAGGCAGCCGTGTCAGCTGCAGTCTGAACGGGCTGCCTTGCTCACAGCTCAATGACTATTAGTTTCTGACCTCCTCTTCACCTGCTGACCTCTGAGCTCTGCTCTTCCGAGGAGGAGGAGGAGGATTTGCTGGGTGTTCTTGGCTCCTGAGGCTGCCTGATGGCCTGATGACCAGTTATCACATCTGTCCTCCATGATTCCTGAGGTTTTACGCAAAGTGTTTGCTCACTAACTACTGCTTGATCTCGCTCAGCTTCACTCAAAAAAAAAAAAATGCTCTTGAGCTGGAGGTGAAAAGGCATCCAACCTGCTACCCATCAACCTCTGCCCATTTGTTTGTGCTTGTTTGTGTATATTGTACTTCTTGGAGCACGGACACACCTGCGTGTGTACATGCAGAAGTGACGATGTGTGTCTTTGCCAGTGTGGTGAGTAACCAGGTTTGCACAAAAAGTGACGCAAGCATGTGCACACAGAACGGTCACAGACTATAACTGCGGCCCCTCCATCAACCTCTTATTTGACTAGGGTTACTTGTGAGAAAGGCAGGGGGTTTCTGTGGAGGGGCTCTCTGTTAGTTCGGTGGCTATGTACTGTGTTTACAATACCATGCCGCTGTGCTTAGAGAACAAGTCCTTAAGACATGGCAAAACATGTGATCTCATCCGAGATAATCCCCCTGTCGCCCTCTCCCTCTCTTTCTCTGTCTCTGTCCCTGTCTCTCTTTCTCTCTCTCTCTCTCACTCCCTCTCTTTCTCTCTCACTCGCTCTGTCTTTCTCTCTCACTCCCTCTTTCTCTCTCTCTCTTTCTCTCTCCCTCCCTCTCTCTCTGATTAGCTGGTGATTGACTCGCAAAATCATGTCAAAACCTTTCTCTGCTTCTCCCATGTGTTACTGTTCGATCATCAGTACAACAGTTTGGCCCCTGGTATTTGATTAAAATGCAGGTTCCCTCCTAAATCCCCACTCGATAACTTTTGGTATGTCTTCTTTTAAGAGAGAGAGAGACATACAAAGAGGGAGAGGTGAGATTGGGTCCACCAACAGTCTACTGGCATGGTGGTCTGGTCTGTCTAGCGCCAGATTACAGTTTTGTCTTGCCAGAACCTGCACCACTCTGATTATCTGTCATTGTTTGAGCTGAAGCTGGACTTTTCTTAAACAAAAAAAAACAAAAAACAAGCCATTGCAAAAGGGTGGAGTCCACCTTTCTGTAGAAGTCATTTGGAGGTCTGGATTTTCCCATAACCCGTCCCTGACACACACACACACCTCCCAAGTTCAGTCTGTGTTGGTAACCATCATGGCCTCTTTTGTCCCTATCCCAGATGCAGGAACTGGAGCAGAGGGTAATCGAGGCGGACCAGCGGGCCGAGAGCGCTGAGAAACAGGTACAGCAGCAGTTCATACTTTCCTCTGACCACGGCCTCTTAATCCTGACCCACAGTACAAAACAAGCAAGATTAAAAAGATCTTAATAGTCAATGAAGAGGGCTTCTTCATAGTCCTTTGTTTCCACCCTTGTGTCATGTTGGCTTTGTACATCCTTCAGTCTGTCTTTGGGATAGTTTGACCATGCATTCTGCAAAGGTATGGATTCACACGGTATTATTAGCTGCTTTGGATGAACGTGCTCACCAACAGCTGTATAGTAGGCTGACGTTAGTTAAAGTTCAGCTGTGGTTTCAGCCTCATGCTGCTGCTGATGCCAGTTGTAGCATGTGTTGTTTTATAAGGTTGTCTGTTTGCACGTGTGCTCTATTGCCCCGGGTCTAAACCACTTTTTCCCACAGGGGCTAAATTAGACAAAACACGTAGCTGTTTCCAGCTATCTTTGCCACATTCCCATAGGTTGCAGTTATCTTTTATCTCAACATTTCAATTAAAGAAATCTACTTTACTTCACTGCATTCCATCAGTGATAAATGAAGACTGAAAATAGGGCCAATAAAATTCCAGGGACTCGTATCGCTACCACATAATTGCAGTCACATGCGTTCAGCTGGGTATTATGTTTCCTATTGGCCACCTCCCAGTGAAAGGAGAGCTAGAGCCCATTACAGGGCTTAACAAAAGGGATGTGTGTGGTTTTATTTAGCGTCAGCAAAGATCAGAAACCCTATGTCTTCCACCTACTCTCTTTTTGTCTTTTTCAGTTGGGGTTAATCAGTAATTTGCCACCATTTTCTGGGAGTTCCAGGTCATTTCATGGTGGTTACTTGATGATGTCCCCTAAAGGGGGGGGGGGACCCCTCACATCTCACACCCCACAGGCCTGCAAAGCTTTTTCCTGTCAAGGCTGTGGAACTGTTTTCTCCTTCCTTTTGTTTTCTTCCAACTTTTTTTTCTTCGCTCCAAAATAATCGAATTGAACCATACAGATTTACTATCTTGGCTGTATTGGTGCATTCAGTTATCAAATTACGTATTTCAGATCCATGTCATGGAAGAAAAGCTGAAATCTGCGAACGTACAAACCGGCGAGTCGGAGAGCTTGCTGTACAGAAAGCACCAGGATTTGACCAATCAAGTTCAAGAAAAAGACGCCGCGATAAAGAGATTGGAGATGCAGCTGGAAAAGCAGGTATGCGAGCCCGCAGATAAGGAACAGAAATGTCCATTTTTGTTCCTAAATGTAGTTTGTAATCCGGAAAACCTGTTGTCTTTGACCGCAGATCTTAGTCAGAGCCCAGGAGGCAAAGATCATTGAGGAGAAGGCTGCCAAGATTAAAGACTGGGTTACCTTGAAGCTCAGAGAGGTAACCTCAGACATGCAAAGTTAAACCCCTGACTGGAGAAAGAGACACACATCTTTCGCCTCACTGGTGTTGCACTCCCATCGAAACGAAGCAAAGATTTTGATTATTTGACGTTAACATAATCGATGAAAACAGATTTCACAATGTCTGGTCATTGGACAGTCCCAATAAATATATAAATATGTATTAATATTTACATCTCGTTCGGTTCATACAAAAACATATTCCTGCATTTACTGTTTCACAGGAGGTGGAAGGGAATGCCTTTTTTTTTTGTCGACGCCCCCCACCCTCATTATGTATTTTTTAAAGATATGTTTTGTATAATTAATTTTAAGTTATGCAATGGCATTGCAAAAAGTTTCGCGAGTTCTAAAAATGATAAAGCTAAGTTAAAATGTCTGACATTGTCACCTTCCAATTCAAGAAAGAGAATATACGGTGTTCTTTTTGATTCTTTAAGTTGATTATTTTTCCTTGTCGTCCACCGTCTGTTCTTGTTGTAGATGGAGCAAGAGAACCAGCAGCTGAAAAGGAGCAACCTGAAGCAAGCAGAGCAGATCCTGCTGCTTCAGGACAAACTACAAGGTTTGGAAGTAACTAACCCTAATACATTTCATATTTTACACATACACAGACTTTTATATATCTATCTATCTATCTATCTATCTATCTATCTATCTATCTATCTATCTATCTATCTATCTATCTATCTATCTATATATATATACTATGTATATATATATACTATATGTATTATATAGTCTACATATTTACAAAAGTTACATAAATAAACATAAATAAAATCACAGTACATATTTAGATACTTTCTTTTTATTGCCATGCAACAATATTGGTGGTAAAATCATGCATCTCTGGGCGTCCGGGTGGCGTGGCGGTCTATTCCATTGCCTACCAACATGGGGATCGCCGGTTTGAATCCCTGTGTTATCTCCGGCTTGGTCATGCGTCCCTACAGACACAATTGGCCGTGTCTGTGGGTGGGAAGCCGGATGTGGTCATGTGTCGTAGTCACTGCACTTGCGCCTCCTCTTGTAGGTCGGAACGCCTGTTCGGGGGGGGGGGCTGGGGGTAATAGCGTGATCCTCCCACGCGCTATGTCCCCCTTGCAAAACTCCTCACTGTCAGGTGAAAAGAAGCGGCTGGCGACTCCGCATGTATCGGAGGAGGCATGTGGTAGTCTGCAGCCCTCCCCAGATCGGCAGAGCGGGTGGAGCAGAGATCGGTACGGCTCGGAAGACAGGGGTAATTGGCCGGATACAATTGGGGAGGAAAAAAAGGGAGGGATCATGTATCTCCAAGGACTCAGGCTAAATATCTGCGATGTATGCTAGCTATTAGAGGCGCCTCTGTCTAGTCAGCTCTTATTTAGACACAGGGAACATGTGACACCATATGTAAAAGAGAAACCTCTGGAAATTAAGAACACAACATACGAAGTGGTCGTGTTAGAGTTAGCGACATGAAGTTAATTCATAAAAATGGTCTTGCTGAAGTTGCGAGAAAACGGAGACGGACAACTTCTCTCTTTAACTACACCAACGCGTGTGTAATTTATTGCTGCACTATCAACCCAAAAAAATGCAATGACGCTGCCCACAACAACAACACACTGAAAACCAAATTAGCCGTGATGTCGCCGCGTTACCATGGATCCGCCCCGAGCTCGTCAAGTGAGCGAGTCTACACAAAATGTCACATAACCTAACTGTACATGTTGAACAACACAACGAATGACAGGCTGTGGGGAATTATGTCCATAAGTCCGCTAAGTGTCCACTACAGAATCCTGTCAAAATCCTCATCAAGTGTCCAGTGTTTATATCCAAGGAGTTCACGTTTTAGGAGCACAGAGTTCAACGTATTTATGAAATGTATTGTTTGCTACAATCTGTCTGATGGTTATGTCACGTGTGTTTGTGGTGGGGATTATGGGTATTTAAGATGGCGACTCTGTATTTATTAGAAATCTGAAGAAGACCCTTGTGCTCGAAACATCACAGCAGCTAATAAGAATCCTGAACCGAAGCTATTTGGTGTGTGGGTCTATCTGTTCAACTCTGTAAAGTATTTCTTGGGATGTGCGTGTCTTTTTTATCATTTCATATTGTCATGGTCAGTATTTTCTCCCCTCTGTATCTTCCAGCTCTCCTGGAGAAGCCTGCTTGTCCTGGATCCCCTACCACCTCCCCTCTGATTGATACCCACCTGGTGCCCAACAGCCCCCTCTACCCACCCAGCTGCCCAGGCACCCCACCAGCCCAAGATGAGAGCTGGAGACCGCCTGGTCCCCGTACGACGGCCTCTAATATGAAGACCTCGTCAGCAGGTGTGCAGGGTTATGAATATTTTCAGGGAAAGAGTATGTTCACTGAGGCTGGCCAGCGGCTCATCACATTAAGCTGGATGGCTGACCTTACCAAAATGCTATTTACTATTTCAACTGTACATCCATTCCTAAATGTATCACCCACTATTGTCTTACAGTGTGTTTCTGCTGGTATTTAGCACCTACTTGTGTTACTACTCAAGCCGAACTCCTCCCATTCCTTGGCTTAGTAGGAGTTGAGAGGTGGATGCTAGGGAACAAGCAGAGATGCTAATCTTGCAACAAAAAAAAAAAAAGATTTGTAAATGGTGCAAAATATGACCATAGACATTGTGCCGCAATTTAACAAAACTCTTAGTAAAGAGTTGGCAACTAAAAACACACCTCGCCATGACTGGTATCGGCAGTGCCGTAATGACTGACAATCATAATCATACATACATACATACATACAGTAGGACTGAACATTTGCCTATGCCACTGAAATATTTGTGATGAATTTTCTCCACTTTCATTGCCTATTAACTAAAGTTAGCTGTTCTGCGTTATATGTTGAATGACCTGCTATATGTTGCATGTGAACAACCCACCAAGTCAAATTACACTTGATTCTTATTCTGATTTCTTCACGTGTATTTTCCTCCTTTCAGATGTGAAGTGGTCTTCTGAATCTAAAGGGGCATGCCAAGCAGACATCACAGTCAATGATGCTCATGGTAGGACCAGTAACGGCCCCAGCAGCCCTGTGCCCTGTGGTGGACCAGAGCACGGTCCACCACCCTCCACCAGGGACAGACGGGCTGGGGGCTCCGACAGGGACAATTCCTCTGACGAGCTCAACAGCAAGTTCCGCTCTCAGTGCCTTCACTCCTCCTCCTCATCCTCCTCGTCTTCCTCCTCGACCTACGAGATGGCCCATGGTCCCAGCAGCCCCGACACTCCCACTGGCATAATTCCCAAGAGCCCACTCCTGTCGCGCTCCCCCTCCACCAACCAGCCCTTTCCAACCCTTCCCCAGCCCCTGTCCCATCAGTCAGGAACCAGCATGACCTTACCCAAGGTACGGACCCCACTGACCCCCAGAGACAGCATCCAACTGGTGAAGAAGCATTATAGTCAGCCCCAGCCCGGCCTGGACAGGCTCCACCACCTCAATGTGAACATAGACATCATGACCTCATCCTCCTCCACCTCCTCCACCCTCCAGAGCACCGGCACCGTGGCCTCGCCCTTCACCCAAGTTGTGGAGGAGACGGACATCGATGATGGGCTTCCTGACACCATGGAGGGAGTGGTGGAGGGCCTGGGATCGGAGGAGCCGCCCCGTGATGGCGTCTCATTTGTGGGGCTCGCAGAGGAACTGGAGCGGTTGGATCCAGAGGTTCTGAAGCCACCAACCCCTCCCTTGCACCGCTTCCCTTCCTGGGTAGGAGCCCACCTTGCTGTTTTGACTCGGATAGTGTGTTTGTTGTTGTTCAGAATCTTTCCACTTTTATCTTTTATCTTGGAAATAAAACAGACAATTCCCAAGACAGTTGACTACATCCTCCTGCACACAACCTTCGCTTTCAGTCCAAAACAAAATCGATATTTGAACATCTATGTAGAAATTAAACCTTAGCCAAGGATTTTACCTGGCTGGGGTCATATAACTTACAACTGAATGTTGTAATGTAGAGTAGGGTGTTTTTTGAAAATACATTTTATGTACAAGTGAAAACAGTTCTGATTGGTGGCACAGTGGCGCAGTGGTTAGTGCTGTTGCCTCACAGCAGGAAGGTCCTGGGTTGGAGCCCTGGGGTTGTCCAACCTTATGGGTCATCCCAGGTCGTCCTCTGTGTGGAGTTTGCATGTTATCCCTGTGTCTGTGGTGGGTTTTCTCTAGGTGCTCCGGTTTCCCCCACCATCAAAAAATGACATGCATGTGAGAGTTAATACTGCTGTCTGTGCCCCTGACCGAGGCATGGCAAGATGAACTGGAGTTGGTCCCCGGGTGCTGCACGGCGGCTGCCCACTGCTCCTAGCTACACAGCTAGGATGGGTTAAATGCAGAGTATAATTTCGCTATGGGGATCAATAAAGTATATCAAAATAAAAAAAAAATAGTCTTTTTCAAAGCTTTACTTCAAGTCTTTTCTTTCTACTAAGCACCGGGCAAACATAACCAGAGGTGCAAAGTCTCTATGGATTTCTTAGTAGCGCAGTCAAATTACATTATGACTTTGTCAATTTATACAGGAGAGTCGCATCTATGCTGTGGCCAAGTCAGGGATGAGAGTTTCAGAGCCCAGCCCTGGAACCAGGGGTCCCGGACGAGGTAAGAAGCCTGCATACAGGAAAATAAGTTCTCTTTTCTCTCGTCATCGGTGAACACCACTACTCGATTGCTGTGTAGCGGTTACAGTGAGGACCCCCCCTCAGATTCAGGACGATTTTATTCCATTCTGCTAAATCAAGCAAGGAAGGACAATGAAAAGCCGGGTTTCATGGATTAATTCGTTTCTTACTGGTGTGTGTGTGTGTGTGTGTGTGTGTGTGTGTGTGTGTGTGTGTGTGTGTGGATGAGTCAGATCTCCATGTAAATTGATACATCATTCAGCTGATATTGAAGTGACTGTGGGGTGGTGGGGGGGGTGCGTAGTTGGTTGATCTGTCATTGCTGCTTTTGATGTCACTTCCTCCTACCTGAGGCTGCAAACACCTGTGCAGGTGCAGGCTCCTCTGTGAGAGGCTTTGAAAAGCTCCCTTTAAAGTGCCAAGGAAGACCAGGAGGGGGGGGGGCATGCTTTTTAATCCACTGTGATGAAAGGATGGGGCAGAGGTATAATTAACACTTTTCTTTCTGTCTAAACCACACCATTTTTTTTTTTTTTGGCAAACAGTTGCAAAGGAACTTGACAGTATTCAGAATAGTAACTTTACCAACTGTCAGGTGCCCGGCTGTCAGTGATCAGTTGTGCACTGAGTTATAGACATTGTCAGTCCAGCTTTTAAGGAAGGTCCATCCACGTTTGCCATATTTTGCTCTCTAGCTAGGCAAGATATTTGATGAATATCCTCGAGCCAACTTTGATTTTGTTTTCCTCCCGATTATTGCTGCTTGACTCTACTTGCCCATTTGCATGTGTGTTGCAGCTTCCACCTTGCCCCAGTATCCAGCAGCAGGTCCGTTCACTCACCTGATCTACAAGAATATCAACGTACCTGTGTATACCACGCTGAAAGGAGTAAGTAAAATGTTCTTTTTTAGTGAAAGGAAAATATTCTGGTTTTCTCCCTGGGTTGATCTGTGCGTCACACTGACTGCAGCTTGTCTATTCACTTTGTGTTGTATGCTGTCAGAATTGTTCAGACATACTTTGTACTGCCACTCTGCTCTGTGTGTGTTTGCTGAGCCACTTAAGAAAATAAGTTTTTTGAATGTCAAAGCAACTTTAATCTGAATTGAAATAGATTTTACTAGCTGGGCAGTACTGCAAAAACAGGAACTTTCCTTCTCTTTCTTTATGTGTGTGTGTGTGTGTGTGTGTGTGTGTGTGTGTGTGTGTGTGTGTGTGTGTGTGTGCACATCTCAGAAAGCCACTCAGATCAGTAGTGTGCCTCTTCCTGATGATGAATCTGGGTCAGAGGACGACAGCAGCTCTCTGGCCAGCCTGCGGACCTCCACCCTCAGCCCCGACAGAAAAGGGAGTGTTCCCGGGAGCCCTCGGGCCGTCAAGAGAGGTGAGAAAGTACAGATCGCAAAGTAGGCAGGAGCGAATCAGACCCAGAATCAATATAAAAAGTTCCTTAAGTTAGGGTTATGTGCTAAGAACACTCATAAGAACAAAATGTAGCCTGACGTCCAAGTAGAGGGCATGTGTGTGTGTTTGTGTGTTTCAAAGGAGAACTGGAAGAGAAATTGTTTTCCCTGTTTTTACATTTGTTAATGCACGTACAGACTAGGCAACTTTCGTCCCCCATCCAGAAGTTACTGTTCACTCATTGGCCGACTGAGTGGCCTTGGATTCAAGTCTCATAGTCCCCCTGTGGTTCACACTATGCCGCTGTGCAAATTCACACTACACATCGAGACGACGTTGCACAACCCACAAGATTTTCTTTAATAAAGCAGATGTGGTAGTCTGTGTTAGACATGTCGAGCAGACATTTGTTCTCCCTGCATAAATCCACAAGCCTTGCATCCAGAACCCGGGTCAAGCGATAAGCCATTTTTTCCAAAGTCGAGCAACAGTAACACAACAACTGTGTTTGCGGCAAAGCAACAAAGCTTGTGTGTATTTGCGCTGCACTACTTCTGATGCTGACACACATCTGCCCAACCGTGGTATATTACTCTGTTCTCTCCTAGGTGTGTCCATGTCCTCCATCAGCTCAGAGAGTGATTATGCCATTCCTCCGGATGCCTACTCCCTGGACAGCGACTACTCCGAGCCTGAACACAAAGTCCAGCGCACCTCGTCCTATTCCTGCGAGAGCACTGGGCCCGTGAGTACACGCCTCCTTTCTGCTGCAGAGGCGTAGGGCTACGACTCTGACCTGTTTTATATGACTGTCCAGAGGGACAGTGAAGTGGTCCTGCAGTCCACCTGAGAACAATCACAGGGTTACTCATCTAGTGTGACTCACAGGTTCAAATGAGCAACGCTTCCACTAATGATAAGATGCAGAAAAATGCAATTAGCCATTAAGCTATTTTTGAAGTTGCAAATTTTGAGGTTGAAGAAAAGTTCTGCATTGTATGTGCTTTTTTTTTTTCAATGCTTTTCCACCCCAAAGAGAAAACCTCTAGATCTAATGCAAACATATAGATCGAGGATGGGGAGGTCTTCTGGATACAACTGTACATAGTCTGTGCTGGCTGTCTGTGTTTAGTGTTTTAGGTTGATTTATTTGCACATATAACAATTACACACACGGGGATCACCGGTTCGAATCCCCGTGTTACCTCTGGCTTGGTCGGGCATCCCTACAGACACAATTGGGCGTGTCTGCGGGTGGGAAGCCGGATGTGGGTATGTGTCCTGGTCGCTTCACTAGCGCCTCCTCTGGTCGGTCGGGGCACCTGTTTGGGGGGGGGGGACGGGGGGGATAGTGTGATCCTCCCACACGCTATGTCCCCCTGGTGAAACTCATCACTGTCAGGTGAAAAGAAGCGGTTGGCAACTCCACATGTATCGGAGGAGGCATGTGGTAGTCTGCAGCCCTGCCCGGATCGGCAGAGGGGGTGGAGCAGCGACCAGGACAGCTCGGGAGAGTGGAGTAATTGGCTGGATACAATTGGAGAGAAAAAAATCCAAAAAAAAATTACACACAAAAAGAAGAGTAACTGCAAGTGCTTAAGTTACATAAAGGAATCCCAGATGCTCTTTACATCCAAGGAAAAAGATCAAACCTGTTGAATGTTAGCTGCTGAATGTGGCCAGTTGTGTTCAGCTCAGGTTCTCTGCTGTGTAGGAGACGCTGGAGAAGTCTGGCTACCTGCTGAAAATGGGCAGTCAAGTAAAGGCTTGGAAACGTCGCTGGTTCGTGCTGAGGAACGGAGAGATTCTCTACTACAAATCACCTGTGAGTCATGCTCGCCCTCCACCTGTCCGCCTGTCTCCTCCCTTGGATTTCTTGTTTCCAAAGAAAATATGACATGAAATGTCCACATTTTAGCAGACATTTGTTTGCACCACCTGGGTACCACAGTAGCCCAGTCGTTAGCACTGTTGCCTCGCAGCAAGAAGGTCCTGGGTTCGAACCCCGGGCCGTCCCAGGTCCTTTCTGTGTGGAGTTTGCATGTTCTCCCCATGTCTGTTTCTTCTGGGTGCACCGGTTTCCTCCCACCATCAAAAAGACATGCATGTTAGGGTTAATACTCCTGTCTGTGCCCCTGAGCAAGGCAATGGAAAGAAGAACTGGAGTTGGTCCCCGGGCGCTGCAGCTGCCTACTGCTCCTGGACAATAGGATGGGTTAAATGCAGAGAGCAAATTTTGTTGTATGTCCGTACAATGACAGATAATAAAGTGTCTGTGTCTTCATCTAAGCACCTAACCACCCACAGTGTTGCCAGGGAGACGGTTAAAAAATGAAAAAGATGTTGTATGTATATCCATCACCACTGCAGTCCTATGCTGCAGAGGCAGGGAGTCAGGAAGTTGGTGAATTGCACATGTAGTTCATGTCCACCTGTTCGTTCTTGTGGCAACGTGGGTGTGAGTTAAAGGTTGTGATGTGTGTTGAAGCTGATGTCTGATGTGTGTGTCCCTGTAGAGTGATGTGATCAGGAAGCCTCAGGGTCAGATGGAGCTGAACTCGTCCTGTCGTATCGCACGCGGAGAAGGTGCACAGACATTCCAGGTGAGTGATGTGTACATGTGACTCCGATAAACCAGGTGGATTTTTCTTGAAAAGTTTGTTAAGCATCCTATTTTTAAAGCATTCATCTGTCAGAGTGCTGCAACACAACTCAAAGATGTTTTAAAATGCAAATCAAGCATCGGCGCCACACAATCGGGGCTGCCTTCCACTGCAGACGGTTTTGATGGTAGTTAGGCCATTTTTTGGACAGGCCTGCAACTGAGTGGTCGTTGACATTTGTTTGGTCAGCCAACCCGAGGTTCAGCTTTGGGTTCTTCCGGCTCTGTCACTACGGGAGAAATGAATGGGGTTTTGGTTAAATGCCTGAAATAAGGTCTGTGGTCAACACAAGTTTTAAAGATTGGGAAATTTTGATCTTGTGAGATAATCTTCAGAAATAGCTATTTACACAACAAGCCAAGTGGGTTTTCTATACAGTTATAAATGCTGTAATGTAAATTAACAAAATCAAACTGAACGAGTTTATCTTCCTTAACAAATATCCAAATCTCATAAGCTTGAATTGTTTACCACTCTTATTTGAGGCATTAAACAAAAATTCCCATTAATTTTTTTCCCATAGAGAAAGAGCCGAGGGGTGTCCGGGAAGCGTGTCAGTCTATCCTGTTGCCTACCAACACGGGGATCACCAGTTCAAATCCCCGTGTTACCTTCGACTTTGTCAGGCGTCCCTACAGACACAATTGGCCGTGTCTGCGGGTGGGAAGCCAGATGTGGGTATGTGTCCTGGTTGCTACACTAGCGCCTCCTCTGGTCGGTCGGGGCGCCTGTTCAGGGGGGAGGGGGAACTGGGGGGAATAGCGTGATCCTCCCACGCGCTAGGTCCCCCTGGCGAAACTTCTCACTGTCAGTTGAAAAGAAGCGGCTGGCGACTCCATATGTATCAGAGGAGGCATGTGGTAGTCTGCAGCCCTCCCTGGATCGGCAGAGCAGCGACCGGGGCAGCTCGGAAGAGTGGGGTAATTGGCCACATACAATTGGGGAGAAAAAGAATCCAAAAAAAGAAGAAAAGAAAAAAAGAACTTATAAAACTTCTACTGCATTGATAATGGCAGCTGTGTCAGCTGTTTGCTAATTCACAGACAGAAAATGGTGAATAAATGCAGCACACACAAACACACACACACACACACACACACACCAATATTCTGAGCACTCTCTCTGAGTGGGGTTTTGCATACCAGAGAAGCGGCTCAAGATGACATCAGGTATGGCAATCCCCTGGAATGTTTTCCCTGACCTCTTTGGCAGCTGATTTTGATCTCCTCAGACACGATGATGCTATCACTGTCGGCTTTGCTTTGCATTTTTCCCATAGCTCTCTCCACTCCTCTAATCAGTTGATTACAGAGAAGAAGACCTTCTACCTGACCGCGGATTCACCCAACATTTTGGAGGAGTGGATCAGAGTTCTGCAGAACATACTCAAGGTCCAGGCCAGCAGCCCGGTCACTGTTGAGACAACCGCCAAGCCCACTGTGAGGGGCTGGCTGACGAAGGTTAGGCATCCTAGGTCATTGTGTCATGTCCCCAGTGTAGCTTCACCCCTCTGTATCTATTTCACGTTTGACATTTTATGTGGTAGTTTCATACCTCTTCATCACTAGTTGATAGTCGCTATGTTGTGATTTCATGCCTCCATTTATCTCTTCTTTTTTTTTGTAGATTCTCAGAGATTTATATCCATTTTGTGGGATTTTGGCATGTTTGGATTTTTGTAACTGCAACAACAATTACTTGTAATCAGTAGAAAATCAGCGAATCATTAAAAGAAATGCAAGTATTCTGTTATTTATGTGCAAAGCATGGTATTTTTTGCTTGCTGATCTCATGTAAAGCTCGTGCTAATTTGGTTCATACAGAGGCCTTTGTGCTGCTCCATACAAAGCATTTCCAAAAATACTTGGATGTAGTTGTCATTCTATCTCAGAGATTCAAAATTTTCCACAAATCCGTACCATCTCCGTTGCTTACTTGTGGGGGGGGTATGGATTAGAGAGGTTTGTGCTCCCTCAAACAACATACCAGAAATATCTCATGTTTTGGGCAGGGGGAGGGATTTAGCCTTCTCGTTCAAATCGTAAGACAATTCTCTGTCATCGGGATGGAGATGGCATGACCCTCAGCTTTTCCGGCAGATTCTTGGACAACTGTGTCACGCTGAGACACGACTATAGGACCAGGGCTAGGTGGAATGCTGGGAAGCGAGCTGCAGGCCCCCTTCGTCCGCCCACCCCCTGCTGGCAGTATCCTTAGCTTTTCTTGATAAAGATTTATATTCTGAAGGTTTGAATAGCTCTGACCGTGCCAGGTGGCGTGGCGGTCTATTCTGTTGCCTACCAACACCAGTTCGAATCCCCGTTTTACCTCCGGTTTGGTCGGGCATCCCTACAGACACAATTGACAGTGTCTGCAGGTGGGAAGCCGGATGTGGGTATGTGTCCTGGTCGCTCGCTGCACTAGCGCCCCCTCTGGTCGGTCGGGGCGCCTGTTCGGGGGGGAGGGGAAACTCGGGGAAATAGCATGATCCTCCCACGCGCTACGTCCCCCTGGCAAAACTCCTCACTGTCAGGTGAAAAGAAGCGGCTGGCGAGTCCACATGTATCGGAAGAGCCATTTGGTAGTCTGCAGCCCTCCCCGGATCGGCAGAGGGGGTGGAGCAGTGACCGGGATGGCTCGGAAGAGTGGGGTAATTGGCCAAGTAATACTGGGGAGAAAAATGGGGAAAAAGCCAAAAAAAAAAGAAAAAGAATAGCTGATACCCTTTGACTCCAAAGGCGTGTTTTGATGAGGCTTCGGCAGACGACTGGCAGCCCCTCGACCCCTCTCTTCAGATCTGTCAGCTTTGATCAACCAGTTGTGATGTGACGAGAACTCTGATGAGGGGGTCTATTATGCCATCTTTCTCAACCTTGGTGACCCCTGGTTTAGGGATATGATTTAAATGGTTTTCATGTCCATCCGTAGACACCTGGGACACCTGCTGGTCAGATCTGGCAATTGTAAAGTTCCTCGTAAACAAACATGCTGTCACACTGAAAAGAAGTAACAAAGCCGATCTGCATATCCCAGAATATGAAACTAGAGTCCTTTATATACAGGACTTCATGCACAACATTAAAGTCAGGTAGTACTGGAGTTGGCCATTCAACCTCTCGCACACTTTTCTCTCCAGTCATCTGTTTCTCTCTCTGTGTTTCAGGTCAAACATGGACACTCCAAGCTGGTCTGGTGTTCTCTGGTCAGCAAAAGCTTCTATTACTACCGCAACCAGGATGACAAGGTTGACTTCTCAACACAACAAGACACTCTCTCCTTGAATATGCTCTGCTTTTTATCTTCATCTGTATTCACAAGTCAATTAATGGTCACATCTGGGCCTCTTGGTATTTGAAATTAATTTTTAACGGTTGTTTTAATCAGTTTGGAGTGCCAGATGGGTGGGGGTTGCCCTAAAAGAGTGGGTTTCAAACTATGGGTTAGTACCCACAAGTGGGGCCAGGATGGTCGCAGGACGTCCACAATAAACCCGTTTTCCCTAGAAACAGAGATTGAAAGGGCAATTTTTTTTTGTGAGAACATTAATTTTCATACTTTCTAAGTCAGGGCAGCATGGTGGCATAGTGGTTAGCACAGTTGCTCACAGCAAGAAGGTCCTGGGTTCCAACCCTGTGGTTGTCTAACCTTGGGGGTCATTCCAGGTTATCCTCTGTGTGGAGTTTGCATGTTCTCCCCGTGTCTGCATGGGTTTCCTCCGGGTGCTCCGGTTTCCTCCCACAGTCCAAAGACATGTAGGTCAGGTGAATCAGTCCATACTCCTGGTCCCTAGGTGTGAATGTGTCATGTGATGGACTGGCAGCCTGCCCAGGGTGTCTCCCCGCCTGCTGCCCAATGGCTGCTGGGATAGGCTCCAGCATTCCACGACCCTAAGTAGGATAAGCGGCTTGGATAATGGATGGATGGACTTTCTAAGTCAATGCTAATAAGGCCCTGATTGAATTGTATTCCAAAAGATCACTGAAATATCATTTAATGCTAACATGGCTTGTCTGTTTCATCTGATCATTAGCAGCCTGTGACTGACAACTGAAAATTGAGATACTTTCTAGGGATAAAGTATTTTGCTCAAGGGCACTCGTACACTTTGGCCGCATGGAGGCCCCCGGTTTGGGGAGAAATGACTCCAAGCAGATTAAAGCAAACTATACAAATGGTCTTCAAGTATTTGACACAGGCTTGGTTGGCTTGGTGTGAAATCTTGACTAAGTTAGTCCTTTCCCCCACTGTGGCTGACTGTGACTCTAATATCCCCACATCAGTTCCCGCTGGGCCAGCTCCGGATGCGGGAGGCGTTGGTGCAGGAGGTGGACCGTTCCTGCGATTCAGACGAGGACTATGAGGCAGGGAATCGAGGATTCCTGTCCTCACACTGCACCCTGGTGGTCCAGCCCCGAGAGCAGAGCCCCACCTACCTGCTCATCGGCACCAAGCAGGAGAAGGTCTGAATCTACAAGGACTATAAGCTTATTCATTTGTGCTCATTTTCCTGCATCCATCACAAGGCACTGGACTTAGCCCTGAACCAGATAGCATCAGTAAATGTATCATGATGATGGGCATCCGGGTAGCGTGGTGGTCTATTCCGTTGCCTACCAACACAGGGATCGCTGGTTCGAATCCCGGTGGTACCTCCGGCTTGGTCAGGCGTCCCTACAGACACAATTGGCTGTGTCTGCGGGTTTGAAGCTGGATGTGGGTATGTGTCCTGGTCGCTGCAGTAGCGCCTCCTCTGGTTGGTTGCGGCGCCTGTTCGGGGGGAGGGGGAACTGGGGGGAATAGTGTGATCCTCCCATGTGCTACATCCCCCTGGCGAAACTCCTCACTGTCAGGTGAAAAGAAGCAGCTGGCGGCTCCACATGTATCAGAGGAGGCATGTAGTAATCTGCAGCCCTCCCTGGATCGGCAGAGGGGGTGGAGCAGCAACCGGGAAAGCTCAGAAGAGTGGGGTAATTGGCCGGGTACAATTGAGGAGAAAAAGGGGGAAAAAATGTATCATGATGATGATGAGGTCTACATTATAAATACCAGTGGGAAAAATTCCCCGAACAGAAAATTGCAAAAAAAGATAGCAACAAATGGAGGTAGAGAGGAATGGTTTGTTTTAGCCAACTTGCAGCGAGTTGCAAAACAGGAAATCATTGTAAAGTCAGTGTAGTATATCTGTCTTGATGCTATCTAAATTGTCTGTTTAAACCTTTCTTTTTCCAATTGTACTCGTATCTATTTGGCCATTTCAGTAGCTAACTGTTTTAGCTTGTAATTTAAAGTTAAATTTAAATTTAAAATTTATCACAGCACAAAATGGGGTGGAGTTGGGTGTGGGGGCAGGGGATGGAAAGTGTTATCAATCTATACCAATATGAAAAATGCTTTGCTGGGTGCCAAAAAGTTATGGCTTTCAAAACCTGTGAATATTTATTTTGGTAAATAATTAAGCAGACGGCTCCCCACCCTTTACAATCCAATGTCCTTCCACACGTTCATGTCTCTGCACATTTCCATAAGCAGCAAAAATGTTTTACAGTGCTTTTCCACATTATTGCATCTTGACATTTCTGCTGGATCGGTTAGGTTGCCTACGAAATTGTGAGATGTAGTTAGCATTAGTTGTGCCACTTGAGGGCCACCGTCTCCCGATGGGACGGTTGCCGAAGTGGCTGCCAATTCCTACTGGCCACCATTTGTGGTCACTCGAGTAAAATGTTTACTGATTGCCCAACTGGGGACTGGGGTTCGCGCCCCGGTCTCGTCAGATCCGACTATGGCCGGACTCGATGCAGCAGCAATCATTGGCAACGCTGTCTTCGGGAGGGGGGCGGAGTCGGCTTGTGTTCGTCATGTGAATGCGTCTCTGTGTGTGTCGGAAAAACAGTGGTTCGGCTTGGATTCGCCTTGTCACGAAAGTGGGGAGGCGCTTTCCTTCGAGACTGCCGGCCGGAGAGATGCAGTTGGCGAACGCATGCAATACGAGGGTGGGTGTTTGAATTAAAATAGGGATCAATTGGCCACTAAATTGGGAGAAAAAAGGGAAAAATCAGAAATAAAATTTAGAAAAAAAAAAAGTTTACTGATTGCACCTTTAAACCATGCCTTTTTCTTCCCAGGACACGTGGCTGTACCACCTGACCGTGGCGGCGGGCAGCAGCGCTAGCTTTAAGGTGGGCACTGAGTACGAGCAGCTCATTGGTAAACTCCTGGATGCCGAAGGAGACCCAGGTGAGACGGTCTCAGTTAGTTAGCAAGAGAGTATTGCCGCAAAGTTGTTGATTTTAGTCGTCATCTTAATTCACAACTCACGAATTTGTAATTTATTTTGCTTAGTCATGTGATTATTTAAAGAACTCGTTTTGTTAAAATGTCATTAAGGATATTTGTGATTTGGCTTAACTTGGCTTTGGCTAAAACGTCATTGTAGTTTAAATATATGCTGTAAGGTGCACCTTACAGCCAGGCAGGAACAGTGGGTGATTTAGGCTTGCAAGGGCTCTATAGGGGGTACAGATTTAGGTAGTAGCGTGTTACATGTTATTTCGATCCTGGGCAACTTAAAGCCCTACTCCAGACGCCAGACAGTGTTTATGACTGTGTGAATATGATCTGCGTGAATGTTTGTCAGCTGTTGTTGGGTCACTGTAATTTCGTAACTCAATCTTTCTGTTTGGGTTTTTTGTGTGTGTGTGTGTGTGTGTGTGTGTGTGTGTGTGTGTGTCTCCTACTATTCCCCAGAGTCTGGTCTGTGGAGGAGTGAAGCGTTGTGTTTCTGTAAGGAGGGTCTGCACTCCCCTCTCACCACCCTGCCCTCCGAGGCTCTCCAAACAGAGGCTCTCAAGCTTTTCAAGGCCAGTCTCTGCAGCACTTACTTTTCTCTTTCTGCTACATCTTTCTGTATCCCCTCTGTTGTTCTATTCTACTTTCTCTTCCTGTTTCTTCTGTTTCTCTCTCTTTTTTTTTTAAACTCTGTCCCCCATCACCCCCCCACCCCCTCCCTTTCTCCTGGATGCACTCCATGCCCCTCTTCTTCTCCTCTTCCCCTCCCACCAGTGGACCTGTCTCTGAGAAAGGACAGATCAAAGGCTCGGGGGGTTGCGCTCATTAAAAGTGTGGAAGAGAGATAATGGACTTGATTATCTGCTCCGAGCGAGGCTAAACGTTCCTCTGGTTTACAGCCAGCATGAAAGGAGCCCCTTTGGAGAGGAGACCTGTGAGGTTAGAGCGCTTCAAGACTGGGAGCAGGGCCGCACATTGCATCGGGGTGGGTGGGGGTAGCGGTTGAGCAGTTTGGGGAGAGAGGGGTGGAGGCTAAAGAGAGCAGAGCAGGATGGAGGGACCTTGAACCCTGCTAAAGAGGGAATATGTCAGACCCTTTTTCCTCTCTTTTCGAGTCTGTAGCCTCAGATCACCCACACAGAACCCCCCCCCCTTCTTCTCCTATCGAACCCATGCCTCAAAAACCGTTTATCTACAGGCCTGGGTCACTTCTTGAGACTGGAAAATGAACAACTCCTCTCTCCCTGACCAACCATCCTTAAAAAACAATGCATGTGAAAGAGTGGAATGAAAAGAGCTGGCGCGATGCTGTGACACAAAGGCCTCACTTCAATGCAATGAAGGACACATTCTCGCAAATCTGAGTGCTTTGAAGAATTCGTGGATCTGATGAGACTGATTATTTCCAAAAAAAAAATCAAACGAGTTCTTTGTCTGACTGGATTAACACTGTGGTTACTGCGAGAAAATGACAAAGCCCCCCCCCCCCGCGGGAGTAGTTTTTATAGGCTTCATATCATGACACTTGTGTTAAAAAGAAATACTGTTTTTGTTTATGTATCATTGCTCACTTGTATTACTGCTCAATGTTGCACAGACATCCAAAATTGTTTCCAATCAACTGTTTGTGGCATATGTTTGCTTCCACCTACTGGTGATGCAGTGACATTACATTTGTGACCCCCTTACGAAGCCATCAACAAACACTAATACAACTAGAAATTTATCGGGATTTTTTTTTTTGTCTCGTTTCACAGTCCTGTCAGCTGTTCATCAACGTGCTGGTCGAGTCTCCATCCATCGATTACCACACGTCGCTGGCCCAGAATGCACTGCAAGTGTGCCTGACCCACCCTGAGCTGCAGAATGAGATGTACTGTCAGCTGATCAAACAGACTAATTGCCGCACACCAAACAACTACTCCCTGACGCAGGTCAGCCTAGTACGACCTAAACACAAAATTAATAATGTGCATGACGAGATGGGACAACATGAGAGAGCGAGAGAAAACACTTAGGGAACACAAACTTGCCCGAGCAGAGAAGTATGCCCGACTGTCAAGACAACTTTATGTAGAGACCACTCTTAATGAACAGATCTTCCACGAAGTGCCTTTGAAAACACAGGAAAAAAAAACAAACATAAAAACAAGGATAATGAAAGCAAGAGACTGAACAAGCACACCACAATTTCCAGGAAACATTACCACATGGAATTTTTGTATGTCTGAGTGTTTGTGTGCGTACGCGCGTGCGTTTGCGCGTGCATATGTGTTCGTGTCAATGCTTGCAAGTGCCCACACCACAGAGTGTTAGTCAGTATGGGACTGCAGGGCAAAATCCAAATAGTCCATAAAGGACTTTGCTCTTTCCCAAAAACTACTGCCATTGTACTCTAGTGCAAAAGCACTTAACCTGCGTTTGCTCCAGTGGAGCTTCTCAGCAGCCAGACCAGTCATATGTATATGTCCTGGGTTCAAACGGGTTATAGTAGGCACGATGGTGGCAGAAAAGGAGGATTCATACACAACAAAAACCTTCCCCTGATAAACAAATATTACTAAAAGAGTTATAATGGCAATAGTGATACTGGAAACACAAACTAACCATCTCTCCTGCTGACACCTCCTCTTTCCATAGTGCTGGCAGCTGTTGTCTCTGTGCGTGGCTCTCTTCCTTCCTCAACAACATTTCCTATGGTACCTGAGGCAGTACCTGCAGCGCAATGCTGACCCGAGGTGAGCTTCTTCACAGCGAGCCACATGTCATACTTGGCAAATTTCTAAGCACATTTTGAGTGTGAGACTACTGCCGTCAGGGTCTGAAGTCCGATTTCCATTGGGTCACCATGTTGTAACTGTTAAATGTGGCAACGTAATGGCCCATTTTCTGCAAACCCTTCATTATCAATGGGAAAAATATTTTAGATTTCTGTCATACTAAAATTTTGAATGTTATTAACTCTATAGTGTTGAAAACCTGCAAGGTAAAACCACTCTCTCAGGTCAACATCCCCCCAATATTTCCTCTGAACATACTATTTATAAATAGTGTATAGTATAGACCCATTATATTCAAATTTTATCCTGTTTCTGGTTCTGTTAGCCTACACTGAGTATTTCTTATTCTTTTGTTTAACTTGGCACTTACATTCTGCGATGTGCAGATACTCTTAGATCATGTGACACTTCCTACTCCCCTGACATTTACACAAACTGGTGTTTCCTTTCTACTTCAAAATGCCATGCTGTTAACAAAACAATAAAAACTGGAATTTGAACCAACATTGGAATCGTGCCAACCTTGTTCCCCCGGCGTAGGAGCGAGGTGGGGAAGTATGCTGTGTACTGTCAAAGGTCTGTTGAGCGGACCCTGCAGAACGGGGAGCGGGAGGCCAAGCCGTCGCGGATGGAGATCGTATCCATCCTGCTGCGGAACCCCTATCACCACTCTCTGCCCTTCAGCATCCCTGTGCACTTTATGAACAACACCTACCAGGTAACACACACATGCACACGCACACACACTGTTTTGCTCACTTTCTTTCATTTTGTTTCCTGATCTCTCTTAGTCAAGTCATATTTCCTCATGTTAGAGCAGTGTATGTGTATGGACACAAACATAGTCAATTACTCCATGTGTCAAACACACCTTTTTTTTTACCCAGGCTGCATCCTGAACTGCTTTACATTGCCGTTCTAACATCCTGGGCAGTGGGTTACACTTTGTTTTTGCTGTAATTGTTCCCTGAGTTTCGTTGTCTTTGTTTTCTTCTTATAGGTTGTGGGTTTCGATGGTTCCACCACAGTGGAGGAGTTCCTCGCCACTCTGAACCAGAGGGTGGGGATGAGGAAGCCTCAGCTGTCTGGATTTGCCCTCTTTACGGATGACCCATCTGGCAAAGACCTGGAGCACTGCCTGCAGCCCTCTGCCAAGGTGGGCTCAGCAGCCACGGGTCGTGCAGCCTGTGAGGGCAGAGACAAAACCCTACCGTTCAATCAGTTTAGATTTAGTGCAGGAGTTTAGTTCAGTTTAGTTGCACAGTGAACCTTGCAAGAGACATGAAATCGTAAATGGTCAAAATATTGCGGATTCAGTTCGTGAAAGACATAGAAACCTTGGTGAGATCGAAATTTTTGTGGCAAGAACATTTAGTTTATTTTTTTACAAGTGTCCATTTATGTTGTTAACAGGACTTTAAGGATACCTCTCAAATTTCTGTTTACAGTTTTAGAAGGGACACATTATATTTATGACCAGGAGGCACTTATGATTATATGTCTATGTAACGACAGCAAAAGTTGAAAAAAAAAAAAAAAAAAACAAGACCGGCACTGGAAATTTGTACCTTTTTCACTTCATGTTTTCGAGTCCATCTTGAGTTAGTGCTTAAAATAAGAAGAAACAAAAGATTTTAGACTGAATACCTTCTTATCACATCTTATTCCTTTTGCAAGATCTGTGATGTCATTTCCAAGTGGGAGCAGGCTTTGAAAGAGTTGCATCCTGGGAAGTATGAGGGCACGCGGATCGTTCGTCTTACATACAAGAGCAGGTAGGCTACATCTGCGGCTACATCTGGATGTTGGACAGACAAAGATGGCTCCTCGCACACAATTATCACTTCACCTCTTTTATTGTGTGGTCACTATGCTATTTAGACAAACAAACTGGGAAGCTATGAACGCTCTAAGGCTAAACTCACCACATAGTAAAAGCTGTATAAGTGACAATGTGTGGGCTGAAACATTCTGTCCCCGCATAGCTTTTAAATAAAGGTTTCAATCCTGCCAGCATAAATAAGAACACAGGGAAAATGTTGTACTATGTGTGTAATTCATAGTCTCTACCAAAGGTTTTAACTGGATAAACGACAATTTTAGTGCAATAAACAACTTGTGGCACCTATCGCAGGCTGTGTTTCCGGGCTCAGGCAAAGGGAGAGACGGAGCGAGAGCGCCTCCTGCTGGCGTACCAGGTCAATGATGAAGTTCACCAAGGCCACTTCCCCGTGAACAAGGAGCTGGCTCTGGAGGTGGCCGCCCTCATGGCCCAGGTGTGTAAAAAGTTATGTCAGGCTATTGATGTGGATATAACACATGGTGACCGCTCTGTTCAATGACCCTTCAGCTGCTATTTTTCCTAGATGGAAAATGGATCCGATCCAAGATGTTCTTCACTTACACAAATGCTTCATTTGACTTTTTCAGTTCATTTTCATTTGGTTAATTTGCAAGTATTGGGGAAAAAATTGACTTGTGTTTTGGGTTATGAAAGCTTTTCCTTTTACAAATCCATCTGGTGGAAGTAATTTTTTAATTATATCTCTAAAAAGTGCCTTTTTAAAAAGAATCGTTTTCACTTTCACCATCCAAATATTTCTCCCCTCTCAGCTCTCCTTCACTGCCTTTCTCTTCCTCCACAGGTTGAGCATGGTGATCTCGAACGCCCGGCGGCCTCCTCGCCAACAGGATCTCCACAACCCAAATCTCAGCTGATCCTCCTGCAGGCTTTGGACCGGTTTTACCCCAAACGGTACAAACAGGACTGCAGCACCGAGCAGCTGAGGTAAAACGGGACACATCCGCGGTCTTCACCTTTGCAACACCACACAGTTAGCCTCAATGTGCAGCATCTTGCAACAGGGGATAAACTAGATTAACAGCTGTTGTATTATTCTCTGTTATCATGATATATTTCCAATGAAAGGGCAGGGCTCATCAACCAAAGATCCTCATTCTGTGCCCTTAAAATATATCGGCTCTAGTCTGGTTGGGTTTAGTTCGCTCTTGTTTTTTGTCAAGTTACCCAGTACCCTTTTAAAAACAGCTGCATTGCTTTTTCAGATGGTGAATATTAATTTTGAATGAAACTCATTATAATACAAATTGTACGATATGGACATAGCAGAGACTCGCATTTCTGAACTTTTTCCTGATGTCTCTGTTTCGGTGGCTTTAGAACAGGTCAAATGAGACAAGGTCTCATACTGGCAAGCACATTAGTTTGTGTCTTTAAAATGTTTTAACAGCAATTACAGATAAACTCAAACTTACACTAGCCAAAAAATGTATGAATTATGTTCTGTTTTTTTTGTTGTTGTTGCCCTTCCAGAGATCTTGCTGAGCGTCTGGCCACTAAGTGGTCTGTTCTCCGTGGGTGCAGTGCATCCGAGTGTGTGAGAATATATTTAACAGTGGCTCGGAAATGGCCTCTGTTCGGAGCCAAGCTCTTCAGTGCAAAGGTATATATGTGCAGAGAGTTCGCTCATATTTTGGCCTGTTCATTCTACCATAGGTTGTCGTTCCTTAAGCTAACTACATTGGTAGTAGTGCTGACCTTCATCTCAAACAACTTAGATTTTTGATAATGAGAAGCAAGAGCGTAGTTTGTTTGTGGCTGGATCGATAGCACAGCCATTCATCATGCTCGGTAAGCACAGTGGTTGAAGACTTGAGACTGAACTGCACCTGTAAAATGACCTTCTTTTTGTCTGCTCTGTCTTCAGCCTGTGCCTCCTTCTCCTGTTGAGCAAAACCAGGTGTGGTTAGCTGTCAATGAGGATGGATTGTGTGTGCTGGATTACACCATGGTAAGTCTGCAGCTCGGGGATCATATAGACCAAGTACAGTATCTCCTTCAACATGGACTACCTGTCTATCTCGGTATTTTGTTAAACCTGTGTAACATAGAATGAAGAAACTCCTTTTATCCACAATCCACCTGCTTTTTTATTTTTTTTTAAATAGTTTTTGCCATGTGCTTTGGTTTAAGTCTTGGACTCGCAGTGTTATAACTGAAGGCTTGGGATTTCTCTTTACAATTGTGGTGCTGGCTGGGCCACAGCTGCAGAGGATTGTTGATCCACTGGTCTGGAACGATTTTTCTTCTGTGGTGTTTTAAACACCAGAACTCCACAGGAAAGCAAAAAATGGCCCGGCGCTGACTTGACGTCCTCAACCTCGGGAGACGCAGCAGTTCCAGCTTATAAACAATGTTAGCTAGAGCTCTGTAATTTTTCCCCCAAGCCCATATTCATCCTTTTTCGTTTTTGGTTTGGCGTCCCTTATGCACATGCGCTCTCGGTATCATTCGGCTAAATAAAGAGAAATCTCTGATAAATCATTGGAAATTACGTCACGTTTTTTACACACTCAATTGGTCTCCTCTGAAAAACCAAAGTTTCTCAAGTGAATTACATGGTCTGTTTCAGGGCAAAAAATAAACCTGAACATGTTTTGTATTCACTCATGACCTTTTTAACCCCTTCCACGGCCCGTTTCATCACGCAGAAAATACTTTCATTTTCAGCACACTCTGGTCACACACTCCTACCAATCTGTGATTACCTTCGGCGGCTGCCGTGATGATTTCATGGTGGTGGTGAGCCAGCAGAGGGAGCCAGGAGTTGGCAAGAAGAGTGTGGAGAAGCTGGTCTTTGCCATGGCCAAACCGAAGGTAAGCTTCCTCTCTACATCTGGACAAGTGTTCAGTCAGACTGATTTGTGGACAGACACAGACTTCAAAAGCAAAGCCAAGTTTCTGCCTCGCAGCTCGGCTCGAAGCCATCGTTTGTCATTTGGCTAGGTGATCCAAGGCATCGGCAACCGAGGCGTAAAACTAAATGTGAGCGGGTGGACTGGGAGGTCCAATAGGGTGGTATGAGGGAACTCTTAATAACCAGCGATGATTAAGGAGGGAACAGGGAGCCCCTACTTTGTCCTTATTCACCTGTCATTAGATAGACTTAACCCAGACTACCCTTAAAGCTAATGGAGAAAGCAGGTCGGCTGTCCCATTTTATGTGCAGATTCTCAAAGGGGCCTAAGCCCCAAGTCACATTACTACTGAAGGACATGCTAATAAGGTTGACTGTATTATTGCCAGCCGATTCAGTCGCGTCTCTTAAAGTTCTTGAATTATAGTTATCCTGTGTCAGCAATTGGGGGTCTCTTTGTCCCCAGAATCAAATGAAACACAATCATATCAAAATGGTAGAGCGATTAATCCTGATCTGACCATGACCTGCCGTTGCTCTCTTCTCAGATCCTGGAGCTGACTCTGCTCATGGCCAGCTACATTAACCACTGGACCCCGAGTCTCCCGTCTGCCTCACCCCAGACCCAGGGCCGCTGGGATGTGGACAGCAGGCACTTCCCCTCCATGAACTACACCACCAAGGGCCCGACACTACTGTGAAATGTGTAAACGGCAGCCTGTTTATGGAGTATCTCAACAGGCAATGAAATGTCAGGGAATGACGGGAGAGGATGTCGCTTTACACCCTCGTACAGTCTGATACAGGTTTCTTTGTTCACCTGAAGTTCACCTGATCTGCATTGGGTTGCATGCAGGAGATGTTTTTATATTTGTGGAAGATTTTTTTTTTTAATATCTGTGGTTTGTATGATTATAATTTAGAAATTTTAGGCCGAGTCTCACTAGACTGTATTTATTTCTACAACAAAAGAGTGTTCCAACTCTGCTTGATTTAGATAGAAAATCACTTCCTTTTTTAAAAATTTTGAACTTTGAAAAACTTATTTTTGAAATAGAATAAAAGAGCTGAGGAGTGGCTGCCACTCGTTGAACTTCCACTTGGCAAGAGAAGCGTTTTAGTAGCTGGCAGCACTCCTTAGTCTCGCCTCTCCCCGGCCTTCATCTATTTCAGCCATCCAGACCTCAGCCGTTTTGTATTGGGGGGGGAAAAAAAGGAAAAGCTCGTGCTCTCTCTCCCTCCCTCACTCTCAAAGTTCCTCATGCTCATTCATAGTGTATTAGTACGCATGCTTTATTGTGGCATGCTACCAGGTAACCAGCCATTAATAATGAATGATTGCTGGTACTGGCTCCGCTGTTCAGATAGCCACCCACAATACTGAATTTAAGGGACTAATAATATGTCATGCATAACTATAAAGTCTAGTTTATTATGTGCCTAGAATTAGCAGTAATACACATTTAATGCAGCTCAAATTCTACATTGACTTCTTTACAGAGCTGCAGAATTCCCATCCCCTGCTTCTGGTGATGACAACATAGGGTCCCTCGATTGTAGGTCAGATAAAAGCAGAAAATAACGCCTGGCATTTGTTGTGACCTGCAGGAAGTACTAGATGAGTGGGGGTTTACCTCAAATCACACAAAGCTAAACTATACTTTACTGACCAACAGGTACATTCCTTGTATTATCCCAAACATTAGCACCCGTTCTCACTCATCTATAGCATCCAAGTAGTGCAACATACAGTAAAAAAAAAAAGGAGATGGAAAGCGTTTACAGACACGAGTTTTGGCCTGGATCCGCTGATAACGTGATATCATCTTGAGGTACACGACGGATACGTTTGTGGATGACAAACAGACAAGTTAGAAGCAGCAGAGTTCGTCATTTTAGTGAAGGCTCTAATGAGCGTTTGCTGTCGTTCTTCTCATAGGAAAACTCCGCAACAGCGAGAGATTTTTTTTTTCTTAGTCGGGCCGCTGCCCTCATTTAGTGTCGTCTTTACAGTGTAAGAGTCTAACAGGTAGAGCGGATAGTGAAATAGAGCTACCAAAAACGTTTTTCTTAAAATTACTTGAACTGCTTTTGGATCAAACCACTGTCTTGCTCATTTTCCTATTTTTTATTTATTTTCATTTGCAGCATTTTTTTTTGTTGGTCTTTTGCTGGATTTGTTTTTTTCCAGAATGGTCACATTTCTATTTGAAAAGTTACATGGTTTTGACTGTTTGCTTTATGTAGCAGAATAATTTAAGAGCAGAACATGTGTGTTGCCATTACTACTAGTATGTGTTTTGAGGAGATGCTTGAATTATTATACTGTTTTCTAGTGGATGTTTACTGTGTGTACGTGTCAATGAAATAAAAGGTACGACTTCACGGTCTGCTTTCTGGTGTCTTGTTTTCAATCTTGATTTGAACCATTCACATCATTAAAATACTTGACGTCGATCATGTTTTCCCATTCTCGTGTAGACCCCAAATGACACTTTTACAACTCTTTGAATGTTAAGCCGTCAAAGAAATAATGGATAACATGGTGTCGGTACTTAAGAGCAATTTCCAACATTAAACACCCTATGTTCTTTCTGAATAAGAAAAAAAATACTGCTGATTTGTCAAAATGGAGTTTCCTGGATTAAATTGGGTTTCTTGTCATTTCACTGAATACCCTTTTTTTTCGCCAGTAAGAATAATTAACTCAGGAAACACACAGAGTTTAGGCAACAGTAATTTAAGTACGGGCCAGAGCTCTCGACGGAAAAACAACGTTGTTGTTTTACACTATGTCTCCCACATAACTTCTTTTTTCATTTAGCACATCCATAAACTATTCAGTTACCCTCGCTGCTTGTGTGTAGCTGTGGGGTTCTGGGGATGGAGGCCTTTCTTTATCCAGGCGGGTCAGAGTGGTAATGGCGTTTTCCTGCCAAATGTGTGCTGTAAATCCCTCTTTTAATGGCTTGTCTGAAGCTCTTGTTGTTCCATAGCTGCTCTTTTATGCAATGAAATACTCATTATAGGGCTCAATGCTGACTTGGTGAGTGCCTTCATTGCTCATCAAAAAAGAAAATAACTTCTCTAAATTTCCCATGAAGTAACATGGAAAGGGTTCCATGGTTTATAAGATTTTGAATCAACTTTAATTTTAAATAAGATTCCAGCGAGGGGACCGATGAGCAGTTGGTTCCAAAACACTATTTCACTGCCTGTCTATTATTACTATCATTATGTGTGTTTTATGATATGTGCACGAAAAGCAATGTTAAGTCATATACTGCAAGATGTCCAAACTTAATTTAAACACTTAAAGCTTCTTCTCCATAAGTCTTGATACACTTTCTTTTAGGGCCATAAATGAGACGTGCAAATCCACGAATGTACTTATTTGTGGCCTTTCACGCCAAGAATAGGCCCTCTTATTAAAGATGATTGTTTTTATATCATTTCTGGGGTAAACATTCCCGTATAAACTATATTTGTAGCAACTTGTCTGTTCACTTTGTGGTCACGATAACGGGCCTGCGATTGTGAAGGACACTGCGCTCTTATTGTCTGGGGGTGCAGGACCGTTACTGAGAACTGAATTCCAAGCCCCAAATCTTTCATGATAATGCCAAAAAAATTCAGTCTCTGCAATAAAACTTGGAAGAGTTTCCACACAAATGCATCCCGGACAGCAACGAAACCCGCACTTGTAAAAGGTGAACCCACGAATCAAGTGTCATAATCGAAAACGCGACTGGGTCTTGAATGAAAAATGAATATTAATTAACCGTTTTGGACATGTTTTTTTTTAAATCAGCAAGCAATTAAAATTGCATCAACTTGAGGGTTACCATCGCTGCGGGGATGCCCCCCCCTGTGAGCCCACGTTTTGGTAGGATTTATTCTAGGAGCCAATAATCAATATTTAATACCCGTTGTTTATAATGTCACGGTTCTGAACAGTTCTCTAAAGGCAGGCAACGACGCTCGCTCGGTTATTTACTTGGTACATTATGTTCCTTATTGTGTGTAACTTCGCCTACTCCCAAGGCGAGGTTAAATTCGAACCAGAAGCCGAGAGGGTAATTGGGTCCATATTTTAGCATAGCCTAGCCTAGCCTAGCCTCCGCAGCACACGGAGAGATATCGGTGAGACGCTTTTCTCCGGCGTGGGCTCTTTGGACGGGAGGCAAAGTGGGCGAAAGTTTATCTCACAGACCCGCTTGACGAGATAAGAGCTCGCGATTTTACTGGGCGTCACAAAAGGCGGGTTGGGTTTTGCCAAAAGACAAACCGCGATAGCGTCACAGAGCACGACCAAAAAAACAAACAAAACCCAAATCTCCGTTATATCTTCTGGCGTTAAAACGTCCGATAACGGTTGCTTTGACGCTCTTTTTGTGCTTTTGGCAGGTAAAACAGCGAAGAGTCGAGATGACAGCCGAGAAGCCGCACAGCCTTCTACGGGAGGCGTCTCATCAGATTGCTGCCGGCGGATCCGCAGGTAAATGTGACTGTTTTGCCGCCGTCTCTTAATACGTTTTTTATCTATGTACACATAAAACGATGAATTATTATGCAAGAGTTGCGAGAGCGTGTCTTGCCGCTAACTACTTTAGCCGCTCGTTGGCGTTTAGTCTGGCGAAGTTAACGCTTCGTGCCCAGACACGGCTAGACCGACGTCGTGCCCAGACACATGCGATAAATTCAAATCGCGATACCCTCGAGCTCGGCTAATCGGGTACAGAGCAATAAAATATATCCCTCCGCCGGAAGGTGTCCGTATTATTTGACTTTGGGAAAACACACTCCAGCGTCGTTGGTTCCGCCTTTCGCAGTCTTCGTTGGGCAAACGCGGTGCAGTTTTTGCTGACACGTCGTCTCCACGGGGTTGCGAATAGAGAGAGGGGGGGCGGGGGGGACTGTCGACGCATACTCAATAAATCAGGTATAGAAATGCCAGAAGAAAGTGAATCAGTTCATCTGGACTCCAAATTTGGAGTCCAGATGAACTGATTCACTTTCTTCTGGGAGAGAGACTTAACTTGGAAGTTGTGACGATAACATTTTTGCGCTGTTTAACTTAATCAGACCTATGACACAATCGGATCAAAAGTCCCGTGCTGAAGCCCCGTTCCACAAGTAATTTGTTGACTCGAAACCGATGCAGGAACCGCTCTGCCTTTAGACTATAGGTCATTCTCTCTGGATAGACATAAACCGCCTAGACTTTATAAGTGGAGTCAAAACTATGAAATGCGTTTTAAATTAAATGGGATTGGTGTAGGCAACTTATGGCAGTTTGAAAAATAAGATATTTGACATGTCATGTCCTCATCAATTTCAGCTTCATAAAAAAGAAATCAATATGGTTATAGCACAATGTCCTCGAGTTATTGTTTCTGTTGGTAATGATGGGAAGATGTTGAGGGGATTGTGAATTGTCACACATTTCAAACGAGCTGTTTCAGTCATAAAACACATATTGAGCAATCTGAAAGCAAAAAGGAAAGGGCTACGTGCTCATGGCCTTGCATGTCTCAAACCTGTCCATAGGCTGTACAGCAAAAAATAAGTGGCTTTAGTTATTGTGCAAATATAGATTGAGGTGTCGTTATATGTTATATGACATTAAATCTGTGTGTGTGTGTGTCTGTGTATACACTGCCATACTAAGAAATCTGCCATTGGTGCCATTGGGGGGCCTACGGGTGAAGCAGACTTGCGACTGTTCAAAGTATGGCCTTTGCGTGAATAAGCAATCCTTCCTCTCCCTCAATGACTGTGGCCGAAGTGCCCCTGGGCAATGCCTTTTGTCCCCAGTTGTTCGAGTGAAGTTAATGCAAGGCTATGGTTGTATTAAGAACCTTCTTGTTCGAGTATTCATGCGAATGAGTATAACTGCATGCACGTGACACAGAAAAAGAATAGGCGCTTGACTGGAAAAAAGGTCTAAAAATAGAAATTCCCAGTCATGTCATGAACCTCAGCGTAACTCAATTTAAAGTACATTTTTGCATATGAGCGAAAAGTTCCTTTTCTTTGTGACTTTTCATTTTGAGTGACACCTTTGTCACACGGTAATTATTTTCTCATAATCACGATGTAGTATTGTTGGGTTATGAACCATACATCTCCTGAGTTGTAGCTTCTCCTGTTCTTCTACCTATCCGTTCAGCGATCTCCCGAAAGCTGGACGCTACGTATGAAACCGGGAGCATACGTTTTACAGGATAAACGCCACATGTCGGATGCGCTTGCCTATCAGAGAGACTCCACCCTATAACAGAATAGAAACATTACGTTCCTATGACCTTAGGCCGAGCTGTCAATATTAATAACTGTCTAAGGTAGAACCAGACATCCCAGTTCAAACACGGACCTGCCAGTACCTGTCAGTTACTGTCAGTTACTGTAACTGAAGACTAATGTTATGTCTTCATAAAGTGTGGCCTATGCTTTTTTGTCTTTCCAGCCAAAAAAACATCGTTTGATGATGAGGCCAACAGCTAGAGAACCAGAAAATGTGCTGTTTAGGCTGTTTGAAAAGTCATCCCAGCTAAAGTCAGTCTACCATTCACTGTCATTGAAGCAGCAAAAGGTTTCCTTCTTTGTTGCCGTTCTTGACGTTAATGTGAAGGGACACTCATCTCTCTCGCTGTTGCAGAGACTCTGCGTTAACAAGAGAACGAGCCTTCCGAGATCATAGGGTGGGATTTTTGGAATAGATTGTCTCATCATCCGTAACATAATATAGTGAGAAGGGCGCCTTTGGAAATTGATTTACTAGCTCAAGCGGCTTTAATTGCCGGCGAGTGTTCTGTATTACTGCTGCCTGCATCTCAGTGCCGCGTTTAACATTGGAGATGTTGTAAGATTGTGAAATTGTCGCTGATAAAGAAACTCGGTTGGCGTTTCTGATACGGTTCTGCACCTCTTCTCTTTGGATTTCAGACAAAAAAATCTGACGTGTTCAAGGATGGCTTTGTCTCTCGTCTCACGCCTTTATTCCGTGCAGATCCTTTTTGAACCAAGCGTCAGTTTTGAGTAACATACCAGAACGATTTTACAACCTTTTTTTCCCCCCAAAGCTAAGAAACATAGGGAAATTTAGACCTTTTGTTGAATGTTAGCTGTACAGACAGAATTATACATGCATTTTTTTTTGCGTGCATATATTTATCATCCTGAATACCGCGGTGGCCTGTGTACCTGCCTCAGACAGAGGACGGCTCCACTGTGTTCAGAGTCAGCAGCAAAGCTTTGAACCCAGACCAGGAGGCCAGACATGTCCTCCGTTTTATCATCTCCCCTCTTGCTGTCTGCGCGTTTCAGAGACGCCTTTAAGTTTGCTTTGATAGCCTTTTAAGCCTTTGCATGGATTGGCACCAAATTATCTGTGTGAACGCTTGTGAGCCAGCGCCCAGCAGATTTGGTAGGACTTCCCCGAGAAACCTTGGTCTGCAGAGTCTTTCTAAATTACTTTTGTAAACATGCTTTTATTATAAGCCCTCCATAACGGCCTTGTTTTGTTTGGTTCTTTTGGTTTTGGTTTCACTTTATCTGTCATATCGCTTTCCCCATGGCAGAGACTTAAATATTATTTATCTATATATAAATATATATGTGTGTGTGTGTGCTTGTGTATTGTTTTATCTGTTCCATATAAGTATTTTAATTGTTTTATTTTTCTGATTTTTGTGCACTTTTTTACTTGATTTTGAAAAGTGCAATATACTGTAGATCTTTTTCATATTATTATTGTTATTATTATTTTATTTATTATTATCATTATTGTTAGCAATAGTAGTAGTAGTATATAAATTCTCCTGCGCAGACAAGTTTATTTTAAAATCATATTTTGATTCATGTAGGGCTATAATAAAGGCATATAGGCACTGGTTGCATAACCTTCTCTTACATGTTGGCTTTGTATAAAATCATCCCATTTACTCTGAGACGGACAAAGAAGGACAACGTGAAGTATTGCAATATTTACACGTGAAACTTATCTGTGGACATGTGGATCTTATAAGAATTATGTCATACAAGAGCCACAAATCATCAAATATATGTCCACATATGGCATGTGTGTGTGTTCCAGATAAGCGCATTTGGCCCAGCGAAGCATTAACCAAACTCTCATGTGCCTCTGAACGCTAAATCAAGGAGGCGCAACTCATCTCCTGAGCTGTTTTAGGAGACATGAGGTGATTGTGTGTGTTTGTGTGCGTGTGTGTGTGTGTGTGTGTGTGTGTGTGTGTGTGTGTGTGTGTGTGTGTCCTGGCATCCCTGCCTCTGTGACTAGCCCCCCCTTCCCCCTCCCTTCAGAGACTTTTGGGGGGGGGGGGGCTTTCATCTGTCCTCGCTCTGAGGGGAGCAGCATGCCATGCACCGTGCAGGGGGCTGAACCCCCAAAATCTGAGGAGAATGACCTCAATGCCCCCCTTTAGCTCCCATCAGGCTCTCCTCCAGACCAGGTTGTCCTTGGGGTGTCGTTTCTCTGCATCCTGATTCTATGTTAACAAGGATGGGGAGAGACCAGTGTTAATTTATGTGCAACCCGGTCACACAGCCCGAGCCGTACGTGAACGCAGGGGAGGAGGGGGGGAAGCCTTTTGTACGTTGTTCAGTCATCTAAGTGCAGTCTTCGGCTGTCTGGACCGGCAGCAGCAGCTACTTTTAGCTTTGGAGCGGTCAGCGCATTGGCTGAGCTCCACCTCTCTGTAAGGGATTGGCTGTTAGTAACAATATTTTGTTTCCCCTCCCTTGCTTAATTTTACACCCACAAACCTCCTTCCCTGCAACCGTCCTCCAGTAATGTGTTGACCACCGGTAACAGTGTGTGAAATCGCCTGTCGACTGTACAGGTTTGGTCCTTATTTATTGGGTGTGAAAGGTCATTACCGAGACATTTGATATGTGCATTACGTCCAAATGCAACATGGGGCATCGTATGCATTTTTTTTCTTAGAAAAAACAAAACCCTCCGTTCTGCAGTATGGTTCAAAAAGTTTGTGGTTGGGGTGTTGCAGCCTAATTGGTAATGTATGTAGTAATCCTCCAGCATCTCTTCCCGACAGATATCTTTTAACCACAAGGGGGTAGCAATTCCTCACTATTTGTCTTCTCGGTGGGGGGAAAAATAGGGTTGCAACTTTTTTTAGTGGGTGTTTTGTTAACTCAGCACTTCTGCATGCAATTTACAGCACTGGGATGCATGTCCAGCAGATAATGTATGATGATACGTCAAAATCAATTTTATACGCGACTTTCATTCTTTTCCCGTGAGGAATATTTCACAATGCCAAAGTAATGGCCATCAGTTGTAAGTACCGGATATAGAAATGGTTTATTTTAAGGCTATATGTCTCAAGAATATATAGTGTTACCAAAATTAAAAAGGAAAAAAAAAAAGAGCAAAAGAATAACATCCATCCAGTACTCCATCCGTGTATAATGCCGGGAACTGGACTTGATGTCGTAAGTCTCTTAACATTTTTTAGTGCATGGTTATTTCTAGAGTAAAGCTGCTTTATATATATATATATATATATATATATATATATATATATATATATATATATATATATATATATATATTTGTGGAGTAAATCGATCCCTCTCTAGTAAATGGACTGTGACGACTTGAGGCTCCGATCAGCTTCTCTGCCCTGCGAGCCGTCAGAGCCCCATTCAAATGACTCTCGAGCTATCTTGATTTAATTGTTTTTTCAAACAGCGAACCCAACGTCAGGCGAGGGCAAGAACAAATAAAGCCACTTGCTTTTAATGAAAGAGAAAGAGAAGGCTGCGAGAGCAATTCAAACAAATAAAGTTCCAACTATAAGCGGGGCAACCGGCTCGGAGGATTATTCATTGATGGAGATGGAGATGGGGCCGCTTCCTCTCCTGCACTCGATTGGCTGCCACGAGCAGGGCAGAATTAGGGCCTAATATTTATTTCCAGAAACAATTGTAACATGTTTTAGTGGGGCTTTGATTGAACTCCCGGCGGACATGTTGGAGACAGATGTTTAGATGACCTCATGTTTGAAGTAATGTTGATTTTGGAGAGAGGGGGGGAGGGGGGAGGGGAGGGGAGGGGGTTGCTTCGCCCTTCCCCTAAATCAGCTCCCTCCACTTCCCATCCTCTCCTCCCCGATCCAAGGAAGACAGACAAGAGACACACACACACACACACACACACACACACACACACACACACACACACACACACACACACACACACACACACATACAGGGTTTGCCCCGGGCGGAGGCACATCCCTCATACTTTGATGTCTCCTTGGGCTCAGAGGGGCCATTTACATCTCTGTTCCGTTTTTTGACAGACAGATGTCCGTGGGGTTGTGGATGGCTTGGTTAAAATGAAGCATGATAGTGCTGAAGGACGGCCGCTTAACCGGACGCACGTGTCTTTTGTTCATAATGCGGCTCCCTATGCGTGTCTCCTCCGAGGCAAAGCCGTCGACGGAGCACTGACAAGCCTGCGAAACTGCATTGATTATTAAGAGGCTGGCGGCAAAAAAAAAAAAAAAAACCTTCACTGGTGAAGCTTGTTTCCCCTCTTAAGTCAACGAGGGGAAACATTTTCTACTTTATTCATAGAAACGATGTCAGAGATTTAATTTGTAGGGTAGCCATTTCTTCTGATGTTGCTTTATGAAGGAATTGCATGCTGCAGACTGTATAATTAACCTAACCTCTCATTTAATACGGGAGAGAACTGGATTGCAACGCGCCAAGCATTCCAGAAATAAACAAAAAGATTTATTATCTTCTTTAACTAATTGCCGTTCTCGGGGAAATATGAAGGATCGCTGTGTCACAAGAAATCAGTTGAGTGTGACCATGCAGAGTGCAAGTGTTTTAATTTTGCACGAATGCATAAATCGCCCGGCTATGCGATGAATCAAGCGGCTAACTAATGGAGCGCCGGTTGCGTTATTAAAGGTGATTATGTAATATCGTGCCGGCCGTGTTAGACGTTGCGCCGGTAAGGCCTGTCTCACTTCAGAATATCCTGCAAAGGGGAGGCGTGCATCACAAACTGGTCTTGTTTCCGCAACTAGTGGACAGATGAGCACGTTTGCCGGGGTTTATAATTTGCAGATGTCTACCCCAAATCATACTTCACACTAATGACCTCTATTCATCGACAATGCGGTGGTCCCGTACCGTTTGGCTGTCTTCCTGTGCTACAATCAGTAGGCCTATACTTAATTATGACTAAAGGCAGTCATTTAATCACCAGTTTGTGCGAGCGGAGGATTGGCGCTGCATGGGCCTGCAGAGGAGATTTAGTGTGTATAGTTACCGCTTGTGATGGAGGGCCCTAATGCGCCGCCGCGACGTTATCTTAATGACGTGATTTATGAACGCGGGTCCGCTGACGGAGTTGGGGACCGGAGGTTGCCGAGCGTGGGAGATCCCTCCGTCACAGCTGCGGAGGGGCCTGCAGATGATATAACACATACGTGTGCACATGCGAGCCTCGTGCTGAGGCCGTCTATCATGTATGTAAGATCGTAAAGCAGTAATAACAATAATTATGCTGTTATGGCAGGAGCAGAATCACGAGGATAATGGTGATTGTTCAACATGGGGGGGCTTGCCCTGGATTATTACAGTCTCCATTTGAAAAGGCAATTATTAAACCAGGGCCCTACGGGATGCATAGCCTACTGTACCCGGGTTTGGGTCGTGGCCCTGATTTACTGAATGGCACGGAGGAATAAAATAATATCGGCACGTCGTTGTTGGCATCTTTGCGTGACCGCCGATAATATGCGAGCTACGCTTAATATACTGTAAGCGCATGGTATATAATATATATTATCGCAGAGGTTATCAACACCTCATGTCACATGACATGTTCCTAACAAGCGTTGCAGTGGTGCAAGTCATCGTGACGGCTGCAAACAATATCCAAGTTAGGAAGTAAAACACGTGTCAGGAGATTTGGAAGGAGAGTCAGGAGATTGAAAGCAAACCCTGAGATCATTCACAAATTCCATGGCAATAGAAAACTAAAAGCATATATAGTGCGGCACATGGCAACAATAATAAAACTGGGGGGGGGGAAATCAGCTAAACAAGCTATGGTTAATTGAGCACTTAGACTAAGTAGTCAAGGGGGCAAGGAGAGAGAGGGACCCTGTAAGAAAACGAAAGTTTACACTTGCCGGACAGGACTGTGTGTGTGTGTGTGTTCGTGCGCGCGTGCGCACGCATGCATGTGTGCGTGCATGCATGTGTGCGTGCATGCATGTGTGCATGCCTCTGTTTGTGTACACACCGTAGTGTGCTTGTACGTCTGAGTTATGTTTTGTTTCTGTGCCAGGAAACGGCCTACGTGTGTGTGCGTGCATGCATGCGTACGTGCGTGTGTGCACGTGCGTGTTCACCTCTGGGTGTGTGTGTTCATTCTGTAGCATACATGGGAAATCTGAGTTATATTTTTGCTCCAGGAAAATTACTTAGTATGCAGGCTGTGCGGTTTGCATACACATGCATCTTAGAACCTGTCTTTGTGCAAGGGAAACATATACTATGTATATATATACTTGTATGTGTGCATGTGTGTGCTTCTCAACTGTTGCTGTATTTCGGAGTCTAGGAATTCTGTTTATGAAGCACCTTACGGACCTTTTCGAGTAAATTGTTGCTGTCATCGGTGCTTATTGTGCGAGTCATGAGGTCCAGGAATGCCGAGGAGGTGGTGATCCAGCAGGTTGACTGTTAAGGAGAAGTTCCTGGACCGTATCATCACATCCTTGCAGCGAACACATTGTACGGTTCTGCGCTACGCTGACCTCATGCTATCAGTGTACTTCTAATCTCGTTAAACCGCTGCGTTACACTGGTGGCCCGATTTGAAATTGCAGCATATAACTTTTAATGAAAACCCATACTAATGCATTCAACCAAATCAAGTTAATGCTGCCCACATGCTCGGGGTGCTGGAGGCTACGTGAAAAATCACAACGTAGCAGCATTCACCCATTAACCAGAGTGGTCTACCAAAGTATTTATGAGCAAATTCATACATATTCAGGCATAAATAAAACCAACAAGGTTCGACGATTGCGTTTGCCTTTTGGCCATCGCAACGCCCACACCGAAGTTCAGCTGCAGTGCGTTCACTTTGGCTGGAGCGGTGGCTTCATGGACGTGTTGCGTCCTTATCCTGTGAGCAACACACCGGCTGTCGGGAATTCATCACCTGTCCTCATCGAGAGACAACCCAGTTGTGTTTTTGAGGGGAAAATAGGAGGGGAAAAAAGGTGCAATTGCTTTTTTTTTTCTCAAATATAATATTGCATGCAAAAAATAGCCTTACTCGGGATCCTTGCAAATATTTGTCTGAATGCCTGTGCTTGCAGCATCTGGCACAAGTTAAGCACCGCCTGACTGACTAGGATGAGGTGTTTGCAAAGCAGCAGATTCATCAGTGTCAGGACTGCCGGGTAGCATCTCACTGTTACCAGCCATTATGAGGACAAAAAAATATGTACATGTATATACCTTCACTTTATTCTATGTTTGATGCATAAAACAAATCAGAGCACTGAAGACTGTCCACTGACCCAAGTTTTTCATCTCGTCATGTATGTGGAAAAAGTGCACATATGCATGGGGTAAATTAGCCTCGCGTGCTTGAAACCGTGATCCTTTCAAATGAATGTGATCACCGGCGTGTCGTCTGTCCTCTGTCCCCCTCACTCCTCATTGATCCTGGCACGTTAAAGTGTCGAAAAGTCTCGAATTGGGTATTTAACCTTCGACCCCGTGGCCGCCAGCCACAGCCGGTTGCAGGGACGATGGCTGCAATGCTTGTGGTCGAGTCCCGAGCAACTTCCTTATCACAACTTTTCAGGCTCGCGGATATCCGATCTGCTGCGTTAATACTTTCTCGTTCTGTTGCACAGAGCCTTTTGTGTAGTGAAGGCCAAGCCAGACATCATGTTATTTCAACTGAATCTGATACATAATTCAAGAGCCTAGATAATTACAAACCCTCCGTATTCCTGCTTTAAGCTCCGAAATATAAATAAACATAATAAGTACTGTCACAAAAACAAAAACTGACTTCAAACTAAAAACCCTGAATTACATGGCAGTTTTTGTGTGTATCTGTGTGTGTGTGCGTGTGCACGTGTGTGTGTGCATGTATGTGCGTGTGGCGTGCGCGTGTGTGCGTGTCTGTAAATGCGAGGGGGGTGCGGGTACGTGCGTATGTGCACATTTTGTCTGCATGAATACGAGCTTGTGTGTCTGCCCTGTGATTCTCTGGATGAGCTGGAAACTTGTAACTCAGGTTTTGACTGTAAGCCCCGGCCAAAAACCGTAATTCTCTCTCTCCTTTTAGCTCCCAGTGTCTCTGTAGTGGGGTAGACAGGCCTGGCCCCCCTCCTTCGGCTAACTCTATCAAGATGAACAGCGTTCGGGCCAGCACAGTAATCGTAATGTGATTTGTTGGGCTCACGGGCCAATTTGTGTCCTTCTATGGGGAAATATCCCGTGCCTGGTGGCCGTGCGAGAAATGTCCCGGGGCAAGGCTTTAATTAAGGAGGCTCAAATTTATAGACACTTTGTATTATTTTGGATTTCGGCGGGTAAATGATGCCATACTTAAGGAGGAGGACATTGGCAGAGGAAGAGGCAAATTTGATAATGAGAAACAAAACTGAATTGAGGTTCATGTTCGGAATTTGTTTACCATTTCATTATCCTTTGAAAAGCAGGGAGTCTTACAGTGAAATCAAGGCAGACGCAAATGTCACAATCGCGAAAGGGCACAGAAAGGCCAGGGTGATATGTGCAACAAATCCCTTTATTATGTTTGAAATAAGAGCAATTATGCACTGGAACAAAGACACAGAAGAAGTTGTTGGGTCATGGAAAATGGAAGAATGTTGATCACATCTGTCCCTGGTGCTCATGTACTCCTGGGTATGACTGCGAGAGGAGGACACTAAACCTTTCTCAATGCATGTACTACCTTTGTCTGTTTCCGATTAACGTTAAAAGTCCTACGAAGAATAAAACATCTGTGCACATAAAGCTTGCAAAAATCAGTGGGGGTTTTTTTTTTTCCTCCAAAAAAAAGTAATGTGATCTTGATTTTGGCATCAATTTGCTGCAAGGGTATTTAATGAGGATCAAAATGTTTTGCCCATAGAGCAGAATCTCATCCAAATTATTTTCATAAACATGCTAGCGTAGCCACAGTGACTAGAGGGCAGAAGAGAGCCGTGGAGATGTTGACTGTTGCTCAGCCAGTGATGTAAATACAGATGTCCTGCAACTTTGACGCAGTAAAATCTGCAAGGAAGCAGTAAACACACTATCGATGCATCCAGGGGGACACACTCTATTCCCCCACCGATAATATGAACTGCAAATCTGTGTTGAAATCATAGAAATAAACGAAAGAAGCCTCGCCGCATGTCACCATTTTCTAACTGTCAGATCCCATGCTTTGCGTTGCGTCATGCGTTGCAACGTGCTACTTTAGCTGCAGCCAGCTCGCCACACAGATTTCGGTTCATCAGTCGAGGCTGCAAATGTGGTATTGGTAAATAAACTGACGTGGCCACCGTCACTCATGTGGACGATGACTGATGATCTAAGGCTTCATGCAGTGCATTATAACTCATTTTGGTGCTACTACGGTGCAGCAGACACCATCTTTTCTTTATTTGAATAATGTTTTATTCACATGTGTTACACCCAAATCTCTTATTTGATAATGGATTTTGGTACTATTATGTCGCTACAGACACTATTGTGTTTATTTGTATTTTTTTAGCATGTCATGATGATGTGACATTGTTTTGTAAATAAATTTGGGATTTTATTTAATTTTCAGATACATTTTCAACACATACATGAATATAACCATAATTATAACTATATATAACATCAAATGCGAGTTTAACACTGCAATTTGACGATTTCTATTTTTTTTATTGGGGACCCACTCAGTTTCCCCGGAACTCACTCAAATGACTACCCGTGGCTCTCACTGTGGCTCTCACTACATTGAAAGCCTATTTACGTCATTGCTGAGCAACAGTAATAATAAACTGGACTGCAAATCTTTGTCGTTCTCTGATCTGAGTTGCTAATGTTAACTGACCTCGTTCCTTATCTCTGGTTTTTCTGAACTCGGGGGTTCCCTGGGGTCACTCTTAGGAGCGAAGTGTACTTACAGGGTACTTATTGTATGTAGGGTGAGGGTTAAATGGACCCTTGTGCTCCACATGGTATCAAATCAAGTATGTGCTAAAGGGCCCAATTAGCACAGACGTTAAGCTCTCGACACACACGTGAGAAACTTCCTCATAGCAGTTTTCACATCTGTGGTTTCACTTTTACTCACCACAGATATGAATGGTCATAGTATTAATATATATATATTTTTTATGGAAAACGTGGAAATGTACGCTGAGAGGCTCCCAGTCCTTTATCCAATGCATGGATACTTGTACATGATTTGCTGCCAATTTTGGGATCCAAAATGTGACTCAGATATGACCGTAGACCATATTTTCTATGGCCTGTGGTACTGTAAAACCAGAGTTCACACTGTGTTTGTGTTTAGGAGGACACGGACCACACAGAACGCCGGCCCCGCCAACTCGTGCTGTCTTTGAAGTGGGTCTAGAGGGAGCGTAGTGGCCACGGTCGGGGGCGGGGGTTAAGTTATCAGCAGTCTGACAGATCGAGCGTACCACCGGGCAGCTCTGTGATCAGAGGCCCTGACAGATGCTTTCTCGATAAGAATGCCCCTGGAAGCCTCTGAGGAACACACAAGGCAGCCTGGTCATTTCCAAGTGGGCGGCCCGCATCTCGATGTCATCATCTTCGGGCGTGTGGGGGGGGGGTTGTTATGGGTGACTTCGACACCTGGCTGCCGGGAAGCCGGGCTCCTTCAGTGGCTGCTCGAGCATTCCCAGGAGCCTCCAGCATATACGTATCGGAGCAGGTGATTTTAGCGTTGAGAGTTTTCCCCCATTTTTCACCTGTATTCTGATTCTGCCGGGTTGATTACGTGCGTGTAACTGGGTAGGGGAAATTCTCGGTCAACCCCCCCCCCCCCCCCCCCCCCGTCTATACCGCACAAGACGAAATCTTTTCGAGAACTGTGCTGGTGTTCAGTGCTCTCGGGTGTGTTTCATAATGGGACCCTGGACCGGAGCAGCCTTGAATGTATGGCACCCAAGGGGGAATCTGCACTCCACACCAATCTATCAGTCCCCAGCCAGAGGAACGTGGTGTGACACAGTCAGACCTCTGCTGTTTTTGGCCCCCTGCATCATATTCAGAATTCACTTTAAATTGATGGTGAGGCCTTTTTTCTTTTTTTTTAACCCTCCTTAAAGGAAATGCCTTGAGTGATCATGCACAGGCCATTGCTGTTTTGCAGATGTTGTTTTTATTGTGATTACTTGAGGAAATGTTTTGTTAGCAGAATCTTTTCTTTAGGATTATTTATGTTGTAGTTTCTCAGTCATTTTCCATGCTCTTGGATAAACAAGAGCAAAATGGTCAGTTGCAGGACCACCAGTTGTCAGCACACTTGACCTATTTCCTTTTCCTTACATCCAGCGCCGCTAGTCAGTCGACATTTGTTACACCATTAGTTTCAGATTTAATATATAAATTACAGTAATTGTAATAACAGCAACACAAATGTTAACCATGATAATGGTATCAAACTTTATTTTCTGCACGATATAATTGTACCATGCCTCTTGGTTTTTCTTAAGTGGAAAGGAGACAAGGTAATTACCCTTGGGGCAATTAGTGAAAGGGGCTGAGGGAGCGGCAAAGTCATTTTCTAACCCAAACATCCTGGTCCAAGGGCCGGGGCGGTCGGTCAGCCTTCTCCAGGAGGCCGCTGGCAGGCTCGCAGGGAGCCGTTTTGTGGGGAAAGCGGATCACGGTTTGTTTTCTTTCTCTAAAGGCATGCCTCTGAAAGCTCTGCCAGATGAGCAGCACCTGAAACGCGGCTCCGCCATCGTCAGAAGAGCGAGTGATTTACTGTAATCGACCGGGCGTACTTTCATACACGAAATCCTCCAGTCCGATCCATCATCTTGTGTAAAATGTGAGCATTAGGAGGGATTAGAGGGGTTAACTAAATGTTGCACGGGGGACAAGGAGTTATTTATCGCTTGTCTCTTTAGGAGAACTGGATCAGCTCCTTTTGTGTAATAATTTTATAATATATAGTACAGAATAATTGTTATAACAGAAAGTGATGTGAATTTACAACACGCACGCGTCAAATGTGGTTTCTTTGGTGTCCAAGCGTTACTGTATGAATATTTTGAAGGCAAAAAAATGGTATATCTGTTCCATATTTATGTCTCAATGAACATATTTCCTCAAGAACTTCAAAAGTTACTGCGGTAAATATTAACAATCTGCATTTTGAAAGCGACGCAAAAAAATGTTGAAAAAGAAATGAAAAAATTGCTAAGAAAATCTCACTACATGCACTTGATGTCAACAGTTGGATTTTTTTTTCAGTGTCATTCCAAAATGTAGTGTTCTAGAAAAACAAAATGGTTGAGTTGAAAATAAACAACGATGAGAAAAATAGCATGATAGTAATGCACGAAACCCCTTCATCGAGTTGCAAAGAGGTACAATAGGCAATATTACCTTATACTTTCAGTTATGGTGAAAAAAAGTTTCAGTGCAACATCTTGACACTAAGCTGTGACGATTTGAATATCGCAGCACTTCCCCTGAGTTGCAGTGTTGAAGCACATTGAAGCGATGCTGTGAAGAGGTTTGATGTAGTGATTCCTACATCTCTGAACGTGTGACTGTTTCAACGTGTGCTCGGGGGAGCGTGTTATTTTTCAACTTTTGTAATGCAACAAGGCTTCAAGTAAATGCAATACGTCATACATTTTCTTTGGATTATTTCAGTTTTCGCATTTTACCATAAAAAGGGGGATGGATCCTTAAACAATTGTAATATTGAATGGCAATATTTATAGTATTGTAACGTTTTAAAAATCGCAGTATGTATCAAATCAGTACTAAGATATCATTGTTATATTGAATTGTGACGTACCTGCTGATGCCCAGTCCTATAGAAAAAGTTGGTCAGTGCTTATGACTGCACTAATATAGGTTAGAAAGGGCTATGGGGGCTCGACTTGGACCGGATGTAGCCTACATACAGGCTGCCTATTTGCCCTGGAGTAGCTGACTGTAGGGGATCCATCTGGGAGAACAAATACAATACAGGTTTCAGAAGAAAGACAATGCAGGAAATTGCATAGGATGTGGTTAAAAAAAGAGTAAAGCGTTAGCAGACTGGTGATAGGGAAGAGAAGGTGGGAGAGAAAAAGAGAAAGGGATGCAGGATATAGTCTTCTTGAAATTTCTTGGACCCAGTAATGATGTTTCCTGTGAACTTTTATGATTGAAATGTCTGTAGATCTAGAGGATGAAACTCAACTTGGTTGCTAAGAGTTGCATGTTGGGCAATTTGTGTAATTAGCATAATTAGCTCATCAGGTAGAATAATGAAAAAAACCAAAAACTGACACGTTAATGATAATGTATTGCATAGTGCATATAAAATATAAGAAAACATTTCCAGCCTCATTATTAGCATAATCATAAGCATAACCTCCATATTAGCATAATCATTAATAACAACACCATATTTTTGAAAAAATTTGAAATTTCAAAAATTGGCCTGTTAGCTCATTTGAATGGTAACGCATGTAGATTGTAACAAAAGTCCAACCTTTTACATAATTTAGGATATTTAGCTAACAAATCAATGAATACAGGACACAGCAATAAGTTCACTTAAGATTAACTTAATGCAACAACCACAACCTCACACTCAATGCCATTCACCCTCTTACCTTGTTCCCTTCAGCCTCCTCATTTTCTTTGTCTTCGTCTTCATGTATTGTGAATGGGTTGCAGCAGCAGGCCTTACCTCCATCATACTTGCAATAGTCAGTGCAACTGAGACTTGCAGAATGGCAGCTGCAGGTTTTTGGCTGCAGGCCATCAAAGAGCTGCAGCTGCAGCTGGTGACATCAAGCAAATTAACTGGAGCCACTGCCTGGGTGGAAACAGGATTTGACAATGCCTGACAAAGATCTCTGTTAGATCGAAACGTTGCTCAATTAAAATTGCTGGGAGCCATTATCACAGTGTGCTGATCTTTTGTCTAATTTTCGCCTTTAAGTTTGATTTTTGATCCAGCACCTGTAAGAGTTTTTTGGATGTGCGTACCCTAAACTCTGTTTGTCCCTCTGATATGCAGTCTTCCACAACATTACCTGGAGATGTGCACGCAGTATGTGCAGCATCATGTTGACATCAGTTGGAAGAAGCTTTTTAAGTTCCGGTGGCTTTTCCCTCCATCTGTAGATATGGTAGTGAGCGTTATTCATCGACTTGGCCTTCTTCTGCCCATACAGTGTGAGGAAGAACTTGGTCCCGGTATCTTTTAGGACACTGTGAGTGACATCAGTTTCCCCAAGCACTGTATTGAGACCAGGCAGGATACTTTCTTGGAGTATTTTCAGTGCAGATCCCTTGCCCTTTGCACAGGGGTAGGAGACTTTCACATCCCAACAGCACATGCATCCCCAGGAAACCCAGACATTTTTCACCCAACACCCTGACAGTGGCATTTATGTTCAGGATGATGCCATCCCACTTCTCCATATGCACTGCTGATTGAACGTTGGCCTTCCAGGCCCAGTACACTAACAGGATGAATACGTCACTTAGGATATGTATGGTGGGTGCCCCTGCTCCAGCTGTTTGCAGCATGTAGCTAATGAGGGTGACGTCAGTCTCCTCCTGCTTGACAATGCAGTCCATGTGGTTCACAAACAGGATCTTACCAGCAATGAGGTCATATATGCACAGAAGGTGTGATATCCGTGTCTTGTTTGATGTGCTCTTCATTGCGGCTTCTCGACCAGGAAGAGGTGTGTTGATTGTCAGCTTGTACTCAGTTGCACCAACTCCTTGTCATCTTCTCCTCTCGTGATCTTTGGCACTGGGCTCATCATTGTAACAGTCAAAGGTGACGAGGGTCTCATCAGCTCCAGCTGCAGTATAGGTATCGGTGAGGCGTACATTGATGCTAGAGGCAATGTCTCCGATTGTACCTGCCACTGGTCAGACAATGTGGTAGAGTTGCTGATTTGCATCAACTAGGACAACACTGGGAAGTAGAGCATTTTCATCAGGTATTTCTTGACGAGGACCGACTTGTCACCCTTCCTCAGGCAACCAAATTCATCAGAGTGATGGTAGAACATGGCTGAGCTCATAATCAAAGACGTCTTTCAACTCTATGTCATGCTGTTGCCCCATGACTAAGGGGGCCACCATGTCGTAGATGGGTTTGTCTTTAAGAGTCATAGCTTTCTTCATTGCTTCCATTTTGACTCTCCTCAATGGTGCTATGGAAAGGATTCTAAAAAAGAAGCTGCAAAACTTTGCTCTGCTGTTTCCCCAATCTGAAGAGCATTCTGCGCATATACAGAATCTGGAGCCACCTGCCCATTCTCGATGTACAGGATTTTCTGATTCTCTTTCAAGGGATGAGTGTCTGGAACTCCTCCATGATGTTCTCATGATCCCTTTGATTCAGCTCTTGTCTTCTCTTACCTTCTTCCTTATGCTTCCATCTACTCTGCTTCTCATTTCCATCCAAATTTACATTTTCTTCCTCGTCTGGATTCACTGGCATGTCCTGACTTGTGTACGTTTCCTCCACTGTCTGAGAAAGATGGGAACAAATGGAATTGGTATTGACCCGCACTGAAATGTGTTCTTCATTGGTTGAGATTCCTTTCAACCTACCTTGTCCTTTCCCATGTTTAATGTAGAGATGCTCGCCAAACTGGTCTGTAGGTACAGCAGTTCCACCGTCAGAGCGGTGGCAGATGTGAGCCCCAGCTAAAGGGTCCTGCTTGGCCTTATGTGGAAGGTTCTTCACCATCCTGAGGTACCAGGTGATGTATTACACGTAATTATTGTGCCCAACAGCAAGGAAGTACAAAACCACCCAGTTGAGGCAGTGCTGTTGTATGGGGATGTCTCCCTCTCTATGCAAAGTAAATGAAGTGCGATGGAGGTGGGACGAATAAGGCAGTCTATCCAGAGCCTACCTGTAGGGTGTTCATGTGCATTGTGCAGATATTCTGTGATAGCACCAGTCTGCGGTCCATCTTTCAGACGATCTTGGAAGAGGGCAGCTACAAGCATTCGATATGCATGCAGTGCATTTGTCCAGGACTTGCCATTGAGAATGTTGACGATGCCACCAAATGCCACCTCAAGCATTGCTTCCATGCAAGAAGCCTTCATCAAGGTTCCAATGCAGCCAAGGAATGACAGAGTGTGCATTTGGTGGCATCGTGCAGGATTTGCCATTGAGAATGTTGCATCTCTTTACTGTAATGCAGCCTTTAAAATCAGGAATAGATGGTGGATGGATGGTGACAGACTTCACCATCCATCTCACCATCCATCCACCAGATGGATGATGAGGTCTGTCACCATCCATCTCTGCCAGGATGGATGGTGACAGACTTCCATCGCACTGGGTCACTCCACTGGATGAGAGATGCCACGATATAGAGCTGCAGGTCCAGTGTGGTGTGTGCATACTTCATGCCAAAGCTCTTCAGTGATTTCTCAAGGTAGACAAAGGTTGTGAGCACGGTATTCAGATGCAAAGGTGGAGAATCAATAAGGGGCCCAAACACTACAGTAGTTTTAGGCTTGGTGGTCTGAGATTTTCTGTCTTCACATGCATTATAGCCTGTCCAGTCAACTGGTTTTGAGTGAGAAAAGAGCTGGGATAGCCATGTAGCGTCCCTTTCCTTTGCGCGTATCAAGCTGGCAGCAACCTGGTGCACTTCTGGGGAAAGAACCTTCACAGGGAAGTGTTGGTGGTTTCAATTTGGGACCAATGTACTGCTCCAATTGTAGAGACCGGCAAGTGAGTCAGAATGAGCTCGCCTCATACTTCTTCAGCCACGGGATCTTCAGCTGCATCATTCCAATGTTCCAGGTCTTGATGATGCCAGCTGAATGTTGTGTAAACTTGGAGACCATGGTATGTGTGCTCTTGGTTTCACTCGGACTTGCAATGTAGAGGTCATAGTTGTCTACCCAGCTGAATATGGGCCCCAACTCAGTTGTCAGACCAGTTTTTTTTGCTGAAGCATAGAACTTCATCATAGTTAGTTTAAAGGCCATGATCATTGAAGGTCTTGATCAGCTCATCACTACCGTGCTTGTGGTGGAGCGTCACGGCCAGACCTAGTGTGGTGGGATTGTGTGTGCCACTGATGTGCTGCTGGGTGCACTGAGTCAGAGTGAGTGCAGCCTTAGTAGTTGTGCCCCCAGAAACAAGCTTAGACATGAAGTGGCGTAAGGTAGCGCTCATGTCCTCTGCGATCTTTGTAAAGCAGAAGTCACTCAGATCGTAATCTCTTGGCTTTGGTATGCTGGCTACTTCTGACTTGATCATCTTAATGAGCTTCTCAACTTCATCTTTATCACCCATCTGTGACCTCTTGACCATTTTCAGTGTTTTAGTTACGAACTTCCTGTACACAGTGTCACAACCTTCCAAATTCAGATCTATAATTTCTTCACCAAAATATTCACATACATTTGTTTGTACTGTACATTTCATACAACTCACATACAGTCCGCGTCTCATCCACATTTCCCTACATTTTCTCTGCTACAAATAGGGCTAGGAAATATATTGATATTATATCAATATTGTGATGTAAGACTAGATATCGTCTGACATTTTGGATATCGTAATACCGTTATATGACAAGTGTTATCTTTTCCTGATTTTAAGGGCAGCATTACAGTAAAGATTTGCACATTTCTGAACTTATTAGATTTTGCTATATTATTTGTCTCTACCTGTTTGGACTTCATATCCACATTACTAATGAGTGTTTATCAAAAATGTCATGTAAATATTTTGTGAGAGCACCAATAGTCCTCTCTACAATGTCGTCAAAATAATGATATTGAAGTATTTGGGCAAAAATGTCGTGATATGTGATTTTGTCCACATCGTTCAGCCCTAACTATAAATCTTAAGAGTCTCTACAATTACTGGCTTACATGGCTCAGAATTGACTTGAGTTTCGTGGAATTTTGCTGAACTTATCATAGCAGCTTTGGTGATACTGAGCATCTTTAGCATGCAAATCTCCTAGTATATCGGTTAATGTTAGAGACACCTCAGTCGACCAGGCATCTTGCCATTCATCACAAATGTCTTCCAGTATCTGCTGGAATGTTGTATTCCCTTTCCCCCTCTCAACTGTCCTGCACTTTGATCCAATGCTCAGAGTGCTTTGGATTCTTAGGCATGCACTTGTCTCCACATAATAGACAGTCCCCTTTAAAGACACATTGTTTAGTGTGTGATTTGAGTACCCTACGACCAGGATTATTTGACTCTATCGGCTCCCTCTTCTTCTTGCCACTCTCAATGTTCCTTGATGTGGATTTTGCAATAACAGTTTTTGTGTGCATGAATGCAAACACTGTCGGAAGTCAAGCGAGATACTAAGTTCAAGTGTAGGTAACCTCCCTTCTATTTGCTGTGAGAGATGATCGTATTGATGGTTGTGACCTTGAAAACTTGATGTTGACCTTTGCCAGTGCATGGTGTGAAGAAGCAGTTCTTCTTGCTGCTGGCCATGCTGACCCTGAATAAGAATAAATATAAATGAAGCAACAATAAAAAATCCACTTGATTTCAACTGATGCTTCTCACACACACACACACACACACACACACACACACACACACACACACACACACACACACACACACACACACACACACACACACACACACCGTAACAGTCAAGAGTCCGGTAAGTGCGGATAGAGTGGCGCTGCAATGCCGCCTGGCGCCACAGGGTGGCTCCTCCGTTTGTTTCGCTGTGGCGCGCTGGAGCAGAGCCGTTCTCAGTACTGCTACGACCGACGTCCACAGAACGAACTCCCACCGTACCAAGTTGGTGGAGGCAATAATTTTTATGTTTTATTGTTCATGTATGATCGGTAAACATCGTGCCGTGGAGACCTGGTATTGTATGGTCGATGTATGTACAACAGAGTAAAGTAGCAGTGTGGAAATCTCCATCCCGTTGTCTGTCGACTGAGCTAATCGGCTATCCCGGGGCTCTTGCTAACTAGCCACATGCTGCTAGCTCTCTCCTCCTACACCAGCCCAACGTTACAACACACACCCAAGTGAATTAGTACTGGTAAGTTCACTTCATCTTTGAGTGACTGCTTTGCTCAGGGTCGTTAACCTTATGTGAGATGTTATTGAACTAGTATGTTATTACTACCATGTTACAGTGCTATTAGGTTGCACAAGCAAAAAAAAAACAAAAAACCCAAACAAACAAAAAAACCCAAAACAACAAAAACTATCCTTGCATCAAGGAGGTTAAATGATGCTTGCGGTTTTAATCCTACCTAAACTATTCACATTGGCTAACCCACTATACGCACATAGTAAGAAACACAAGCTTGTTCTAATGAAAAACATATCGGCTAAATTTAGTAGTGCATCCATTACTTTCTAGCCAGCTTTCCTTGTTAAAGTTAGTTGTGGCTATGTTCAGATTAATTCGTTCAAAATCTGACCACCATTTTTTAACGTTGCAAGAAAATTAGTATGGTACCAAAATACCAAATACTGCCTGCTGCCCAATGACTGCTGGGGTAGGATCCAGCATCCCTGCGACCCTGAGTAGGATAAGCGGTTTGCTTAATGGATGGATGGATGGGTAGCTAGCTAACAAGCAAAGGAGCAGCCAAGAACGTTGAAGGATGTTTGCAGTCCTATTCGTGTAAAGTTATTTTTGCCAGGTAGCTAACGTTAGCTAGGTGGCAATTAAGTTAACGATTCATAACAGTTACATACCTTCATCCTGTGCTCTTTCTTTCCTCCTGTAGATTTTCTTTTTGCACCCTTCAGATGGAAATTTCCTTTTTAGATGTACTAAAGCAGTGCCCGTTTATGGAAGTTTTTATTGGACTTTAATAGTTGTAACCCACATAAGACAATCCACAAATGTGTGCCATAATCCACAAATATTTCACTCTCCACAAACATGTATTTTTTTATTTGTTTTGTGTAAAGTCACACCCACAAAGATACAGAGCGATTTGCAAATACGCATAACTTAAACTGTAAACACGTATTATAATTTCACATAAGAATGTTATAGGTTTTACAAATGTTTCACCACAACAAATACATGTAAAGTGATATCTACATATTTGTGGAACCATTTGTCCATGTGAAACGGGTTTTGCATATTTGTGGATCGCTTCTTGTTGGTTTGTGGGATATGTGACATTTTTGATTTCCCTCCTATTTGTTTGTGGATTTTTGTCCAATTTGTACCACAGCAGATCTGCAGAAATATATCTACAAATGTGTGTTGCAGTTACTAGCTACAGCAGGTGGTGATACATATGCGCACGCGCACGCACGCACACACACAGGAGGACTGACCTGAATATGCCACATTCAGTTAAGTGTCGGTGTCAGGAACTTCCTAAAAATTTGGTTTTTCACCTGGATGAGCGTGGTTTTGCAGGACATAGCAGTGCAAACTACAGCAAGCTTCGTGACCTTCTCAGCCCATGCTCAGAGTTCACATTCATGAGGTTTCCACCATGGAGGGTGAGTTACATTAGCTTTGTACAAATAATTGAGGTTACTACTTTTAATTTGCACTATCCAGTCATGCTAATATTAGAATGTAATAATATGTGCTCCATATCATGTGCCATGAAAATATTGGATGAAGTTTACTTGCTAGCTAACGTTAGCTAACAAGCTAACTCTACTAACAGGTTTCCTTTGTAAACAAGCCTTACGTGCAAAGCGCTTGGTAACGTTTGCTGCATGGAGCTATAAAGAATAAAGTCACCCTAGTGTATTGTTAACGTTTAATTGGTTGACCCCCCCAAGGTCAAATTACATATCCCTAATGTCACCATTTATTCAACAAATTTCAAGTGAACACCTTACTGTTAGCTGTTCAATTTACAATCTGCGTATGAGTGTATGAGAGTTGGGTTATGTGTGTGTGAGTGAGTGAGTCAAGTAAAATCACAGTGTGATCGGACAGTTACGTTAATCTTTGCTTTTTGGGTTAACATTTTATAGCTCTATCCTGGGAGCCTTCATCGTTTCAAATACTGGAGAGAACGGTGGCTATCGTTTGAGCTCGGAAGAACTGTGAACCCTACTGGAAAACCACAAAAAACCACACTCACTTCTTTCATCAAAGGGTATTTATGAAATAAAATTTTCTGGATTTTTTTTTCTTTTCAATTTGTTTAGGTTAATGTGTGTAAATGGCCCTTTCTGATGATCCTAGGTCTGACATCTGGAAAGACTACCAAACTAAGACAACTTTGGCAAGTGGGGGACTCTAAAGATACCCCCCTTTGTGTTACAAAGAGAATCCTTCTGACCTGTAAACATGGCAAAGCACCTTGTAGAAGACCTCCTACAGCTAAGTTGCACTGGCAAACAATATAATAGATATAGTAAGGCTATTGAATACAGACCTTTTGAATTTAAATACCTTGATATCTGATCAGAGACTCAAATCTAAAGGTTTATGATTAGGGTTTAAATATTTTGCAGAATCTAAGTTTGTGCTTCTGCACCAATCATTAATTATCTTGCCTAGCAGGACCATTCTCTGGAACATGTATAAACCAAAAAGAGGTTTCATGTCCAGAAAGGGAAGAAATTGGACTATCCACCAAAACTGTTTGTTCGGCATGTGAAGAGGTGAGTTTTTAGCTTTGTTTTTAAAGCCTGATTCTGTATGTGATTTCCGCAAAACTGAAAAGATGAGGCCCGACTTGTGTATAACAGACTACTGTGAGAAAATGGCCTCATGCTAAATAAACAACATGAAATAGTTATGTTCAGAAATGACCGTGAAGTTCTTCAGGCTCTTCCATTTAATAAACTAAGGGCAAAACAAACCCAAAACCTGAAGTGGAACCAGGGTGTGATGTAATTTTTCTGTTTGCAATAGTCAATAAAATGTAAAAAAAATTATCATCCCATTGTATTGATTTCAGTGATGCTCTACATGGTGGGCAAAACCAGGGGAGAAAGTATCTTTTCTCTTCAAATTCTTTTTTTATTTATTTTAAAACAAATACAGTGCAAATTCTTAAACAGAATAAGACGGTCTCATTAACAGTAGTAATAGTATTACAGAGCAACCTGTGATCTACCCCCTGCCTTACCTTCATCCCACCACCCCATGTCCAGCTGACAAATGGTGACAGTGGGGGAAAAAAGAAGCATTAATATAAGGTAGTGGTATTAATAATAAAGCAATGAAGTAGTATGTTGCAATGCGTTGTAATTCTGTTATCCTCTTTCAATGTTGTATCCTATAAGTTGTGTTTTATTCTGTACACACAACATCCATCTGGGGTTTCTTCCTATTTTTTTCTTCCTGTTAAAGGGATTTTTTTTTTAAGGATTTAAAGGCTTTTTTGTAAAGGATTTTTTTTTTTCAGTTGTCCCTTAGTTTCCTCTGGGTGCGCCAGTTCCCTTCTACCATCAAAAAGACATGCATGTTAGGGTTAATACTGCTGTCTGTGCCCCTGAGCAGGGCAATGGAAAGAAAAACTGGAGTAGGTCCCCGGGCGCTGCAGTTCCCCACTGCTCCTATACAATAGGATGGATTAAATGCAGAGAACAAATTCATTGTAACCTGTACAATGACAAAATAAAGTGGCTCTCTGGCTTATCTGATGCGAAGGTCTAAGGACAGGATGTTGTATTGCTGTAAAGCCCCCTGTGACAGATTTGTCATTTGTGATATTGGGCTATACAAATAAAGTTGACTTGGCTTAAGTTAAAGGATGCCTCGCTATATTGTTTTAGTAAGTGCTGGAAGTCAAGGGCAGGAACACGAACCGCCTATGGCTCCATCACAACGTCAGACTTTCAGAAATATGCAAGAAATCATCCCCAGACCTTGTAGAACTTTTCCTCTCATCTACATATTGAGTGTCAAATTTTCTCTTCATTTTAGATGAGACATAATTTCCCAAAGCCGTTAAGAGTGTGTGGGCAGGGCAGCCCCCTTCCATCTGAATAAGATTTCCCATCGTGCCAGAAGGGAGACAAAGGACAGAGCATCGTGGTTGGCTTTCGGTAACCCGTCCTCCTCAGTAACGTCAGGAAGAAAATATCTAGCATAGAATTGTGTTGTGACACAGATGTCTCCTCTCTTGTCTTGTAGCCCAAGGATGTGAATCCGATCCTCACCAAAATGTGCCGAAATCCATGTCCGGTATAACATACATCTGTCAACTCAGTCTGTATTGGATTGTTGTGTTACTAAAACATTGTGCCAAGTAAAAGATAGAATGTCTATAAGAATGTGAATTCACCGTCATGTATGCAGACATTCCACCTACCTTTTTGCCTTCGCATTTTTATTCAGTTAATGGATAGGATTTTTGTTTTGTCTCTCACAGATTGGTGAAATGCTGCAGCAGCATGAGAGACAGAGACACACACACACAAAGTGAAATCTTCATACAGGCAAGGTGTGAAATACGGGGGGTCTGGGGGCGGGTATCAGACAAAGTACAGTAAATAATATTCAATATGAGAAAGGTTATTTGTGCAGATGTATGCCATATATGAATGTATACATAATTCTATTAAAGTATTCCTATAACTTGTATATTTGGTCTCGCATCTGTGTACATGGAAATAATTCTTGTGTGTGCCTTGCAAGCCTATATAGGCAGAGCCTCTTGATTTAAGATAGGGCCCTCAGTTACTTTCAATGACATGTTTTGACAAACACTAATGTACAAAAGCCCCTTTGCGTGCTCCCAATTATTGCCACACATGTCAGCAGAGCGCAGACCTGTGCATTGGCGGCGCCAGCTTCAAAGCATTGACAGACAGTTCAGTTACGCTCAGCAGGGACAATTAACCCCCTTTAACTTCTCCTTTATGATTTTTGAGTGAATCAGGTGAAAATCTGCTCATGTTTCTTCAGCTGTAGAGCAAGTTTATTTTCTGTTAACATGCGTACCTTTGTGTATTTTCCAGTTTGCGTTTGTAAAATTACTGCTGCGTCACAAAACGCACTAGCTTAAATTGGGAGTGAACGCTAGTTCAAGTTATGCTAATAACCTCGGTTCTTTGAATGCCAAGTGTAACACTTATAAATGGAGAGTTTTTTTGTTGCCAGATTTGTTCTTAAGATTTAAGATTTCTAATTGCACATTTGAGTTTAGAGATTTTTTTTAAAATTTTTCAGAACCACAGGCATTGATTGTTGTAACCTCCCTTGCACTGGAAATTAAAAGTATCCTCTCTGAACTGATTCTCTGGCCGGAGTCATTTCTCCATAGTTGCTCAACCCAAACCAGGGTGTCCCCGAGGTCTCCGTCCTAACAACTAATATATCAAAATTATGAGACCAAAGGAGTTGTAACATGCACTGCCTCTGGTGATTGCACCAACTGAAATGTAGTTTGGTGGGTAAGGGAGTTCCCAAATTTTCCATGCTAAGGACCCTCAAATAGATCGAATAGAAACCTTTTGGTGTGGGACCCTATGCTATGTCAATATGAGAAGAGTGTATCTTACCCTTGGCAATAGAAGTAGGTAAGTGAGGAAGGTAGAGTATATTTGATCTGTGACCTAAGTAAGTTTTGCATATTTGCAAATCGCTCTATATTTTTGTTGATATGACTACACAGAACTAATTAAAAAAATGTTTGTGGATAGTGGAATATTTGTGGCTCAGGGTACACATTTCTGGATTGTCATCTGTGGGTTACAACTATTAAAATCAATAAAATCTTCCATACACGTTCGGGTGTAATCCCTCCTCTTACCACAATATGAGTTGCAATAGCAACGTGGCGCTGTTCGTCCAGTCGCAGACAGACAGACGGATCCTTTCCGTTTTGTTTAGATTTTATTGTATTGGATTGAGTTCGTCAAGTTCATTATATTGTAGCGAATTCACGGGGCAGCCGGGAAGCGAACCCGGTCGCCAGCACCACGGGCGACTGAGCAAACCAGTCAACTAAAGGGTCCGACCCTTGTTATTGATTTGTGGGAGAATCAAGTGGAGAGTAGCATGTGATGCTGGTGGGAGAAGGGTGGGTGGGGGGGCTGGGCTGCACATCATTGCTCATAAAATCTTTTGTATACAACAAATTATGAAACATTCGCGGTTGGGAATGAATAGCATAATGAAAAATAAAAACTAAATAATATCTAATACCATGTTGTTTTTAAATAAATGTGGATCCAGATTATGCTAATGAGGAAAGTTTGCATGATTTAGTTATGGCAAAAGATTCATTTCTAGACATCCCAACATGAACTTGCACTCGCTAAATTGACTAAAAGAAAATATATAGCTATTTCCTGGTTTTGGCCTGATTATTACATAATTCATGCAAATTATGCTAATGAGGAAAGGTTGCATGACTTAGTTGTGGCAAGAGATTAACTTCTGGACATTCAAACATGACTTAGACTCTAAGATCACCATTCTAAATTAACGAAAAGCAAAAAATAGTTATTTCCTGGTTTTGACCTAATTATTATATAATTTATGCAAATTAGGCTAACGAGGAAAGGTTGCATGATATAGCTATGGTAAGAGATGAAATTCTAGACATCAAAATATAGACTTAGACTCTACGATTACCTTTCTAAATTGACAAAAAGTGAAAATATAACCATTATTTTATCCTAATTTATACATAATTTATGCAAATTATGCTAACAAGGAAAGGTTTCATGACTGCACTATGGTAATAGATGAATTTCTGGACAGCACAAACCTAGACTTTAGATCACCTTGCTGCATTAACCATAAGCAAAATTGTAGCCTTTTCCAGTTTTTGGTGATTAATAAGCTCATTAATTACTCAAATTGCCCAACATACAACTCTTAGCAGCCAAGCTTATGCTTATTTGCTAAGCCTATAGATGACATTTTAATCATAAAAGTTCGTAGGAAACAACATTGATGGGTTTCATATAGGCCATATAGGGGTTTCCAGTAGACTACCAGCATTTAGAAGAAGAGGAGGAGAAAAGTGAGATGTCTCATCTCCCCCCTCTGGTCCAGTTGTGCATATGATATGAGAATCAGTCTGCTATCTACTTCACAGTATTGTTGGTATGCGCAAGAGAGCAGCTCAAAAATGGTTGCAAGTGATATCTGTCAGGAAAGAAACAGGGTGGGAAAGCTTCACGTAAACAAACCCTAGATTAAAAAAAAAACAGCTCTGAAGCGAACCGTGGGAGGAAGGGGGTGTTTCTTGCATGTAGGTGAATCAAGCGTCATGGCATCCGAGGTACAGAAAGCTGACTGAATGATAAATGTAATCCAGTTATTAGTCATTGCAGAAAAAGCTCACCCCCCCCCACCCTTTTCCATCATTTCATTTAGAACAGATCTCTCGGTTTAATTTCTCCAGCAAAAAGAGCTGGGAGAGCTCATATTTGCATTCATGACTGAAAGAGAATTAGTCTTGGTCCCCCGCCAAGAATTGCTAATGAGCAAACATTGGATGACATCATTTTGAGGTTTGGAGGGAATTAGCTTGATTAGAATAGGCCTCCACTCTCACCTTGGCCAGTCATCCAAGTCCTCTTGCAATCTGTCTGTCAAGTCACTTTTAACTCCTTGGGTTTTAGGGAGACCCACCCACCCACCACCACCACCACCCAACTGTGGTGTGTTTAATGTGTAATGTGGAATAAATACACTCGGAGGAGGAAAGAGCAATGAATGCCGGTGCTGACGTTTCATAGAGCTCAGTTATGTTATTTTGTTCAACATTTTCTAGCTGTGAAGGGGGAGGAGGAGGGGTGGTGGTGGTGGGGGTCGTTGAGTTTTTTTTTTTTGTCATCGTGAGTTTGCACAGTCTCTCCTTTTCTAGGGTGAGTGAGGCTTGCCATCAGCCCCCTAAAAACAACAAGCATCGCCTGCCAAGCTTCCTAGATAATTAGTGAAGCATTTCACACGCTGCAGAACATCAAAAAACAAATGGAAAATTGACAAATTAACCATGGTCCATGAAGGAGGGAGGACTGTTTTGAGGAGGTTGAGTGTTGGTGGCGCTCCAACTCAGCACATGGTCATTCTAAAACAAGCTTACTGTATAACCTGAGTCCAATTTACACCCATCACCAATGCTGCGATTTTGTTTCGTTTAGTTTTTTTTTCTTTGCGACGTTCATTCCTTACAAGACATATTGATTCCCAGTTCATTGGTTAATTTGTTTACACTTGTTTACCTCTCTGACTTTATTAAGGCTTGCAAGGGCTAAGATAAGTGCTAAAAAGGAGGTGTTGAATTTTGTTTCCCTGAGTATAACATAGGCTCCCAAAAGACTGAGATGGGATTAATCAATTGTTTGGTGTGGGTAAGTGTTGATTATTTAACTTGCTCTCTCATGTGGCCAGTCAAATCCAACTCTCCTTAATTGCACATTTAATGATTGTTCCTGCTCACATAAGGAAAAAAGTACTGTACATTTATTGTGTCTGACATTTTAAGTAATTCTGATCTTAAAGAATCCTCTTGTAATAAATAAATCATTGGCAGAAACTTTACCAGCTGCCCTTTACCAGATAGCTAAATTTAAAAGGTGAAATCACTCTTCTCACGTTAAACCTTACAGTGAAACAGAATAGCCCATAGAATAAATGAAACTGGAAAACACGGTTTAGCTCGCTGCTTATAGCCAAATAAACTGATGCAGTATTGCCGAGAGAATGAATTTCTCCCTGTCAGCACAACGAATCTAATATTAAAGTGGCTGTAGGCAACTTCTCCTCCTTGCATTTACTTTTTTTCCCCCGCCCTTTTTCTCCCCAGTTGTATCCGGCCAATTAACCCACTCTTCCGAGCCCTCCCAGTCGCTGCTCCACCCCCTCTACCGATCCGGGGAGGGCTGCAGACTACCACATGCCTCCTCCGATACATGTGGAGTCGCCAGCTGCTTCTTTTCACCTGACAGTGAGGAGTTTCACCAGGGGGACGTAGCATGTGGGAGGATCACACTATTCCCCCCAGTTCCCCCTCCCCTCCAAACAGGTGCTCCAACCAACCAGAGGAGGCGCTAGTGCGGCGACTAGTACACATACCCACATCCGGCTTCCCATCCGCAGACACGGCCAATTGTGTCTGTAGGGACGTCCAACCAAGCCGGAGATTACACAGAGATTTGAACCAGCGATCCCGGTGTTGGTTGGCACCGGAATAAACCGCCATGCCACCCAGACGCCTTCCCCCTTGCGTTTTCAAGTGTTTTTATTGTCTGTGCTGCTGTCACAAAGACAACCGGATTGCTTTCAGTTTATTAGCTCCCTGGCTACTCTCCAAAGCAAGAAACAACCGTATGAATCCCAATTTGAACTAGAAACACCAATCTCACTGCTATGATAAAGGCAGAGTAAAACATCCGGTAGTATTGATAAGATGGTAGGTTGTGTTACTTACTGATCTAGTAGAAAGGGTGCCAACTGAATGTCAGTCTGGAAGCCTCTCAAGTCCCAGGTGTTGTATCGAACTCTGTTTCCCCATCGAGATCTGTTTCCCCCTAGCCAGAGTTCAATACAACACTGGGACGGTTGATTTAACCTTAACCTAACCTCAACCTAACCTTAACTTTAACCTTAACCTAAGATTAACCTAATGCTTAACTTAACCTAATTGTAACCGATAGCCAACCTGTTTCCATGTGAACAATTTCGTCTGACTGGGGAAAAACAGATGTCGACAGGGAAACAGAGTTCGATGCAACACCGGCGCTCACGCCACCGAGTGAATGCACATCTGAGGATCACTCTTGTTTTACCTCTGTTTCTATCCCGCTTCGTCTTCTTTGCCTCCTCTGTCAAAGGGGTTTTTTCTCTTGCTGGGTAGAGTGTCCACTGTCACTTCAGCTGCTCCACTGTCTGCCGTTTCTGCTACTGGGGATAGCTACCGATTGCTACTGGGAAAAACAAATTATAGCCATTATTCTATAGCCAATTACACTGTGCAATCAACATTTACTTTATAAAGATAAGTTAAAGGAAAACAGTTGCTTACTGGCACTTTGAATACAATATTAAGAGCCAGTCAAGCATGCAAACTGATGAATATATTTTGACTATGACTTGTGAGACAAGATTCATAGTCCCTGCAAGGCTCTGATGCTTCTAATATCAGTATCAGATACTGATATTTGATGGGCGGTTGCCGTAAGAGCAAACGATGCATTTTGCATTTACATGGGGCCATCCACTGCTCAAAGACTCATCTGCGTAACTGTGACATGACCAAAAGTGTGTTGTTGTCTTTTGGAAGCGATCTCTGCAGACATGCTTTTTCTCACATGCACATACCACATGCCTATTAATGGACACACACACATATACTCACACACCGTACCACACCCCATCCACACACCCTTCGAGCCCTTGCCTCGATACGGGGGAATCTGTCACTTCATCCTTTGCTTCAGTCTGGGGAGTTGAACTTGACTGAAACATATGTCTTCAATTTTAATAGCTCTCCATTCCCCCAGATGGCCTGAAGGGGGGAAGGTTGCCTGAGAAGCTGCGTTTCATGTAAGAATAATTTGTGTTAAGTAGCTGGGCGATCTGTTTGTTACGCTAGAGCTGACAGTTTGTTTATGTTTCTTGAGGAGTATGATGGATGGGGCAGGAGTTGATGCTAATTAGCCTAAATTGTCGCAAAGAATGCCGAGGGTCTGGGCCGCACTGCCGAGGCCAGTTTCCATTGTTCCTGTCTCTTCGCACTTTGGGCGTAATTGAATGGAGCTTGTGCCCATTTATCATGGTAGTGGGTGTCAGGGGCAGGAAGCGAATGGCTTAACCTGGATATGAAGGTTGCTTAGGGGCAGGAGGGGGTGGGGGGGCATGGATGACAGAGGTTTAACCAGCCATCAGTGATGGAAGATGTCCCTCTTTTTTTTTCTCCAGACCAATTAGAACAGACACAGCTTGAGTCCAACAGGCCATGAAATTTATGTTTACCCAGTGACTCTTGACCAGGGAAGATTAGCGGCTCCTGAAACTCCTCCCCATTTAGTCTGAAAGACATGGTCAGCTGCAAAGGAAAGGCATTGCCAGGAGGGTCATGCACTGTCCTGCAGAGATCATGCATTCTGCACTCACCAGCGGTTCAGCTTTCAAAGTCAACTCTTCAATTTAAAGGGTAGGTTTGTTTTGGTTTTTTTTTTAACCCAGACCTCATTAAAACGTTGTCAGGCATCATTTAGAATCGTACAGACAAAATATTCACTGATTGCTTCTGTGATGAGAGGTCGACCACTTTGCTAAATCTTCTCACTGGGCTTCAGCACAGTGCAGTGCGGCAGTCATTTAAACCCTCAAAAACTATGATTATATCTCCTTTTTAAAAACGGGAAGCTTTACAGCAAGATGCTCAGGTTGTCTCCTTGCTCTCCCCTCAAAGTACGATGGGCTAGGTCTCAGAACCACGTGATCTACCGAATAGCGAAGGCAGTAAAGGAAATGAATGAATGTATAAAATCTCAGCTAGCCCCGAATTATTGCCCTCAGTACATAGACACATCCAAAGTAACAGCTCTGTCTATCACAGGTGTGTCTCAGTCAAACTCTTTCAGCATGTACTGCATATTCTGCAGGGTTGAACTTAATGTGGCTCCCTTGGGTCAATTCTGGGCTTGTTCCTCCACTCAGTGTCGCTCACTCTAATTTGTTTTTGCCTCTTTTCCCTCCACGTTTATTTTTTCTCATTTGCTGTTTTTCCTGTCGCAGGAACCTCAAGAAAAAAAAAAGAGGAAATGACTTAAACAAATAGCGCGGCCTGTAAAGCCTGCCAGCCATGTATGGATGCTCACCTTGACCCTGATATGCATGCATGTATACCCATAAAACACACGCATATACGTATACATGTGGATTTGCACACACACAGGCGTACAAACACAAAAAAACTTCCATGTAAGGACACGCAGACACAGGAACACTTTTCTACACACACACAAACTTCCAACAAAATACACAAACGGAATTTGGGAGGTCCCACTAGTATAGAAAATGGGAGATTACTCCTGCGTCAAAGCCATGTGAACATATGTGCATGGTTCATACATGACCCCCTACGATGCTTCGTTGCTGTGTTATGTTAAGACGAGCCCTGGCGACCGGTGTGTTGCACCAAGCCTGACAACACAACACAGTTGACCCTCGCGGTTCGCTCCACCCTCCAAAATGATTCCAACCTTATTTGTGGCACAGCGTCAGCCCTTTGTACCTGAAGCAAGCCTGACACGGCATCTGCAAGTCATTAACTCTTAAACACGTACAATACAACAATGCCGTAAACAAAACGGTCTTGTCATAATCCCCGCAACTCGATGTGTGAACTCTCAGCTAACAGAGAACAGAGCAAGGCTGTGGCGGAGTGGACCCGGCGCATGGTCAGCCTCACACGGCCTGCAAACCTGACAAGGTTTGCCCCCCCACACACACACACACACACACATCCTCCCCAACATACTATACACACATGACAACGCCCCGACCTGGACCCCAATGTGTTATATACGTATAGCACTACCTGTGTGTGTGTGTGTATATATATATATATATATATATATATATATATATATATATATATATATATATATATATATATATATATATATATATATATATATATATACTGCCCTTGGGAATGATGTTTCATTTTCTGTTAATTTTCAATTAAGTAAGGCCAAAAAAAGCCATTTACTAATACTTACACAACACAGCTTCATGTTCGTCAAAGCACATGTACATTAAAGTCTCCTCCTTGGTAATGAGGCCTATTGTGACCACTGCCTTCAGAGAAATGTCAGGTGCTGGCTCCAGCAGGGGCAGAAAGAGACGTGAAAGGCCAAAATGCACCACAAACACATTGAACTAAACTGTTCAGACTTTGTTTAACCAGTCCTGAACCGACAGCCGAGCTCAACAGTGCACACGTCTCTCTGAGTACTATCCCACTCAAAAAACACTTAAGTTTCTCAGGTATCTGTCAACAAGAATTACCTTTACCTCTTTACATGTTTCAATAGAAAGCTATTTGGATTTGTCCACATTCCAGTGCAAAACTGAAAGAACTGACAACAGCATCATGGTGGGAATAATGATGGACAGTTTACACCCCTGTTGTGATATCAGCACTCTACAGCTGCTGCCTTGCAGCTGCACAAAACAACCTTTGGGGGCAAAACCGTTGTCAATATGTAATTTTTAACAATAGTTTGGAAAAAGAAAACTGTCAAGCCACACTGTCTTGATGCATGCTCAATAATCCAGGTAAGAAAATCAAAGAAGGTTGAATCAGTTCATCTGGATACAATGTTTATTGACCAATACCTGTCAATAAACATTGTATCCAGATGAACTGATTCAACTTTCTTTGATGTCAAGCCATGAGCCTGTTCTTAATACCAAGGGTGACACATGAAGCTGAATGTTGTATAAATATATTAGTAAGTAGCTGTTTTATGTTAACAAAACCTTTGCAGGCTTTTATTTTTCAAACTTAAAAAGGAAACAGAATGCCTGCAAAATTGCCGTAAATTTTCCAGCGAGTTTTACCTGATTACAGTAGTTAACCTTTTGAAATGTTTTGAAATGTCTTTTTATCTTATTTTTTAATTTTTTTAATTTAATTTTTAATTCTATTTCTCTCATTCTGTATCTCCTAGTAAATATCTTTTTATGCCTTATGTAAAGCATGTTGGATGGCGTTTGTGTATGAAATGTGCCACACAAACAAACTCAACTTGCCTTAATTGAAAAGTAACAAGATCACTCGTAGACAAGCGAAGAAACAAGGTGTTACAAACTTCCTCCAAACAGGCAGTCTATATGTATAGATGTAGGGGAAAAATGTACTGAAATGTATTAAAGTTTTTTTTTCCCTTCATCTATCTTTATATTCCGCTCCTCATTTGTTGAGCACTTTTATCTACACCATTGATGGTTTCTGGAAATAAAAGACGCTATATATATATATAGATATATAGCAGCTGATGAGTGCACGACGCACGAAACAGGCCTGCAATGTATTAAAACTTTTTCCTGTATCTGTGTTGATATATATATATATATATATATATATATATATATATACACTACCGTTCAAAAGTTTGGGATCACCCAAACAATTTCGTGTTTTCCATGAAAAGTCACACTTATTCACCACCATATGTTGTGAAATGAATAGAAAATAGAGTCAAGACATTGACAAGGTTAGAAATAATGATTTGTATTTGAAATAAGATTTTTTTTACCTCAAACTTTGCTTTCGTCAAAGAATCCTCCATTTGCAGCAATTACAGCATTGCAGACCTTTGGCATTTTAGCTGTTAATTTGTTGAGGTAATCTGGAGAAATTGCACCCCACGCTTCCAGAAGCAGCTCCCACAAGTTGGATTGGTTGGATGGGCACTTCTTTGAGCAGATTGAGTTTCTGGAGCATCACATTTGTGGGGTCAATTAAACGCTCAAAATGGCCAGAAAAAGAGAACTTTCATCTGAAACTCGACAGTCTATTCTTGTTCTTAGAAATGAAGGCTATTCCATGCGAGAAATTGCTAAGAAATTGAAGATTTCCTACACCGGTGTGTACTACTCCCTTCAGAGGACAGCACAAACAGGCTCTAACAGGTACTATTTAATGAAGATGCCAGTTGGGGACCTGTGAGGCGTCTGTTTCTCAAACTAGAGACTCTAATGTACTTATCTTCTTGCTCAGTTGTGCAACGCGGCCTCCCACTTCTTTTTCTACTCTGGTTAGAGCCTGTTTGTGCTGTCCTCTGAAGGGAGTAGTACACACCGGTGTAGGAAATCTTCAATTTCTTAGCAATTTCTCGCATGGAATAGCCTTCATTTCTAAGAACAAGAATAGACTGTCGAGTTTCAGATGAAAGTTCTCTTTTTCTGGCCATTTTGAGCGTTTAATTGACCCCACAAATGTGATGCTCCAGAAACTCAATCTGCTCAAAGAAGTGCCCATCCAACCAATCCAACTTGTGGGAGCTGCTTCTGGAAGCGTGGGGTGCAATTTCTCCAGATTACCTCAACAAATTAACAGCTAGAATGCCAAAGGTCTGCAATGCTGTAATTGCTGCAAATGGAGGATTCTTTGACGAAAGCAAAGTTTGATGTAAAAAAAATCTTATTTCAAATACAAATCATTATTTCTAACCTTGTCAATGTCTTGACTCTATTTTCTATTCATTTCACAACATATGGTGGTGAATAAGTGTGACTTTTCATGGAAAACACAAAATTGTTTGGGTGATCCCAAACTTTTGAACGGTAGTGTATATATATATATATGTGTGTGTGTGTGTGTGTGTGTGTGTGTGTGTGTGTTTCGGTGAAATTTATTAGCTGGTTTAAAGATAATAGCCTGGGTTTGAGGTCACGTTAGTACTCGAAATCTAGGTTTAGCAGGCTCACCTCCGAGGTGCACAGGGATGTACGTTGTACCAGGAACTGATTATGAGGAGGGTGAGGGGGCTTGGGTGGGGAGGCAATGGGAGGGGATAGCAAAAGAGGAAGTGAGTTGGCTGCGGATGGGCAGGAGTGAAACCTGAGCATGATTGAGTTAGAGGGGAATGGAGACAGGAGCCCCAGGGCTGCTAGTCGGATGCTGTGTGTGTATACACGGTGCTCTTGTCATGCTAGTCCCGTTAGCAAGTGGTGGGGGTTGGGGTGGTGGTTGTGATGGAGTTATCAGAACTGGCCCTAAAACAGCTTGTCATCTTGTGTATACAGAGAGAGGTAGCGTTAGTCTGTGTGTACGCTTGTGTGGTGCCAGCGGCATTACTCAACAGGCCTTCTGGGATCCTCACAAAGCCCGGCCCAGTTCCTTTCCCTGAAAGTGGAAATATATATACTGTCTGTGTCCTCTAAATTGTCCTGAGATGAAAGCTATGGCAACAGTGAAGGAAATTAGTTCTTAGAGGGTTAAAGGATTAAAGGATTACCTTTCTTGTGGGATTCATCCTCACCTGCTTTTCAAATGGTCTGTGACACAGTTGAAAATGAAAATGGATTGAGGAGATTTAAAGCGCCCTCATAAAAGCCAGCTCTCACTATTAAGAGGATTTCCTTCAATATCATTTTTATAATTTTTTTGTGACCAAGGGGAATATATTCCTAATGCCAGGCAGTGTTTTTTTTCTTTTGTTTTTTTTTTCTTTTCTTTTACCCTTCCACTCTAGCACAGCGTGTGAGGTGCCGTCTAAACTGTGGGAAAAAATGTCCCAAACTGAACACAGTATGGAGCCCCTGCTTCACACTGCACCGGCACTAAGCAAAAGCAGATGTTATAAAGTTTACAGAAATCAGAACATTATTTTCCTGTTTCCATTGCATTCTTCTAAACACTTAGTGAACAAGCTTTGAAGTCACCCAAGAAATCTAGTCTGCGGGAGAAATGATAGGATCTCCTGAAGCAACGGAGCCAGGGGGAGGGGGTTTGGGGTGTGTGTGTGTGGGGGGGTGCTGGGAGGAGGAGGAGCCTGAGCAAGAGGTGGAAAAAAAGCGGGGGAGGTCTTGCCGAAGAATCGGAGGGGTTGTCATTTCCAGAATCGGCCATAGCGGATGATTCCAGGTTGAATCATCCGATCGGGACTTTCTCCGCGGATCATTGGCATTCTCCGTAACCTCCCCCCGATCTCTGCCGGAATCTCAGTTGCCGGGTAGATAAGCTGTGTTTAGGCAGGTCTGCTGTGGGTCTGATCATAGCATCAGATAAATTCTGCCTGTGTTAGATAGCCTCATCGCAGGCGCTGGGTAGGACTGCCAGGAGGCCACATCAGGTCCCTGTTATATGGAGCCACTTCTATGATATGGCGTCCAGCTACATGAGTAATGTAGCTGCCTGGCAGGCATGTACTGTAAAGTGGCAGCCATAATGGAAGTTCCTCGTCATACATCCCCCCTGCATCTATCCTCCATAAGTGCGGAGCCATTGGCTGTTGTAGCCTTTCCTTTCTCTAACGTTCTTCGAAGTATAACCAAGTAAGCATTTGGTTTGCACCAATCGCGTGTCCTTTGCTCTGAGCAGTTGCACTATCTACCCTTTGTGTCCTCCGACAGCTCGGAGGAGAACAAAGTGTTCATTTTCCCAAATCTTTCCTTTAAGGGGTGGAGCAGCGGTCCGGCAATTATGCAGCAAGCTTGCAGTAAGAAGTGTGACTTCTAAGATGGCTACATCTGCAGCGCATTAGGGCGCACGCACGCTCTCAAAGGTTAACTAACTCTTCACGCTAACCCCTGTGTGACTAACTCTCCTGAGAAACCAATGGATCGCAACGGCTTTCAGATGCGAAGCACACTGAAAACCATCTGTCATGTAAGGATGCAGTAGACCTCAATGTCACCATCGCTTGGTTTTGATTTGGCTGTGCAAATCACCCTTGTTACCATGCATTATGAGTACAAGAGGATACAAATACCTTGTCCCTCTCCTTCAGGGTTCTCAGCCTGTCTGCCTCCTCTCAGCCCTTGTTGTGCGGTAATGCGACTTGGCATATGAATAGCACACACAATGCATGTCTTCTCCCTGACCTTACAGACAGGACCTCACAGGACAGCCATGTTGGAGTTTCCTGTCCTCTCATCTTCGAGGCTTTGCAGAGACGGGCATTTCTCTCTCTCTCTCTCTCGCTCTCGCTCTCGCTCTCTTCCCCCCCGCCACCACACATAATTCAATAGAAACTTTGACATTTGCAATTAGGTAAAAGGCAAAGTGCCCTGGCAACTCTGCTTTGGTAATATGGAATTACATTGCCAAGCCCAGAGCTGCCCACCCATGTGCGGTGGGTCCATGCATGAGAGTGGCATCTTTGTTAGGCCCTACCCCTTCAAACAAAAGTGCCTGCAGAAATCAAGGGAAGATCGCCAGGTTTGATAGTCGCTGAGAACTCATGAGAACAACTCTGTTGTTCTGGCACCCTTTTTTTTTTTTTTTTTTTTTTAGTATTGGAGGTTTCTACGTGTGTTTGTGTGAGTATGGAGGAGGTCTACCTCAGGGCCTGATGGGAAGGGAAAGGATGATGCATATGTATAAAGTAGACCAGTGAGTATTTTCATTCAAGTGGGGGCCTTTTCCTCTTTGTTTGGCTTCTTTCTTCTTCTCCACGCGCTCCGTTGTTGTCATTGGCTGCGCGGCCGGCGATGCTGCAATGCTGGAAGGCGGCTGGTGTGATTTTTACTGGAGGACAGGGAACACGGGTCATAAAACCTGCCTCCATTTTCCACAGCCAAAAAAAAAAAAAAACAAATACACCACACTAACTTCTTTCCCTCCCTCTTTCTCAGTCAAAGCAAGAGACCTTTCTGGGGTGGCGAGACTGCGCTGTATGAAGGGACAGTGTGAGAGCGCAAGAGATGTTTGCGCGCACACACGCTTCCCCCCCACACACATGTAGACACGCACACCCACACACACACAAGGAGGTCTTGCTCCGAACACGGGCAGGGAGGGCACTTTTTACATCCAGGCACCACAAGAAAACACACAGCCTCCAGACGGTGGTGGTTTAGGTGACATGACGTCACGACCCGAATTTTAGTCAGCGATTTCAGTGGCTTGGGTTGTTGTGATGGGCAGTGAGGGGAATCACTGGGGAGCTTGTAACAACACGTAGCTATACTAGCCTCAGGTCCCCCTGGGAGTGGGAACCCACACTAATCCCTCCACCCCACCCAACAGCCAGACAGACTACTGAAGGCCATCCATTTTCCTGCCCTCCGCCCCCAGAAGCCCATTGGGCATCTCCTTCACGTCATTTGAAAGAGCCCGTGTGTGGGTCCAACCAGAATGCTGACCTCCGTCGCCTGGTGACGTGAACAACAGCAAACCGAAATGGGCAAGACGAGTCACATTCAAACAGAAAGGCGGCACATGCCGAGCACATCTGCCCTCCTCCGCCAGTTTAGAACGCCATCGGTAGATAGCCCTTCACCGTGATTGTTGTATGATTCCCCGAAGTTGATCGGGGCGAAGGGTGCGTCAGTGGACTTCAAATAACAGCAGCTTTTCACGTTTATACAACAGTTGCGATATATATATATCCCCCCCCCTTTTTTTTTCTCCCCAATTGTATCCGGCCAATTACCTCACTCTTCCGAGCCGTCCCGGCCGCTGCTCCACCCCCTCCCCCGATCCGGGGAGGGCTGCAGGCTACCACATGCTTCATCCGATACATGTGGAGTCGCCAGCTGCTTCTTTTCACCTGACAGAGAGGAGTTTCACCAGGGGGCGATCACACTATTCTCCCCAGTCCCCCCCCCCCCAAACAGGCGCCCTGACCGACCAGAGGAGGCGCCAGTGCAGCGACCAGGACACATACCCACATCCGGCTTCCCACTGGCAGACACCGCCAGTTGTTCCTGTAGGGACGCCCGACCAAGCTGGAAGTAACACGGGGATTCGAACCGGAGATTCCCGTGTTGGTACGATATTTTTAAAGATACGTAGAAATTCATTAACCCACTTTGTAAAATTGTTGTACAGTCAAATACAAACCCTCCGTAACAACTGAAGTAGGTCAGAGGTCAGGGCGATGAAGGCCGTAACACCGAAGTTTGCCTCCAAGGACCGGAGAAGCCCTCTGGTGGCTTAGCCAGACAACTCCTCTGCAGGAGCAGCTCGGCCTGTGAACATTCCCATTCGCCTGACCTTATGCAGGGGTCAGACTGACCGTGGAGACGGTCAGCTCCGGAGAATGGTGAAGGGGTCACAGCTCACATGTGATGCTCGGGGCGTGTGTGTGTGTGTGTGTGTGTGTGTGTGTGTGTTGCGCGTGCATGAGCTGTGTCGTTTAGCATGTGTACATTAGTCAGGGGGTTGGCGGCGGGAACATGTCTTCCGCTGCATGCTGTTTTTGGGTATGAGGCAGGAAAAAAAAAATAGAAACGCAGGGTGAAAGATGGCCCTGGAGGTCTTGAGCCAAGCCGTGAAAGTTTAAGTAAATACGGAGGGGAGAATCGCCCTGGTGGTCTGAGGGTCCCCCTCACACACACACACACACACACACACACACACACACACACACACACACACACACACACACACACACCTACCCCAGCTGATGTTTTCTCTCCTTGTCGTCCTTGTTTGGACAACAGTGGGTAGTGTTGTGTGGTGCTGCAGCAGCCCCGTCCGAGGTGCAGTGCGCTTTGCTGAGAATACCCGGTTGTGCAGCAGCCGTATGTGCTGGTATGAGACCTGCCCGGTTCCTGTGCTGTCGCAAACCTCTTAAGTCTCTACAAATCCGGCATGAGCCCAGTCAAAAAAAAAAAAAAGATATGATAGAGTTAGTCCAAAAAAAAAAACAGACAAAAACAACAACAAAACATCACTAGGAAACTAGGATACTTGTCTGTACGGATATCAGCCAAGCAGTGATTTTTGAATGTGAAGTCCTACAAACCAGGTTTGTGTTGTTGGTGTCTACCACGTTGCCACAGTGTATAAGTTGAGGCTTATATTCTTTTTCTCTCCCCCCCCCCTCCCCTCTTTTTCTTACCAATTATACTTGGCCAATTACCCTATTTTCTGAACCGTCCTGGTCACTGCTCCACCCCATCTCTTCCGATCCAGGGAGGGCTGCAGACTACCACATGCCTCCTCCGATACATGTGGCGTCGCCACCTGTTTCTTTTCAACTGACAGTGAGGAGTTTCACCAGGAGGACGTAGCACTTGGGAGGATCACACTATTCCCCCCAGTCCCCCTCCCCCCAAACAGGCGCCCCGACCAACCAGAGGAGGCGCTGGTGCAGCGACCAGGACACATACCCACATCCAGCTCACCACCCGCAGACACGGCCAATTGTGTCAGTAGGGACGCCCGACCAAGCCGGTGGTAACATGGGGATTCGAACCAGCAATTCCCGCGTTGGTAGGCAACAGAATAGACCGCTACGCTACCTGGACGCCCCTGAGGCTTACATTCTTATCTGCTGCCGCTGTCGACACACAGTTAGACAGTCACAACACCGTTACACCCAATACTATACCCAATAATATACCCGATAATCAGCCAGATGGCTTTTGTGGTGTGTTTTTAATCTGCAGACTACAGTTTACCTGCTATTTTAAGGCCTGACATAAATCTTCATTACATAGTATACATCAAAACAAATACCAAACTGTAAAGTATGGAGAATAGTGTATTTCAATGGGATGATACAAAAATTCATGCTTTTCTGAAAATGTTGCCCATATCGGTAGCTGGTTCCTTTATGATGATCGCTGACTAAACCCATCTTTAAATTTACCACTGCATGGTGGTTATATGTAAATAACTTGGATAGTGACTTGAGTTTTGGCACATATAATAAGATGCTAAAATATATGTTCCTTAAATCGTTTTTGGCTTTAAAAATGAAGAAAATCCACTTTTAATTAACTTAATTGGATATGACTTCATGACTCGAAAACCACTGACATTAGTTGCCCCCGAAGAGTCTATTCACATCTCGTATCCCATCTTTCTTTTTTTATTTTTTTAGGTTTCATTGTGTGTAATTAAAAACAGGCATAATTACCCGGCAAACATTTCACACCATTAAACTGATTTGCCCAAGGAGCTATAACTGTGATGCACAAAACAGGGATTATTTCATGTATTGCTATGTTGCTCATTACTGCTATCTCGTGGCATGATGTGTGTATGTATATATATATATATATTTGTGTGTGTGTGTGTGTGTATGGAAGCGAGTGAGTGTGTGTGTGTTTGTGTGTGTGTGGAAGCGAGTGTGTGTGTGGAAGCGAGTGAGTGTGTGTGTGTGTGTGTGTGTGGAAGCGAGTGAGTGTGTGTGTGTGTGTGTGTGGAAGCGAGTGAGTGTGTGTGTGTGTGTGTGTGTGTGTGTGTGTGGAAGCGAGTGAGTGTGTGTGTGTGTGTGTGTGTGTGGAAGCGAGTGAGTGTGTGTGTGTGTGAGCGAGTGTGTGTGTGTGTGTGTGTGTGAGCGAATGAGTGAGTGAGTGTGTGTGAGCGAGTGTGTGTGTGTGTGTGTGTGTGTGTAAGGGAAAGAGTCGTGTGTTCGGAAGGCTGCAACTGGTATTTACTTTATACTTTTATTCATGTGTTTGTTCATTTGTTTCCAGAAAAAAACCTAAAAGTGTCATTTAGTGTAGCGTGACGTGGCGGTGTGTAGTAGCACGAGACACAGAAGTTAAGTCATTTTGGGCTTTCGGCTATAGCTCCGCGACGCGTCCTCCCCCCGTCTATCGGCGCACACGTCAGTAGTTGGGAAGCGTTCGGGGAGTTCTGGTTGTTGTTGTTGTGCTGTGGGCTTTGGCTCCGTCCAAGCTTCGTGATTGGAACGGAGAAAGGGAGATAGGTCCGCGCCGGGCTCGTGAAGTCTCCTGTGGAAACGCCGAGCAGGTGTGCGTGCCGTGTAGAGGCTCTCCAAGTGTGATTAAGTTAGTATGCTGTTGATTAGGGCTCCAGCTTGTGTGTTTTTTGGCTCCTCGCGTTTCTGAGGTTCTGCACATATTCATTTTGAACTTCGTGCAGCGTCTTTCTATTCACCCCCTTCTCTTTTCTTTTTCTGTGGGCTGCTGGGCTGAGCAACGTAGCTCGGAGCTGTATGGCCTGCGCCGGCCTGCATATAAAAGGGGGGAAAGCTGGACTGCAGCTGTTGACTCATTATCTCCAACGCAAACTGAGGACAGCTTGAATTCATAACGATAGGACCATCTGATACCACAGCTGAAATGATACAAACAGTTTGGTTTGGGTTTTTTTAAGTCGGACACGGGGAAATGTTTTGTGATCTAAGAGCGAGGGCGGTGAATGTCAGAAACAAATAACCGTGATTGTCAGGAACAAATAACCATGGATAAACAGATAAGCCGCGCTGCAACGCGGCTTCCGTACAGCCTTTTGCAGACGAAACGAGATTTCCATTTGTGCACGAGACGCGTGATTTTTTTCGTACCCGTTTTCCGGGAACTCGGCATCTGATTGGCTAGTACTCGTTTCCTCCGTTGATTAGGTTGGTTAGGGTTGGGGTGGGGTTAGGGATAGGGTTAGCCAATCAGAGATAGAGTAGGGGCGGGTCTTCCCGGAATCCAGATGAACGCTGTCTCAACGAGTACTAGCCAATCAGAGGCAGAGTTCCTGGAAAACGGGTACGAAAAAAATTCCGCGTTTTGACTACGGGTACGTTTCCGGTTGTCTGGTACACGGCATCATGGGTAGTATTCTGCTTCCGGTGAAAGTTACGAGGAAAGGTAAACGTCCCGGAAATGTGTTCCCGTTTGTTGTTCGACCGGAAAATGTGGTGAGGTTGGCTCAAGGAAGAGCCCGTCGTTAATTTTTTTTTCTTTTTTTAAATTTTCCTCCTCTTTCTCCCCAATCGTACCTGGCCAACCACCCCACCCTCCTAAGCCGTCCTGGTCGCTGCTCCACCCCCTCTGCCGATCTGGGGAGGGCTGCGGACCACCACATGCCTCCTCCGATACATGTGGAGTCGCCAGCCGCTTCTTTACACCTGACAGGGAGGAGTTTTGCCAAGGGGGACGTAGCGCGTGGGAGGATCATGCTATTCTCCCCCAGTTCCCCCTCCCCCCCTGAACAGGCGCCCCGACTGACCAGAGGAGGCGCTATCTCAGCGACCAGGATACATACCCACATCCGGCTTCCCAGCCCGCAACCACGGTGTCTGGAGGGACACCCGACTAAGCCGGAGGTAACACAGGGATTCGAACCGACATTCCCCATGTTGGTAGGCAACGGGATAGACCGCTGCGCTTCCCAGACGCCCTCGTCGTTACATTTCAATGAAAAATTACAATAAGCACAAAATCCCGAGTCGACGTGATGTATGTCTGACTCTGCCTGTAGCGGTTTGGTGTTGACATGGACAAATACCGGTGCTGAAACACATCACGCCGTCTCCTGAGATTGGACACGTGGATTTTGATTAGCGGGCTTAACCCACCCCGAACACTAACCCGATTACCAGGGTGTTCCTGCCACAGTGGAGGGCTCCGAGCCTCCAGCGGAGGCCCCGCAATCCCAGCTCTAAATCTGAGGGGTGGATGTAAGCGGAGAAGGATGGTAGAATAACAGAACGTGCACTGTGTTCACCCCAACCAGCAGTAAAAAGCTCCGAGAATTACAGAGTTAGAGACAGTTTAACTCCGGGTCGTAAATACGTGTTTGGACCGTTTACTCTCCTTCCTCCCTCTCTCACTCACTCTCCTCCCGTGGCGCTCCCGTTACCAGACGAGATAAAGATTTCAGTCAAAATTGTGTGTCTGCTTATGTGTCTTCCTTTATTTGTGGTTTCGTGTATTTTTTGTGTGTGCGTGTGTGAGTGTGTGTGTACCAGTTTTTCTGTCCTAATGGGTTGGTCCCCATTAGGACAGAAAAACCAGAAACCACCTACCTTGTGGGGACATTTTATGGGTCTCCGTGAGGAACAGGGTCTACTTTAGGGTTAGGACTTGGGTTGAGGGTTAAGGTTAGAATTAGGATTAGGTTAAGGTTAGGGTAAGGGTTAGGGTTAGGCATGTCGTTCTGATGGTTAAGGTTAAGGGCTAGGGAATGACTGCAGTCAATGAGGGGTCCCCACAAGTATAGGGTGACTTGGCGTGTGTGTGTGTGTGTGTGTGTGTGTGTGTATATGTGTGTTTGAGAGCCTTTTCTCAGCCAGTCATTTTCACGCGTATGTACAGACAACACACACACTGGCACACAAACATGGACGCACATACACACACACCCCCATAAAGACGTGTGTTTTTCTGGTGTATAGCCAAGCTTTCTGTCATTTGTATGTTTACAGTCATGCTGTTTTTCACAGGAATGCACAAATACATGCGAACAAACTCACGCTCGCACACAAACGCTAGACAGGCGTACGTGCGCATGTGCGCGCACGCGCGTGTTTGTTTGGGTGGGAGGGAGGGGTCTCCCTCCTTCGCTGTTTTCCAGCCTGTGGGAGAGTCCCTGTCCAAACCACAGCAGGGTAATAATCACTTAACCCAAATCAGACGCAATCAGGAGTAGCGGCCTGCAGCTGGGAGGCACACAGGAGGGGGGGGGGAGGGGGAGGGGATGGGGATGACAATGTGGACACTGATGACCAGAGGGAGGATCAAGAGCGCCAGCCTTTGTTGTACCAACCACATGCTCCGGTCCCACCAGGAAGAGAATCAGTGAAAGGAGAATCTGGAGGATGTGTGGGGGGACAAATCAGAAAGGAGACGCCCCCTGCAGAGTGTAGGTTAAGTGCTCTGGTGTGTGTGTGTGTGTGTGTGTGTGTGTGTGTGCACATGGATTTGTGCACATCCATATGTGCATATCCCCTGTATGTGTGCAGGTGTACGTTCGTTTTGTGTGTGTGTGTGTGTGTGTGCATATTCATAACTGCGTGTGGGTGTGTCTGTTTACCCTGGTGTGTGAATGTGTGTTTTGTGAGTGAATGCACCTTTTTGTATGTGTACGTGTGACATGTTTTCCTGTGTAGTTGTGTGTGTGTGTGTGTGTTGCCAAGCAAGCGTGTGTGGGAGCCGGTGTCTGTGGTTGTGTGTTGTCTGTACGGGGCCGGTGCAGCTGAGGCCGCTGCTCCATCACTGAGGCTGCTCTCACCCTCTGCTCTCACCCTCTGCTCTCACCCTCCGCTCTCACCCGTCACTCCTTCTGAGCCGTTGTGATGTAGGCCCTGTCACAGCTGCAGCCCTATCATGGAGACAAAACACACATATACACACACACACGTGAAATACACGTACACACAAGAAATATATGTACACACACACATAGTTATACACACGTGTTGAGACAAACATAGACATTCAAACATGTACACACATGCGGACAGACACACACACCCATATACACAAATATGGACACACACACACACGGACAGACACTACACACACCCAGATACACATAAATATGGACACACACACACACCCAGATACACATTAATATGGGGACACACACGCGGACAGACCCAGATACACATAAATATGGACAGACCCAGATACATGTAAATATGGACACACACACACATACACACACACACACGGACAGACACACCACACATCCAGATACACATAAATATGGACACACACACCCAGATACACGTAAATATGGACACACATATACACACACACACACACACACACACATATGCTCATACACAAAGATATGGACATGCACACACACATGGTATCACACACACACAGATGTGGACATACATGTAAATGAGCACAAACGAGCACACATGCACACAGATTTGCAGTCATTTGCGATCGTTAGGGAGACAGAAATGGGTGTGGGCGCACGCACACACACACACACACACACAGATATGCTGGGCTGGGTGGAACTATGACAGAGTCTGAAATGCGGGCGGTTTATTGGGCTCCACACCAGCCAAGACCTCCTACATGTCAGAGCCGTCTCACTTTCAGTCTGCGTGTCCTTCCGCCCGGCAAAGCTTATCTCCTCACAGCGCTCCGCTCCGGGACTCAGGCCTGCTCCTAATCAGACGGAGATTGCGGCAATATTGTATCAGGGCAAGAAATCTGAAGTGTATGAAACGTGTGTGTGTGTGTGTGTGTGTGTGTGTGTGTGTGTGTGCTGTAGTGGCCTCGCCGTTGTTAGTAGCCTACCTCGTAGCATCTGCCATTCATTTAGAGTGGAAGACAAACACACTGATGAAAATGACTCAGACCGCAGAATCGCCCCCCACCCTCTCTGTCTTCCTCGTTGCTTGTCTGTTTGTATCTTCCATCCTGCCCGAGCCATTTTCTCTCCATCATCTCTCTGCCCGTCTCTCTCGCTCTCTCTCTCCCTCCCTCTCTCCTCCTGTGTCTGACTCTGTCTCTTGGTCTTCTGAAGTGTGTGTGTGTTGGGGGTGGGGGGGGGGGACAGCAACAGGCATCCCCACTCGCCTGTGTGTGTGATTGTAGCTGCACTTCAAACGTCACATGTTTGCGCAGCACATGGGCCGGATTTCAAACTCCCGCTCCGTCTCCACAATTCAATTTTACTTTGTTTAAACACGCGCTCGCAGCGCTGCCTCGCCGATGTCGCCAATCTGCACTCGGCCCTGCTGCAGGCTTTAATGTACGAGACTGAATTTGTAGCGCATCTGCGTTTGATTTTCCTGGGTTTTGGAGATATTGGGGTGGGGGTATGGGGTTTGGGGGGGGGCACTTGGTGGGGTTAAGTCCGTAAGACGAGGTCGAGGCATACATCAGTCGCTTTCCAAAACCATTTTGTCGTACATCAGCCTCCTTAGCGCGCGGGCGGCTGTTCCTGTATATTTGTCCAGTTTGCTCGGCGGCGGCGGGGTGGTCGAGCGGGTTTAAGAGGAGGCCATCTTTGTAATTGTGTCGTTGACAGGTCCGATCCCTGCACCCGGCGTACCGTGTCGTACCTGACCGGAGTTAATCCCCCTCCCCCCCTCCAGCCTTTCCCTTTGCTCCTCTCCGGTGGGCGTCCTGATCCGACTCCACCGCTTCCCAGCAGCACAAGCGTACTGTGCACTCCCACGACCTGTACCTGATCCGGGACTCCTACCTAAGCCCTCGCAGCCTTCACGCTATGTTTTTTTTATTGTCTTTTTTTAACCCCCCCCCTTTTTTCTCCCCAATTGTATCCGGCCAATTACTCCACCCTTCCGAGCCGATCCGGGGAGGGCTGCAGACTACCACATGCCTCCTCCGATACATGTGGAGTCGCCAGCCGCTTCTTTTCACCTGACAGTGAGGAGTTTCGCCAGGGGGACATAGCATGTGGGCGGATCACACTATTCCCCCCAGTCCCCCCCCCATCCCCCGAACAGGCTTCCCAAATGGCCAGAGGAGGCGCTAGTGCAGCGACCAGTTCACATACCCACATCCGACTTCCCACCCGCAGACACGGCCAATTGTGTCTGTAGGGATGCCCGACCAAGCGGGAAAGTAACCGGCGATCCCCGTGTTGGTAGGCAACGGAATAGACCGCTATGCCACCCGGACGCCCCCTAACAACCGTCCACTTCTTGTAGAACCTGGTCTCTGTGGCTGCAGGTTGTCTTGACTTTGTGAGCTTTAGATTTTAGATAATTAGCAGTATAATTAAATTCATCATTATTAATTATTCGTCGTTCACTATCAGGCAGTTATTTAGTATGTGCACATAGACTTTAGGCTCCTTTTAAGGTAAACATTAGGTTTTAAAAGCTGCTGCAAGAGCGCATTCTCTCCACGCTGACATCCCTGTTTGAATGCGTCATACAGCTCTGTTTGTCTGTCTGTCTGTCTCTCTCTGTCTCTGTCTCTCACTCTCTCTCTGTCTTTCTCTCTGTCTGTCTCTGTCTCTCTCTCTCTGGGATAGAAGATACAGTTTCTTTGTTGCTCTGTGTGCAATACGTTGATTGAAGCACTCAGGATTTCTCCGCCAAAAAAAAAATCTGTATTGTTTGACTACTTACGATGAAGTCTATAGAATGGTGGTTGGGGAGGGGGGAGGGGGGTGTTTCGTGACAAGGTGTTGAAGTGGAACAATCCACACACATCAATTGGGTGGATTCCTGCCCCCAGAGGAGGTGATGCAGAACCCTCTAAATCCTCGCTCACACTCTCTAATGGAGGAACATGGACACACGGGGGATGCACGCACAAAGCTCACACACACATACACATGCATGCATGCACACACACACACACACACACCCACACAACGTTGGCTCCTGCAGACCTAACACCAGTTCTTGAATTCACAAAGCACGGCGTTGCACCACGAGGCCTTCGCCGCCTTGTGTTTCACATTTGAGCGATGATTTTCGTGTTTGGCCCCCTGCTAATCTCTCAGGCCCCGGCTTTGATAAGATAATGGCCGCGGTTGCACAGTGAGTGTGTTCTGAAGCACCTGACCCTTAAATAGGTGCTGAGTGGAGGAGCCTGGCCCGCTCTGCCGGGACGTGCTCATGCACTGTTGACTTAAGAATTCGCGCTCGGCCATCAATCATCCGAGTGTGACGGGGCTGCCCCCGAACCCCTGACGCACGTCATCTGCCTGCACAGCCTCCTGCACATTTTGATGTGTGTGTCTGTGTGTGTCTGTGTGTGTGTGTGTGCGTGTAAAAACCAACCTCAATTATAAAGGAACATTTCACTCAGCCTCTCTCCCTCCTTTCTCCCGCTGTCCATCTTTCTCTTTCAAATTGAGCTGGTTGCCAAGCGCAAACCCCAACAGGTATGCTTGCACACATGCACAAACACCGACGCATGCATGCATGCATACTCATTGACAAAGGCACCTCCCCTTCTCTTATTCTCTCGTTTTTTTTTTCTTTCAAATCTCTAAAAAGCAGGGAATTGGTTTTAAATCCTTCCTTCCTATTTCTTTCTTCTTCTTTTTTCAGACCGCCGGGGCATTTGGAAAAGGTTCCTTGCAATTATATTTAATCATACGCGGCCGCCCCAATCAGGGCCTGCCCCCGCTGGTCGCATTTGAACGGGTTTCAAATTCTGCCCCTCACGTCAGTGCCGTGCCCATGCAAGTTGCGGGGGCAAAGACCACCTGGACGATTCACAGGCTCCTCTTTCTCTCGCTTTACTCATCGCCCCCCCCCCCTCCTCCTCCTCCCTCCATCCGTCTGTCTCTGCCCAGCGCCTGCCAGTCAATATTTTCTGCTCGGTACCACAGTTTTTATGTGGTGGACATTGGAGCTTCTCTAAAGGCACAGGAGGAATTAGTTGGTACAGTAAATGCTTGATGAGCACGCGCACACACGCACACGCACGCACACACACACACACACACACACACACACACACACACACACATATTACTTGTTTCCAACAAGTTTTGTTGCTTTGAGTGACAACAAATAAGGCTGTTGGGAGGGATAATGTGCAGCAGTGATAGAATGGCACCGTGTGTGCGTGTACGTTTGTGTGTGTGCTTGTGCATCTATGCATGTGTGTGAGTGTGTTTGACAGTGTGGGTTAATCGCTTTAGCAGAACTCCCAGATGCACTGCCCAGCTACGTCCAGCTGACCGGCCCACCCAGTCTGTGAGAGAGTGGGCTTCCATTTTCCTTCTCTATGTAGGCCATAGAGACCAGTATCTCTGTGTGTGTGTGTGTGTGTGTGTGCGTGTGTTTATGTGTGTCGATGTGTGACTGTTTCTATGCACATCAGGCCATTGTTTGTGCACTTTCATGTGTGTGTGTTGGAATGGCTAATGATGATCAGCATCGATGGAATGGCGGCCGTGAAGTGAAAGGGGTGTGTGTGTGTGTGTGTGTGTGTGTGTGTGTGTGGTGTGGTGCGTACACGTATGTGTCATACGAAAGCACAGCCCGACTCTGATCCACTGCGCCTCTCATTTTCCCTGGTGAAAGGCGGCATTATAACTGATTTCCATGACCTCAAGCCAGGGCCTATGCTGCCTTCATCGCCTCTGTGTGTGTGTGTGTGTGTGTGTGTGTGTGTGTGTGTGTGTGCGTGCGTGCATGTGTGTGTGCATGCATTATAACTGCTTTCCATGACCTCCAGCCAGGAGGCTCCTCTGCGGCCTGCCTCGCAGTGCTTGTTTAGACAACAGTGGCGCACATGTTGGCTGAAATATGGCTGCTGCGCTGGTTTGCTCGGGTGAATTAAGCTACGGCATGTGTGCTTAAACCCAGACGGCCCGCTGATTTATCCATATATTTAAATGATTGATTTAAGAGCTGGCCAGCCAACACTTGTTGAATCTGCGGACAGGGGTGGGCCTTCGGAGATGAGAGGAAAGTGGGACAGAATGCAAATGAGAGAATATACAGCCTCCCTCACATAGGTAGTGATATTTATGCTATCCATCGCGGAGGTGAGGTAAATTATTCACAGGGCAGAAATAAATTATTTGAAAGCAAAGCTTTACTTTACACAAGATGGATATTTTTAACGATGTACTGATTGCTTTTTAACATACTCCATTTTCAAATGAGCTGTAAAATTTTGTTTATTATACTTCGGAATATGACATAGGCAATCTATTTTAATGTCGAGAGGGCCTGGAAGAAAGCGTACGAAAACATGTCTGCCCTGATATGTGTGTGTGTGTGTGTGTGTGTGTGTGTGTGTGTGTGTGTGTGTGTGCGCGTGTGTACATGGGGGTACGTGTGCCAGTGTGTTTTATTACCTGTCTCATTATTAAATGTGTTGGAGGCTGGCTGAGCTGGGACAGAACATTCCAGCTCTTTAATGTCTCCCTCTCGTCTCCGCCGTCCCCCTCGCTCCTCTCTTTGATAATACTTTTCCTTATGAGCCCATAAAACCAGACGCTGTTCTCAGAGAACCCCCCCCCCCGTGCACTGCAAAAAATGTCAATCGTAGCAAATAATTTCGTCTTGTGTTCGGTCTTGACATTTTTTTTATTTGTATTTTTTGCAAAGTGGGGGGTGGGGTGGGGTGGGGGTGAGTTCACTGGTTTGAGTTTGAATTCAGATTCTAGTTTTTTTTTTTTTTGTGGCATTCTCCACCTTTATTTGAGAGCGATAGTGGAGAGAGACAGGAAAGGCCGGGTAGAGAGAGGGGATGACACGCAGCAAAGGGCCCGGGCCGGATTTGAACCCAGGCCGCTGCGGTAAGGACTCAGCCTTATGTGGTACGGCTCTACCAGGTGGGCCACCGGGGCGCCCCCGATTCAAAAATGTTCTGGCCTCAGGTGTCGTACCGAGCCAGACCGATCCACCGCCGTTACCATAATGTCCCTCAAGTCACGGGAAGTCTGGATCCATGCTCGTGTTAAAGGCAAGGGGCGTTTTCCCAATTGTACTTGGCCAATCACCCCACTGTTCCGAGCTGTCCCGGTCGCTGCCAGTCGATCTGGGGAGGGCTGCAAACTACCACATGCCCCCTCCGATACATGTGGAGTCGCCAGCCGCTTCTTTCCACCTGACAGTGAGGAGTTTCGCCGGGGGGACGTAGCGCGCGGGAGGATCATGCTATTCCCCTCAGTCCCCACCCTGAATAGGCACCCCGACCGACCAGAGGAGGCGCTAGTGCAGCAACCAGGACACATACCCACATCCAGCTTCCCACTCGCAGATACGGCCAATTGTGTCTGTAGGGACGCCCGAGCAAGCCGGAGGTAACACAGGGATTCGAACCAGCGATCCCCGTGTTGGTATAGGCAACAGAACAGATGGTATGGTAAATGTTATTGTCACAATAATCACAGGAGATCTTGCTCTATATCGATGTACACTGCCCATCAAAACAGTTTTTGTCATAATTTTCAGCGTAATGTTTGATTTCTCTGATTTTTCCAGTTAATTAATTAATTAATTAAGAAAAACAGCTCCAAGTTCATTGACGTGTCTTCCTTGGTTTTCTGCAAAGAAGAGTGGCATGATCTAAACGGCTTTCCGCTGAAACACGAGGGTCCATCGCTGCTTAAGAAGTGGCGGTCATTCGTCAAGAAAGCGAGATGTCCCCCAACTTGTGACGGGCAGTGTGTGTCACCTTATCTGCTAACATAGACATAGAAACCACACGTTAGAGTCCAACTGAGGTCCGTCACTTTGAACTCCTACGGCGATGTGAAGTAAAATCTGCAAACCGAAACTAGTTTCCAAATAGCGCTGCCTCAAACATTTCAGACCTCATTTTGTGAGAAATTCCAAGTGCTGGACTCGCTTGTCATGAATTGTAGGTGTCAGACGTGTGTATCGCTATGACAGTATCCAAAGTTCACCCCAATACAGTACCACTGAAAGATGCTGAACGTTGATATCGACTCATTAGCCAGCCCTGGTTTTTGAGGGAGATATTTTTTACAGCGGGCTCATTTTCATCCCTCCATCAGCGTTCCCTGGTCAAGCCCTGTTTGGAAGTACAGTTCCCAGTTTGAGACCGTGTCCCCTCTGGAAAAACACGCACCCGGCCTTGTATTAAAAATAACGTTGTTTTTCTTCCTTTTTCTACAATAGTTGTATTCCCCTCCCTCCATCCCTTCTCCCCTGGCTCTCGCTCTCGCTCTCGCTCTCTCTCTCTCTCTCTCTCTCCCTCTCCCCTCCCGAGCCTCCGTCTCTTCCAGGGGTCGAGTTAGGCATAAGCGAATAATTAGGTAATTGCCCCCCTTGATTGAGCTCAATAGGAAACGTTTCAATTAGGCTAAAACTGCACGAGGAGGAAGTAGGCTCTTACAAAGGGAAACATTCCTTGTCATGCAACTGTCAGCCACCCCCCCATCCACCCCCCCCCCCCGAGCCCACACCACGAGCCAGGATTAACTGGATACCAGGGAAGGAAACACCAGGGAAGAGGGAGGTCTCTTTTTTCCGCAAAGCAGAGGGTGTAGAGAGAGAGAGAGAGAGAGAGAGAGAGAGTTGTGGGGGGGGGGGGGTTGTGGAGCTGGGGAAAGGAGAAAGGGAGGGTGGAGCCTGCGTGGAGGAGGCGAAGAGACAGCAAGAAATGATTGCCGCAATTACAGCTATATTTAAACACGCCTTTGCTCCGATATGATTTTTTCCCTCTCTGGTGATCCCCAGTCCAGATAAGAGGGAGACCTCTCTGCTCGCCCGCCCACCCGCCTGTTACAAATTACAACCTCCCAGCCATGGAAGAGACTTAGTTCCTGAGAGAGCGAGGGAGAGGGGGGGGGAGGGGGTTGGGGGATTTGTAGAGTCAGATAGCCGGGGAGAACAATCCAATACCTTTGGCAGAGAAAAGAGAGGGGGGGGGGGAGGCAAGCAGAAATTATGCTTTAGACAATGGTATGTGTGATGACGTTGGAAGAGGAAGAGGCAGTTGTTAGGGATCGCCCAGAGAAATTTGGCAACGACACGAACTCGAAGATCTTTCTCTTGCTTCCCTCTGCTAAAGACTTCGCTTCGCCCACTCTGACTGTACTCATATCACAGCAGCAGCTGCGGCTGAGGTGTTACTGGCACTTGGCGTAGATTCCTGATACACCAGGATTTGGTGGTGGTGGTGGTGTGTGTGTGTGTGTGTGTGTGTGTGTGTGTGTGTTTGCAGCCTGCCCACCCTTCTCTGTCATCACGCTCCCCTCTGCTTGCCCTGATACATGGGCCATGAAATTGAGGCGCTGCGCGCTGACCTCCCATAGCACGGCTGTGCCTGCAGGTGTTTTTATGTGGGTGTTAATGGACGGCGTGCTAGCGGCTGTCCACGCAGACGGCCGATAACGCCACGAGCTGCTGGGGGAGGTGGAGAATGACAGCGAGGCAGACGCCTGGGTCTCTTCTAGGGCGCCTCTGGATGTGAGATGGCTGCACGGTTTGTGACGTGTGCGTGTGTGTGTGTGTGTGTGTGTGTGTGTGTGTGTGTGTGTGTGTGTGTTACTACTGTATGTGTATAGTGTATGTCAGTGAATGTCTGGGTTGTGTGTGTGTTGGTTACTACTGTATGTCTGTGTGTAGTGGATGTCAGTGAATGCTTGGGGTGTGTGTGTATGTGTGTGTGTGTGTGTGTGTGTGTTACTACTGTATGTGTATAGTGTATGTCAGTGAATGTCTGGGTTGTGTGTGTGTTGGTTACTACTGTATGTCTGTGTGTAGTGTATGTTAGTGAATGCCTGGGTTTTGTGTGTGTGTGTGTGTGTGTGTGTGTGTGTGTGTGTGTGTGTGTGTTACTACTGTATGTCATGTAACTCTGTGTAGTATGTGTCAGTGAATGCTTGGGTTGGTTGTGTGTGTGTGCGTGTGTGTGTGTTTGTGTGTGTGTGTGTGTGTGTGTGTGTGTTACTACTCGGTGTGTATAGTGTATGTCAGTGAATGCCTGGGTTTTGTGTGTGTTGGTTACTACTGTATGTCTGGTATGTCTGTGTGTAGTGTATGTTAGTGAATGTTTGGGTTTCGTGTGTGTGTGTGTGTGTGTGTTACTACTGTATGTCATGTATCTCTGTGTGTAGTATATGTCAGTGAATGCTTGGGTTTTGTGTGTGTTACTACTGTATGTGTGTGTGTGTGTGTGTGTGTGTGTGTGTGTGTGTGTAGGTGTGCTTTTACTGTGTGTCTGATTTCCTCCCGGTGAGAATGTGTGTGTCCGGCTGTGTGTGTGTTTTGAGAAAGCTGGTGTAAAAAAGTGCTTGGCTGCAGCGTTTCTCCGCGCCCCAGTGGGACTTGGTGTGGTTAGGAGAGCAAACGGTGGGCGATGTTAATACGTTTCCTGTGTCTGGCCCACCTTACCTGTGTGGTTCACCTCCACACACACTCGCTGTTCAACACAGCACCGCTCCCACGTCCACCAGGGGAAGAGAAAAAAAGGGACAAAACCTTTTTCTTTCTTAGTTCATAATCAGCATTTATTTTTTATGAAATGTTTGTGTTTGTAAAACTACTCTTGGTAGTACATAATACAACCAGTGTTACTGATCTGTAAGTACTCTCGTTCTCCCTCCCTCTCTCTCTCTCTCTCTCTCTCTCTCTCTCTCTCTTGCTCTCTCTCGCTCTCTCTCGCTCTCTTTATTTTCAGAGCAGGATACAAAAAAAATAAAATAATAATAATCCAACTAAGTGGCAACTTTGAAACTTCCTCACTGGCAAAGCTAAACTGTCAGTATACCTCACCAGACAGAACAAGATGGAAGACACAGTCCCTGTGTTCGCCTCTCTCGTAAAAGCCACAGCTTTAATTGATTTTAAATTTAATGAATCGCATGGTTATGTTTGTAAATCAGTGGTGTTATAATGATGTCATTTGTTCAGTGATGAATGATGAATTAATTTTTAGTGACTCTTTCAGATAATGTTTTTTTTCCCTGTGAGTCTTTGTTTCAAAGCTGCTGTTAATGTGTGACAGTGTATTAAAGTTTTCTGAAAAAGTCAGTAAAAAGTCTCTCTCTCGCTCTCTCTCTACCTCTCTCGCTCTCTCTACCTCTCTCTCTCTCTACCTCTCTCGCTCTCTCTACCTCTCTCTCTCTACCTCTCTCGCTCTCTCTACCTCTCTCTTTCGCTCTCTACCTTTTTCTCTCTACCTCTCTCACCACCTCTCTCTTTACCTCTCTCTTTCTCTCACCACCTCTCTCTCTCTCTACCACTCTCTTGCTACCTCTCTCACTCTCTACCTCCCTCTTTCTCTCTCTCTACCTCTCTCTACCTCTCTCTCTACATCTCTCTCTCTCTACCACTCTCTTGCTACCTCTCTCACTCTCTACCTCCCTCTTTCTCTCTCTCTACCTCTCTCTCTACATCTCTCGCTCTCTTTACCTCTCTCTTTCTCTCTACCTCTCTCTGTCTTGCTCTCTATTACTCTCTCTACCTCTTTCTCTCTCTCTCGCTCTCTCTACCTCACGGTCTCGCCGTACCTCTTTGATTGTTCTTTCTCTTTTTCGCTCTCTTCATTTCTCTCTCTCTATCTCCCTTTCACCGTGCACTTTCTCCCCCCTTGTCCTGCATCAGTGGGCTGTGCACACACATTAGGATTTAGCTCCATCTGGTACCTGACAAGCAGAACAGGTCACGGCAGCATTCAGCAGTTCTGACCCATGCCAGCGTGGGCCACCACCCCCCCCGCGCTCCAGCAGAGACAGCTTATGACAGCTTATGACAGCTTCCAGCGCTGTCTTGACGGAGCCAGGGCGGGATACACACATCCGCAGTTATAATTCAGTAATTTGTGTTTGTGCATTTTGTGACAATTGTGACAAATGACTGCCCTGGAGTCAAATGCCCACCCCTCCCCCCTGTTTCCTGCCCGGGCCAATGCACGCTTACACTGCTCAGGTGTGTGCCGACTGGCCTCGCGTGTCATTTATGAATAGGCGGGTGGACGGGGGAAATGGTTAAATGGCCGTGTTTACTCTGAATGTGATTTGTATTGATGAATTATGTGTATCGGCTCGGTGGGATCTGTGTGATCATGCCGCGCCGGTGGGTGGCAAAGCAGCTCGTTTCCTTTTTTTTGGTCCTCGTGGTGACGCCAGATAGGCCTGCGCATGCTGCTCGCGTCTTCGTTGACGAATGCCCCCGCTGAGCCTGTCCGAACAAACACACACACACACACACAAATATACATACACTGACACACACACACAACTATACATACACGGACACACACACACCACATACGCACATACACGCACACACACACGGATACACACACAGCACATACAAACACGTACACACACACACACACACACGGACACACACATACATACACACACACACGCACACACACACACGTACACACACACACACACACACACACACACACACACAGAGTAATCGTTTCATTTAGCCAACCTCCTCATTTACATTTTCCGGGGCATTTTTCATCATAAGCAGGTTCTGTCATCGATATTTTTCGGGGGAGATTGAGGGTTCGCGTCGGCGCGGCGCTCAGCGGAACACGGATCCCATTATGAAAGCCAGGCGGCAACAGGAGGAACCCTGGTAATGTTTTACCCGCCAAATGAGTTCCATTCCCTTGGAAGTCCTGCACGGAGTTAGGGATGTAATACTCATATGGAGCAGTTTATGAGGATTAAGAGGTTTTATTTAGTCTGCGGGGCCAGCGGGCCTCCTCTCTTCAACTCTCCCTCATCACATGTTAGCCCTTCCCTGCTGTTGGATGGATGGATGGTGAGACGGCCAGCCAGCACAGGGACGGATGACGGATAGGAGAGATCCGAGTCGGTGAACTACACAGTGTATTTGTCATGGCCGAAGTGTGTGACCGTGCCCAGTGTGCGACCACGCCAGTCTCCAGCAGACTATGAAAGCCATCAGGCCTGAGTTGTAGCACGCGCTGCAGGTGGGGGCTTGTGTTAGATTGAAAGTCTGACTATGACTTCTGGCTCATACCAGCTTAGGTTTCTTTTATTTATTTATTTTTGCAGTTGTTAATCGTTAACAACGTTGTCACGTGACAAATTAGACTTAGAACCAAACGTTATTTTGGTTGTAGTTTTGTCTTGGATTTTGTGTTGCGGAGATTGGTGCATTTCTCCTGTGTTATCTGTGTTTTCATCTGTTTATATCCACTGTGCATGTTTGTATATGCGTGTGTGCATACGAGAGAGAGGCTGTGTACGTGTGTGGCTTTTCTCCATCTTTTTTTTTTTTTCCCAGAAGGAAAAGTCTCATGTTCACTCTTCTAACTCGTCCCGGTAGAGGGTCAATTGCAACCAGTTGGCTGCCAGCCTGTTCCAAAGTAAACATTTGGAGAGAGGGGACTGTACAGGCAGGTACCTGGGGGCTCTGAGTTTTGCTTTTCCCTCTCGCTCCCTCACTCTCTCTCTCTACCTTTCTACTTCTACGACTTCTTCATGCATGGTGGTGAGCCGTGCTTCCCCGAAGGTTGAGGGGCTGCCAGCACTGCTGCTCTTGGATCGAGCCGGCGGGCCGTCTGGCCTGCCGGCCTCTGTGAGATGACCCCGTCCCCCGGGACGTCTTCTGCAGAGAGGGAGAGTCTGCTTCTGCCTGCCTGCCTGCCTGCTGTGGTCTGGCTAGTTTAAAAACACCGGAGGATCACAGGCAAAGGCAGGCCAGTCCGGCTCGGCACGCAGGCCCATTTGATACATACACACACGTGCACATAAAACAAAAAAAAGACATCTTCCCCATTGTGTAAACTATCAGGGGGTATGGTTTTCATTCTGGGCTGTGTGTGCCATCTGGATTTATGCGTGTCCAAAGCAGGGGCTGAAAGCATTTTGTGTGGCAGGGAAAGGGCAATGTCTGATGGAGATTTGTTGTTTTGAGACCGGCTTAAGGCCGCAGCGACGGGGAGACCGGTGCCCTTCAGCCTTGCACCCCCTTTTTTTTTGAGCCTGATGGCAGGCGACTCCCTTAACTGGGGCCGAGGAGCAGTCCGCACAGCTCAATTTTGCCCACATTAATCAAACTCACATTTCCTCGCATCAGCCCGGGTGCCTATCAGCGGGGCGGGCTTGTTAGCATAATGCATTCAGGTGATGAAGTGCACAGAGGGCCACAGACTTCTCAAAGTCAATCCTGCCCGCTAAACGCCAGTGCCTCGCATATGAATAAAACAAGAATGCATATTTTTTCCCGTTACGTGTAGTTTGAAAACTTGAAATTTCCATTTATTTAGTCAGGGAAGTTTATAGAGTAATCGCTTTTAGAGCCAGCATTGTGTACTCCATATACAAACTCAATACCAAACTTCATTTTAAGCTAGCACAACTGAGATAGAGTGATGTAAAATCACACTACTGATCCAGGTAAAACCCCATATTTTCCTGCAACTCTCCTACGCTGCTCCAACAAGTCACGTCTGCATAAAACATCAAAATCTATCGTTTCATGGTACATTGGAGTCAAAATGGCCTTTCGTGTACATGCTAAGTTATTTCTTTTCAGGCACTTCCTCTCAGTATGAGTGAGGGGAGGGGGGCAGAGGGTCAGTGTGGAGAGGAGGGAGTCTGGGTAGGGTGATGGGGAAAGTTGGGTAGGCCAGGTTGGGGGGGGTTGCAAGGAGGAGTGGGTGGGGGGATGTCTGTCTGGGAGAGTGAAAGCGTGCAGTCAGACAGTGGGAGAGGGCCTTGCTCTGCCGGCCATTCATACAGGTGCTTATAATTTGCAGTGTGTGATTAATCATTGTTGTGTTTGGAGGTGACATCTTGTTTAATGGATCTGTCCATCTCTCTCCGCACAATGTTCTAGCAAGGCAGGCGCTAGCATGCGCAGCATCATATAGGAGGCCAGCCTCTATTATGAGCATGCACGTGCACACACACACACACACACATATATATATATATATATATGTATGTATAATATATATATATATATCTCACACTATCTTCTCACCACATACCCACATGCACAGTCGAATTTGACTGCTATAATTGACCTACCGAACATTATTATTCCACATTTCCGTTTGGTTTGAAAAGCCACCCAAAACTCAAATCTACACATGAGTTAGAGTCACAAACTGACCGGCGCACAAAGCGAAGCGGCCAGGTGCAACATGTGTGCGAGCCCACCAGCCGCCAGCAAACACAGAGGCGGCGGTGTTTTCTGTGTGTTTGCTTTGGGTGGAGGGCAAGCGGGCTGGTCAGCGCGGCTTTAAATCAGAGTCTTCCTGAAGGAACCCTGATGGACAGGAACCTAATCTGTCCCCTGTGTGTCATTACGCTCAACCTCCCAGATAGCTTGGGATCCTGCTGCTCCCCTCATCTCTTCCCTGGCCTCAGCACGCACACATTCAGACAGACATACACACACACACACACACACACACAAATGTACACAGAGAAAGGTCCAGGGCAGCCTTCTGGAGACCAGAGACAGTAACAGAGACACACATGTTGAACATAAACTGGCTGAATGAGTGTCAAGAGTTCATCGGCAGCATCTGTCATAGCAAAGACAGTGCCCAAAACGGTACTGGCTGCTCTCGCGCCACAGTGCCACGCTCTTGCTTAGCCCATATACAGTCTATGCAACCGCCGTCGCCAAACCGCCCTCACTAATAGCTTAACATAAGCAAACTGCCGGAGCCTTTCAGGTCATGTTAAGACCCGTCTCATGACCAAGACCTGATGGCCTGCACAACTGGCCCCACACGCATTGTATCAGGGTTTCCATCACTTTTACCCAACAAGAATTTGCTGAATAAAACTTGTGCTAGTTTTTGGATGTTCGGATAGCATAGCAGTCTATTCCGTTGCCTTCCAACACAGGGATCGCCAGTTTGAATCCCCGTGTTACCTCCGGCTTGGTCGGGCGTCCCTACATACACAGTTGGCTGTGTCTGTGGGTGGGAAGCTGGATGTGGGTATGTGTCCTGGTCACTGCAGTAGCACCTCTTCTGCTCTGTCGGGGCGCCTGTTCAGGGGTAGGGGGAATTGGAGGGAATAGCGTGTTCCTCCCATGCACTATGTCCCCCTGGCGAAACTCCTCGCTGTCAGGTGAAAGGAAGCGGCTGGCGACTCCACATGTATCGGAGGAGGCATGTGGTAGTCTGCAGCCCTCCCCGGATCGGCAGAGGGGGCGGAACAGTGACCGGGACGGCTCGGAAGAGTGGGGTCATAGGCCAGATAGGGGGGGGGAATCCAAATAAGAGAAAAAAAACTTACGCTAGTTTTCAATGAATATGTAAATTAGCTTGAAACCGTCGTGGTATTCCATGAAAAAGTTTGTTTGATTCAAGCAATCCATCATATCATTTCAGATGGGGAAAATTATCTCGTTTTTGGAACTGGATTTTTCAGATTCCTCCTTCAAGACATTGCTTTGGTCTGTTAGTTATGTCTTTCCCCCGTTTCCTGCCGACTGGTCCATATTCTTAATTCGCTGCTGACAGTTTGGACATATTTCAGGTTGTCTGAGAAAGGGCTGGATGAAAGGAACCCCCACATTCGCGCGAGGCTCCGTTGGAGTTGGTCCAGCGAAGAGATCTTGACCCCTCAAATTACAAGATGATGGAGCTATTTCTTTTTCGTGTTGCTGAATTTCATTAACAACTTTTCGCCTCCCCATGTGTGAAATGAACCCTGTGATGCTTTGGGTATAAGCGTTTTAAAGTTTCTGCAGTGATTTGCTGCCTAGAATGTGATGTTGTTGCAGGTGTCTGACATGTTGCAGGTGTCTTGACTTTTTCCTCTCTCTGGGATTTTTGATGCACGTGTCTCTCCTTCGGTGAACTGACCACGCTCAGTATCTGGACGTGGTTTATTCTCGATCGAGTTGACTCGTGTCTTTACCGCCCTGCAATCTGGAAAAATAGTGGAAAAACAACCACTTTGAAAATAATGCGCGTTGTCCATGTGACCTCAGGTAGTTTGATATTTGTGAACACAAACAAGCCTCTCGCACAGGCCCAGAAACCAGAGAACCGAGGTCATAATCTGTGATGTCATCGAGAGACAAAAACCCGGATCTGCTCCATTGACAATGAATCAGAGACTTATGGACTCAAACAATGTTTGTTTGACCTTTTAAAATCACCTTGGATGTCCAACCGTGTCCAGAAAGTAAGTCTCTCTGTCATTCACCATCAATGGAGCAGTGCTGGCATTTGTCTCCCGGTGACATTACCGTTAAGCCGGCCGTGTCTCATATTTCCAGTTTGAAGATTGATCTGTTTGCACTGACAGAGCTCGACTGAGCCGTCAGCAGTTCACATAAACAACATCGGATGGCTTCCGGGTAGCGCAGCGGTCTATTCCATTGCCTACCAACACAGGGATCGCCTGTTCGAATCCTCGTGTTACCTGCGGCTTGGTCGGGCATCCCTACAGCCACAATTGGCCGTGTCTGCGGGTGGGAAGCCAGATGTGAGTATGTGTCCTGGTCACTGCACTAGCGCCTCCTCTGGTCGGTCGGGGCGCCTATTCGGGGGGGAGGGGGAACTGGGGGGGAATAGTGTGATCCTCCTACACACTACGTCCCCTTGGCGAAACTCCTCACTATCAGGTGAAAAGAAGCGGCTGGCGACTCCACGTGTATCGGGAAGAGGCATGTGGAAGTCTGCAGCCCTCCCCGGATCGGATCAGATCGGATCGGCGGGGGGGGGCAATGACCAAGACAGTTCGCAAGAGTGGGGTAATTGGCTGGATACAATTGGGGAGAAAAAAAGGAGGGGGAGGGGCCCAAATTTTATTTCAACATCAGATGATCACTGGTTTGTGCAGAAATTCCCTGGTTTGTCTGTTTTCCAGTGATTTTCTTCTTATTTCACATGGTAATAACGTTTGTGTCTATGTGGCTTTACATTGCCCCCCCCCCCATGTATAGGCCACTGCTGTGGTATAGAGGGGGCATTGCTTAGCTGTGCAGGCCACAGCCCACTTTATTCAATAAGTCAGGGTCTAGGTTATACTAATAAGGGTCTAGGTTACACTAAGACAGGGTTTAAGTTACACTAAGTCATGGTTTGGGTTACTTGGTGCCGGCAGGGCAGCGTGGAACCCGGCCATCTGCCAAAAGAACAACTGTAAGAGATGCCATGTCACACAGTGAGCCACTCTGCCTGCCTGCCCGCCCGCCCGCCAGGCACAATTAATTACCTCAATTTAAGTAATGATCATAGATCATACAACACAAAGTTGCACCACTGATTGCATAATTATTGCATCAAACTGCCGGCGTATGTAACATAATCACGGTCTCTCATCAGGGCCCAAACCACCAGTGTGCCTGTGGAGCCAGGTTATGCAATGTTTAGAAGAGAGATGAGAGACTTGGAGAGCTCTCTAGTTTGCACCGTGTGAAGTCATTAGGCCCGTGGACTGCCTTAACTTCTCCCGGAGTCGTTTGTTTTGAGGTAAAGCGGACAGGAGAGCTCGTAGTTTGTAGGGAGTCGACCCCCCCCCACCCCCCAATGTCGTTCCCTCTTCTTTTTTTTTTCGAGTGGTGAAACATGTTTCGACTGTGTTTGAGCAGTGATGGCTGAGTGCGTTTACACTTTGGTAATGGCTTCCTGCCCCTAACTCTCACGCTAAAGAAGGGGGCGTGGGGGGAGGGGGGGTTGGGGGCTCCGAGGGGCAATTCCCTTTGGCTGCCGCCTCAGATCCTGTCCCCATTTCTTACTGTAGACTGGCCTCACAGCTCTTCCCCCTTGCCCTCCATGCCTGCCACTCCCTGCCAGCCTTCTGCGGAGAAGAGAGACCACCCGGTCGGCTTACTCATTCTCTCCTGCGTCGTATCATTCCCACCAAGGATAGTTTCTGGACTGAAAGATCGTATCACTCAACAGGAATGTCCGTTGGTTTTTCACTCCCTGGCTCATTTGCATTTATCTACCTTGCAGCGTAGCTTTTTTTTCCAAAGATTTTGTTCTTTTGGCAGCCTGTTTCACCAGTGATGCACCCCAAGATGTCAGCTGGCAAGTTTTTTTTTGTTTTTTTTTTCCAGGCTGCATGCAGTCTGGCTGCCATTTCTCAGAGAAACCAGAGGAAGAACTGTACCTTGTCTGCCCACTGATCCAGATCCCAGGCCACATGCAGGCTTGAGACTGGGAATCGGTCACAATTTTCAAAATTATATCTTGATATATTTTATAGGTATAACAACTCCATTAGCAGCCATAATACTAAGCACTCTTATTTATCTCGGAAATTTTGCCCAAATTGTGCGTCGGCAAAATTGCCATTTGCTACAACCGCTGTATATGGTGTTGGACACACGGGACTGCTCAAGTTTATTGTTATCCCTGCAAGAGATGATTTTGAAAATTTGTGAAAAAATTGTTTGCCATCAGTAAATGCAGAAACTTCTCTTGGAAGATAAACTAAGCTAAGAGGACATAAAGGTGTTCCACTGCCTGTTGACAGTAGGGTTGACGGTCAGGTTTAAGAGTTACTAACACATTACTGTGGAAAGTGGTACTGTGGCCTACAGGCTTCTGTCCTGACAAGGATGAGTCACAGCGAGGCTTCCGGTTGAAAGTCCATCCCGCGCAATCCAGAGAGTGACAGGAAGAGCGGGCCTCAGCCTATCTGTATAGACACAAGGTGTTAACAACTAATTAACGAATTTACTGCCTCACTAAAACTCCATTATTGCTGTTCCTTCCCAATTATTGACTCAATTATCAGCTTTTATGGACTCAGGTGAACCTCTGGTGAAAGTGAGCTCGGCAAGCTTTGGCCAAGGAGTTGCCTCTGTCACCGCTTGAAACAACAGGACTGACGGCGACGGCCGGGGTGCTGTCAGGATACGTGTGGGCTAGTCGTTTCACTTCTATGCCTGACGTTGTGCTGTGGAGAAAGATTCCCTATCTGCAACGTAGAAAAATGCAGCTCGTAGTTTTTACTCTCACAGCCTATTTCACCGTTACATCTGATGAGCTGTTTTCCAGTGTTGTGGTTTTCCTTCGAGTAGAGGCTAATCTGTTCCCCTGTTGTTGTTGTTTTTTGTTCTTGCAGATCTTTTCACACTCTCACCCCTTCATGCACTTATCAATCTCCGTCTCCCGTCTGTCCACTAGGTGACAGTAACGACACAGCTCTCCCCTCTGGGTGCTGGGAAGAGGTGTAATCTCTGTTTACACAAGGTGAATTGGCTGAAGACCAGAGTTTAGGTCAGGTGGGTGTGTCAGCAGCAGTGGTGATGTTGCAGTGATGTGGTGACATGGTGTGGTGGCGAAGTTAATGATGGTGGTGTCTACGCTCGGAGGTCCATTTACCCGCTCCTAACCAGAACCCGTTATCCATCAGTCAGCAACAAATAGAGGCTCGCTGTAACAGCTTATTTTGTGTGCACCGTGGAAGCGCTTGGCTTATTTCTGAAAGCGCCATCAGGGAAAGTTGTTGGTACCCTTGATTCATTTTCGGCTGCAAAAGCGCTGCCCTGTTTCGAAGCTTAATTCATGCCGGGGAGGGCTTTGCTGTTTCCCACCGCACCCTCGCACCCAGAACCCGTCCAGCTGAAACCGCAGTCATCTGCCGTTGGCCACCGAGTAGGTGGGAGTTAAGTGCCTTGCCCAGTGGCACCTCAACAGTGATTCTGAGGAAAGGCGAGGATGTTAATCACTCACTGTTTTCTCGCTCGTTATGTGTGTGACAGAAAGGACATTAGCGTAATGGTGTAATAATCTAACGTGCAAACAAGAATTATGTGGGATGATGACTGTAAAATGGCGTGTAATGACTGCAAAAACAGACATGCCCGTTCACTTAGAGTTTCTCTTGGACTCTCACGCGCGTGCACACACACACACACACACACACACGATCATTTCTATGGTAATGCCAGCCCACGCAGCATTGGTGGTGCAACTCTGTAATTCTCGCGAACAGATTGCCCCCCCCCCCGGTATCACAATATTGTGTCATCTTTTGTTTTAGCCGCTTAGCTGAATTTCGTCTCATTTCATCTTTTTCTTACCATTAAACTAATATGTACGAGCTCGTGTCCCTGATGGCCCGCAGAGGGGTTGTTTCTGTGACGGATCTGAGGCGAAACTGGATTTAAAAGCCCCGCCCCCATACTTCCTACACACTCCGGTGCAGCGGTACATCCTAGGCCTTGCTCTGGTTTCTGCCACCAGCGGACATTTGGCGCTCGCCTCGCTGTGCTGGTGGGGTCCTACTCGCTCCACCCAGGTCCGCACTTTCCTCCCTCCCGGCTCCCGAATCATGAAATGACCTTCCTCCTCCAGTCAAAACAGCAGGGTCACTCCCCATCTTCCTTTGAAGACCCAAAAGCTAATTTTGTCAGAATCTGCCTCACGCTACTCGCTTTGCACTCAATGACATTTGGCTTGTTATTTAAACGTTTTCTTATCTTGTAATTTTACTTTATTTTCCTGTCAATTTGAGCTCCCATAATGGTCGCAAGGTCACGAAACTATTGTGAGGGTGCTCTATCCCTAATCCTTTATTCCCTTGTTTTCAGTTGCTTGTAATCTTGATGCTCTAAAATTGAAGCGTATTTTAACTTCTAACTCTGAACCACGTTATTTCAGCTTTTGATGAATATCGTGACAATGTTGTGGCAGGGCTAGGCGGTGTAATTACATTATCGTACTCCATTGTGCAGCACAAACGTGATTACAATCACCATAATCAAGGCTGTGGCGCAAGCTGCCAAGAGGCCTGCAGCTCGCTGTGTTTGAGGTGTGGGTGTGATGAAGTGGTGCAAACAGGTGAGTTCGGTGATGTGCACAAGGAGGCATGGACAGGAAGATGCCCCATTAAACCCAGCGCAGTTGTCTGCTGCAGAGCACATGCAGGGCATATCTGGCATATCTGTGATGCCAGTCTTGGAAATTTTCCATGTTTTTTTTTTCTTTTTCTTTTTTGTTGCCCCCCCCCCCAAAATCGAAGGATTGTGTGGTCTGCTATTGGTAGATGAGGACACTTTGAGCACAGCCTCTTTATGACCCCTATGGTCTGTGAAACACGAGCACCAGCTGTAGCTATAATTTTAAGTGTGGGGCTGTTGGTCTAAAAAAAGGCTGTTTGACTTGATTCCCTAAAAAAAAAAAAAAGATTGTGGAATATCGTGGAGTTATGAGTCAACAGAAATGCTTTTGTTTAAGGACGCCTGTCTCTGCGTCCACCTCTCTCTTCCCTTTTTTTTTTTTTTTTTAGTGTTTGGCTTACATAGTAGGGCTCTGATATCAGGCTGTTGAATGGTTGTCTGCAGAGCATTTTGACAGATGGCCCGTCCGCCGAAAGTTGGGGAAAGAAATTGTTCATAAATGCCCCTTGTCAAAGAATTGGGACAGGATGACACGTTGCACTATCTCCCAAACATCAGTCACGCCCAGATTTTGCATCCATTTTGTTCTCTTTTCTTCTCCCCCTGTCATCCGCTTCCGTGTGGTCGGTGCCGCCATTTGCATCAGATGATCCTGTGTAGAATATATGACCACAGGTGTCCCAAAATGTTGACAGTACAGGAAGTGGGGATGTTCGGTGTGTCTCAGTGCAATTTTCCTACCTGTCAGTCTGCCGTTGCTAACCCTTAATAGTGACGGACTGACAGACCTGTTGCATATCACATGCCTCGACTGACTATCGTATCTGGTTTAGCCATCAACAGACGGCTATAAACGTTTACATTTTCAAGATGTTCACATCTTGACAACTTATCAGTGTTACAGAGTTCACCTCGACTTTGACAGACAGGGAAATTCCCAGGCTCCCTTTTTTCTTTTTTCTTTTGCAGCCAGTGAGATAATACGCTGATGCATGACCCCTAATAATGAATCTAAATAGGAGTCTTAACAAGCTGCTGCAAAATGGTGCTGCAAAAATAAAGGGGGGGGGGTAAGATTATTTGTCTAGTCCTTATCACTCTCCCTCCCTCTTCTACCCATCTATCCCCTCTCCCTGTTACACATTCTCCTCCTCCTTTCATCTGAGCTGATTCACGATTGCTGACCTGCGAACAAGAGGGGACGCGCCGGTGGAAACTGACACCGCGCGCCCACGGAGGCGATAACAGACAAAGCAGCAACACCAGTAGCTGAGGCAGGCCTGAGGAATGCCGGGGCCTGTGTTTGCAGCGCCGGGGCAGATACGGCCCCGCTCTCGACAGGGGCCCTCAGTAAAAATCCCCCGCTGTCATTGGAGATGGCCTCGCTTGTTTTTCTAAGCACTCTTTGAGCTTTTTCAAGTGCAGAATTAGGGACTGTTTGAGGAGTCAACCGGCGAGCCTCTCCCCACCCCGAAACAGGAAACCTGATTTGCGGGGATATCCGTGATTAATCGCTGTTCTGCCACCCCCACCTTCCCTCATCGCTCTTTCTCTCTGTCTCACCCCTCCGGTCTTACGTGCCACTTTTATTCCGTACATGCTTTTTTTGGGGGGGGGGCAGAGGGGGTTAGACCTCTCTCCCAGATGTCCTGAGCCATTATTAGGCCTTGCGTTGTTATTTTATATGTAAATTCCTTTATAATCAGTACCTCCGTGCCAGTATTTGTTTTAGAGGTTGTAATTTTTTTCTTTTTCTTTTTCTTTTTTTTTTTGCCCGGTTATTATTTTTCCTCCCTTCATTGGCTGAGAACTGAACACATCCACCTCCGACACGAGAGGAGCGCCGGGCAGGAGCATAAATCACCGCTCGTAATGGTTGCCTGCTTCTGCATTAATGAACTTTCTTTCCTTCGCTTGAAGCCTTTAATTGCCATTTAATATCCAGGCCCATACCTGCAAGTTACCCATGATGTGCCATTTTCTTTTGCAATTCCCTTCCACCACCACCCCACCCCCACCCCAATGAGGTAATTATATATGTGCCTATGACAGATTGGCCTGTGCCCTTTTGGTTGGAGAATGGTTTATATTCCAATTTCACATTTAATGGGATTAGATTTGAATTGTTGCGCCGGCTGTTTGCTGTAAAAACAGGTTTGGACTCTTAGGCAATGTTTCAATATTAAAATGTGTCTCACTTGGTAGTAAGTTTAGTTTATTGGCCTGCGCTAAGGAAGCCTCAAGTGATTTTGCTACCAATATTTTACATTTATATTCGCCGCCTCCTTGATTTGCCTCGTCCAGCACAGCTGTAACTGGTGTCTGTGCTTGCATGTTCCAGTAATCGTAGCATTTGTTGACCGTGACAATCTTGAATTATTCATAGCAGCAAAATATTACAATACTCTTTATTGTAAGAGTGAAATTTACAGCCTCTTTTCGTTGCCCTCTGTCGTCACCGTCTCTCGGTGCCATCACCGAGCCGAGATTCTACCCAACTGAACCGAGCACATCACTGTTTTGTGAATAGTTTGCACATCCCTTTCCAGACAAAACTAATTCTTTTCTTTTTTTATTGTTATTCCCCCCTTTTCTCCCCAATTGTACTCGACCAATTACCCCACTCTTCCAAGCCATCCCGGTCGCTGCTCCACCCCCGGGGAGGGCTGCAGACTACCACATGCCTCCTCCGATACATGTGGAGTCACCAGCCGCTTCTTTTCACCTGACAGTGAGGGGTTTCACCAGGGGGACGTAGCACATGGGAGGATCACGCTATTCCCCCCAGTTCCCCCTCCACCCTGAACAGCCGCTCCGACCGACCAGAGGAGGCGCCAGTGTAGTGACCAGGACACATACCCACATCTGGCTTCCCTCCCGCAGACACGGCCAGTTATGTCTGTAGGCACGCCCGACCAAGCCGGAGGTAACACAGGGGTTCAAACTGGAGATCCCCATGTTGGTAGGCAACAGAATAGACCACCGCGCGACCCAGATGCTCAACAAAACAAATTCTTATGATACGGATTCATAGTATGATTCTAGTAAGCATTATCAAGTATAAGAATGTAAACAAGAAAAATCCCATTAGTGAATGCTTTTTGTGAGTAGCCACTCTCTTGCATGTGCAGCCTCAGCAGGCCCTCCCATCCTGTCACTTTCCACCAGTCCAGTTCCTCACTGCAGCCTTGCCGTAGTTTACTGAGTACATCGTTCTCTCACGTCTATATTTTCACACACTTCTTTCTCTTGGCAGCAAGAGGAGCTGAAAAGGCACTCGGTCCTTTTGAGTCAGAGAACCTGAAATACTCGAGGCCTGGCCTGGCTGCTGATAGACATCGCGTTGGCTTTGTAACCACAAATGACAAATTGAGGGGAGGCAGCAGCTCCGAAAGGCTTGTTTAGCATTCCACGTACAATGTGCTCTGAAAGGTATTAATGGAGGACATGGAGGCGTGACATCTCAGCTGCAGGTTCAGCCAGAGGCTCTGCCAGAACGAGAGCGAGACCTCTGAGGTGAACTCTTGGCTCTGTCGACGTTCTGCCTCATCTCCTGCCCTGAAATTGCCGGACCAACTACTAGTTTCTCCTTGGGTTGTCGGCAAACCCAAGAAATGTATTGTGTAGTCGCGCGTCGGTAAAATAATTATAGCAAACTGTTTTGGTAGTTAGTATGGGAAAGAGTTGAAGAGCCTTTTTTCAAAAAGGCTATTTATACATACAAAGAACAATATTGCCTGTTGTTGATCAATTTCTAGGATGGGGACACATTTTGTGTTTTCGTTTTGTCAAACTTGTCAATCAAAGACTTAAGGGCTCACGAACTACAATTCTCTTAAAGTGACCATGTTTTATTTTAATTTCATACCATTCAATGATTTTTGCAAGAGTAAGTCTCACTTTTTAAAGATAGTGCCTGTGTATTTATCGGATGAAACCTGTCAATTAATAGATAAGAATAATTAAGAAGCTTTAAGCAATGCACAGTTAGTGTGCCATGACTATTAACTGTTTTCTGTACTAGGTTCAGTAAGCGTGTGAAATGAACTACCAGTATGTCTCTCATGTATTAATGCGTTTAACTGGGGGTGGGGGTGGGGGAGGGGGTGAGGATTCTGCTTCCTGTGGCACTGACCTGCTCCCTGTGGCAGCTGGGAATTACAGTCATTCAGTGTGTGTCTCTACATGATGGATGACACCTGCGCCCATTGAGCAATCACTCCCTGATGCACTATTGTTGTTCTTTCTCACTTTTGCGTGGGAGCAAATGGCGTACATTCCCAAGCCAAAAACAACTCAGATAGTCATCTCATCTGCATGATGTATGATCTTTTCTTTTTGTAAGGCAAGTTATCAGGCTACCTGGAATGTTTGTAGGCTTAATGGGAGCCTCACCGGCACTGCCAGAGCAGCTACTTGTCGGGTCTGTCCCAGAGAGCCACTGTGGGGTCTATAGAACCACCACACAGGCTGAATGGGGCAATGTAGCACTCTTCAGAGCTCTGCCTCATTTTTGCTGCTGGCTTGGGCATGCTACCATATGGCCCTCCTATCCTATATCCAGATTGAAAGCCAAAATTCCATGCCTGTTAAAAAACGCCGCCTATGATGTAATCTCTGGGCAACAGAAAGACCAAGCGTAGAATCCAGATTATGTATGTCACCACAATGTAAAATCAGCACAATATCTAATTGCATCTTAATGCCCTTCCCTTAAGCATTCATTTTGATGATGGTTTGAAACCTAAGTGGCCTGTGCACGGCATCCTGGCACTTAAAGCATTCATTACAGGAGTGTGACTTGATGGCTGTGCTTCAGGCTATGCAGACGCCCTTGTTACCATTTACAATTACTATCCAATTATTATTATCATTATTATTATTGTTATTATTATTATTCGGTTCACCTGTGAGTGATGAGCCAAATAACATTGATCATCTCCAAACAAGGGCACATGGCAAGGTCTGGGTAGATTAGATGGTAAGCAAATAATCAGTTCTCATAGTCAACATGTTGGATGCAGGAGTAAAGACCTGAGCAACTTTGACAAGGGCCAAATTGTTATGGCCAGACGACTGGGTCAGAGCATCTCTGAAACGGTAAAGCTTGTGGGGTGCTCCTGGTCAGCAGTGGTGAGTACCTATTGATAGTGGTCTGAGGAGGGACGAGTCAGAAACCAGCGACAGAGTGTTGGGTGCCCAAGGCTCATTGATGCACGAGGACAATGAAGGCTATCCTGTCTGGTCCGAACCAACAGAAGGTCTACTGTGACACAAGTCACACAAAATGTTAATGATGGTTATGGGAGGAATGTGTCACAACACATAATGCGTCGCACCCTGCTGTGTATGGGGCTGCGTAGTCACAGACCGGTCAGAGTGCCCATGATGACCCCTGTCCACCACCAAAAGTGCCTAAATGGGCACACGAGCGTCAGAACTGGACCTTGGAGCAGTGGAAGAAGGTCGCCTGGTCCGATGAGTCCTGTTTTCTTTTAGATCACGTCAATGGCCATGTATGTGTACACTGTTTACCTGTGGAAGTGGAACCAGGATGCACTGTGAGAAGACGACAACCTGGTGGAGGGAGTGTGATGCTCTGGGCAATGTTCTGCTGGGGAACCCTGGATCTGGCCATTCATGTGGATGTCAATTTGAAATGTGCCAGCTACCTAAACATCATTGCAGACCAGGTACACCCCTTCATGGCAACAGTATTCCCTGATGGCAGTGGCCAGGATAATGCGCCCTGCCACACGGCACACATTGTTCAGGAATGGTTTGAGGAACGTGATGAAGTGTTCCAGTTGTTGCCCTGGCCTCCGAATTCTCCAGATCTCAATCTGATTGAAGATCTGTGGGATGTGCTGGATGGACAAGTCAAATCCACGGCGGCTCCACCTTGCAACTTAAAGGACTTCAAGGATCTGCTGCTAATGTTTTGGTGCCAGATACCACAGAGGACCAACAGCATATTAGGCAGGTGGTCATAATGCTTTGGCTCATCAGTGTACATATTAAAAAAAGAAAACAAATCTCCCTCTCACCCTTTTTGGGCTGGTGTGTGTCTTCCTCAAGCTCGGGTCCTCTACCAGAGGCCTGGGAATTTGAGAGTTGTGCGCAGTATCTTTGCTTTTCCTAGGACTGCACTCTTCTGGACAGAGACCTCAGATGTTGTTTCTGGAATCTGCAGGAGCCACTCTCCCAATCATATATATATATATATATATATATATATATATATATATATATATATATATATATATATATATATATGTGTGTGTGTGTGTGTTTGCTTGTCTTTGTTTGTGTATTATGTGTCTAGTGTCTGTGTCTGTGTCTGCGTGTCTGTTTGTCTGCCAGCAAGGGAGCCCCGGATGACAGGCTTGTCAGTGGCATTGTGGCTCGGAAACAAAAGGGCCTTCAAAATAATGGAATCTCCCAATATGTCACTGTTGAGGCAGAACAAAGCCATAAACGTCAAACAGATGGCAGGTCACTATAATACTACGTGTCTCTCTACAGCTGTAATGAAGGGGGCGGCTGGTTACAGGGAGATGGAGCGCGGCCCAGACAGAGGAGAGAAGGGGAAAGGACAAACCTCAATCTCTCAGTAGCATCTCCACCCTGCCGCTGCGAGTTCATTCCCTCAGCTCTCCCTGCCTTCGGCGAGCGTGCTTCAGAGGCGGCAAAGGGGGTGCGAAGTACTCCCCAAGAGTGCGTGGGCCTACCGCTGCTTGGCTCTGTGATTAAACAGTAGCACATGCTGACAGCTGCGGTAAAAGACCATGATGCACTGGGGCTTGGTTGAGCGAGAGACAGCCTCTCAGAAGTGTTGAGGAGGGTTAGGTGATTTTTAGGCCTCAACTCAGAGATGGTTCAACCGTTGCACCAGATGTTAGTATCAGGCTTGGGTGACATATTAGTTGCTAGTAGTTCTTAGTGGAAGAGGTTTCGTCATTGAGTTCAAAATATTGGCGATGGAGGGGATTACAACATGGTCACAAATAAGTTTGCCACTGACAAGCCAAAATATCGTGCAGTAATCTGTGTTTAATTCATCTCCATCATCTCCATCCATAAAGCTGTTTGTGAGGCTATGTTCTGGTGAAGTTGCCTTCTGGATAAATTTGAATTATCTCCACAAGGAGACCATAAGTCATGTGGAGGTCGTTACAGGATTAAGGTGAGACACGGTGAGGTGAGACTCTGCCCACTCTGGTTTATGCTGGAACCCCTCAGCATGCTCTCTCATCTGCCATCGGTTGTCTGTGAGACGTCTCGTCTGCAGGGGCGTCAGACAGATGTTTAAATAAACACAGCCTACTTTTGCATTCATGCCTATCGTCCCTAATCCTTCCGCAACTGCCATGTTGGAGAATCAGCCTGAGTGCTTAACTGGGGCTAACCACAGAGCTACAATACTGACCCACAATGCAGCGGGAGAGCGAGGTTGACACGTCCACCGCGCTTAAGACACACACCTTAACCAGGTAAAAGTTGAACAGGACTCAAGGGGCGTTTGCTCTTTTCCTGTTGTTGATGAATGGGGGTTATCTCCAAAGGTGGAGGATCCTACTTCCTGGATGTCGAGATTCACAAGGACGAGGCCTGAGTTTGAAACTGAATCCTCTCAGATCTGATGGGAAGTGCTACACGCAGCTGGCAGTACCTTTTTAATACCTGATACCGTTTCAAAGTTGTTCCGTTTCCTTTTTTTTTTGTCAACAATGAAATCGAGGCAAATATGTACAACTTGACATGGCTAACATGGTAAAGGTAGATGCATTGATTTGTTCCAGTAGCGGAGAGCGCCGATTGGATGTTCCTCTGCAAACTGTGAACAAGTCTGTGCTCTACTATTTTTGTGTTTTTTTGTTTTTGTTTTATTCATGTTTTGACCCATCTGTAGGAATATTGCCCCGGGTTACTCTCCTATAGTGCTACCCTGCTGTACATTATTTTTTCCAGTTACATGCTATGACAGAAAGAAAACAAAACAAAAACAAACCCACAAGAATGTGAGGTTCACTTCCCTTTTAGCTGCACTGATGCAGTAATGATTAATTAACGACAAACACGCTTTCATGTAATTGGTTGCCAGACACAGGTCTACAGAGGCAGGAGGAATCCAACGCTGTTTTGTTTGTCTTCTGTGCTTGGTTTCCCACCAGTTGTTAAAATTGATTTTTTGTCTGTGTGTGTGTGTGTGTGTGTGTGTGTGTGTGTGTGTGGAAGTGATGGCTATGGCAGTTTTTTCTTCTTTTTTTTTCATTTTTTTTTTGTTTGTTTTTTCATTTTTTTTCTCCGTTCCTCCGGTGGGCCACTTGTCAGAGCGTGTTCTGTCCATTCTCAGCATCCTTTTGTTTGAACAGGCTCGTTGAGCAGGCGGGCTGGCAGACAGGTTTGGCTTCATCACTTAATCAGATTACCTGAGGAATTATCTCGCGGGCTCGGGTTTCACACTGGGCCTATTCATTGCGACACCTTGAAGGCGAGGTGTCCGGCAGAAACTGGCACGGTTTTCTGTTTTGCGCTCTCGACGTGGGCTGGGCCCGCGTCGCTGGGTCAGCCAAGCCCCCTTTCCTTTGGAAGCGCTTTGACTTTTGTACACCACCAGTTCCTAATTCTCCCAGTGGTAGAGTAATACGCAACTGCAGACAAAGTAATTTCTCAGTGGTATTTCACATAATAATTACTTCCCTGGAAAAAACCCCGGAGGAGAGACTGTCTTTTTTTTTAATAGACAGTATGTTTAATTGAGCAAATTAGAGAGAGCCCATATTGCGCGGCAGCTGTGTACACATGGTGGAATCTGCTAGGGAGGCCATTAGGCCGATAGCTGAAGGATGCAGTGAGAATAAAAGTTAAAAAAAAAATCTGATTGAGTTAGAAGATCCCCGTGCCAAACCAGTGGCTTTTCAACACAGATGCACGTAGTTAGTGTGTGTGCGAAACCCCAAAGTCCCTTGCTGAGGAGCAGACCCCATTGATTCGCCAGCTGTTGGCATGTCGTTGGTGTACTGGGTTAGTTAGCATGGCTGATACGCCGGGTGGCCTCGGCCCTTCATCACTTTGACACACAGAGAATTATAGTCACTCCGAGGGTTGCCTGGCATTAAGTCTCATCGGCTGCCGACCACAGACCCACTTTCATGCACTGCGCTACAGAGCTCGACGCACGTATGAATCACTGGGACGGCTGACGTGAATTAGCCGGGGTGATAATCAGAGTGATGATAAGCTGCTAAGCCTCGCGGGAGGTCGGCTTAGGTTAGCTGTCTGTCAAAACCGTCTTCGACCGCCGACAAAAAGCGAAGTGTGCGCCGCCTCGTAGATGAGATGGAACGAAGTGATCACAACAAGAATGAACAAACCGCAGCGGCAAGCCTCCGAATGACCTCTGCCCTGGTTAAGAAGTCATGCAACCTTTTTTACCCGAGTCACTTTCCGGGGTATTTTGACACGGCTTGTCACCCAGTATCAGATTTTACTCATGCTAGCATCAGATCTCCCAGGCCTAATGTGTGTGCAGCGTCATGTTAAGCGGCGGGTACAAACTAGGACAAGATCATGTGGGAAACGTATACGATGAATCAATGTCAAGACAGACATCCACGCAATGACACGACATCAGATAGCGCTGATCCAGGGATGTGGTACTGGAACGGCAAGTGTGAGTTAAGATGGCAGATTGTTATCAGATAGTCATGGCTATCATCAACCTGGCTCATTTTTTTTACTTCTTTATCTCCTAGGTCTGGTGGAGATTTGTCTAATGCATCCCCTGGATGTTGTTAAGACAAGGTAAGAGTTACATATACACACACACACACGCACAAAATTCATGTCTTAATTTGTTTCTCAATGGACTTTACTTGTAAGCCTGGCATTTCACAAACACATTTTTCTGATTCACATCTGCCTTGAATCCTCTCCGTGGGTTTAGTCATGGCACTTAGGCCTATATTGTGGAGTTCCTGGCATACCGAGACTTTTTTTTTTCCTGTTCAGCGGGCCCGGCCAGCTCTGCATTCTTAACACAAGCGGGCACCGATGCCAAGAGCCTCAGCCATATTGTGGAAAATGAAATGCATCATTTACCCCTCCATTCCCCACACAATGTTAAAAGTAATGCATTTTTTATGTTTGCAAATCGCTCAGATTTTTACCTCATTACTTTGTGTATTTCCATCCACCCCCCCCCCCGTGTGTTTGCGTGTGTGTGTGTGTGTGTGCACGTGCAACCTGTAGTTCCTTAAAAAGAAGAGAACAGGAAGTATAAAACAGAATCTCAAATTCTTTCACCATTCAAGTCACTTTTTTGGGTTGGGGGGGGTTGCCCCTTTTTCTCCCCAATTGTACTTGGTCAATTACTCCACTCTTCCGAGCCGTCCTGGTCGCTGCTCCACCCCCTCTGCCGATCCAGGGAGGGCTGCAGACTACCACATGCCTCCTCCGATACACGTGGAGTCGCCAGCTGCTTCTTTTCACCTGACAGAGAGGAGTTTCGCCAGGGGGACATAGCGCGTAGGAGGATCATGCTATTCCCCCCAGTTCCCCCTCCCCCCCGAACAGGCGCCCCGACCGACCAGAGGAGGCGCTAGTGCAGCGACCGGGAAACATACCCACATCCGGCTTCCTACCCGCAGACACGGCCAATTGCGTCTGTAGGGACGCCTGACCAAGCCGGAGTTAACACGGGGATTGGAACCGGCGATCCCTGTGTTGGCAGGCAACGGAATAGACCGCTACGCTACCCGGACGCCCCCTTTTTCTTTTCTTTTTTTGTCTCTTTTCACTCCCAGGCCTCTTTCTGTGTTATGCAAGATCTGCAGCACTCTCAGGGTGCAGGCCGATCAGGTCCCTCACACCACAGTTTCCCATTCAGCCATAAACAGGTCGTGGGCCGCTACTAAAGCTTTATAGTCTTTCACAGGCCCAGCCAAGACCTCTGGCTCAGTCCTTAGACCCTGCTGCCCCTTTCACTGCCTGTCAGTAAATTGTGCCTTCTTTTCTTTTTTCTCTTTTTGTCATTTACGGCGGCAGTTTCGTGGTAAATAAACTGCTAGGTGCGTCTTTTAAAAAGCGCGATGGTCGCACTTTGAAGGCAAGGCCACCGCCGCAAGACGCGGCGGGACCGCGCGGGATAAAAGTGGGGGGCGAGCGGCGTTGCATCGAGTCGATATTTGATACTTTGAAGGCCCCGCGATGTGATTTACGGTCACGCGTAGGGTAGGTAGAAAGGGTTTATTACAGGTAAGTCTCGAGCCCTGGCTGTCCGTCGTCACGCAGGGTCGGGGTTAAAAGTGCACGCACTATTTTCTTTGTAATGCTCTTCCCTTAAAAAGCGATAAAAGCCCCTCTAAAAGCCGACAGGTTTATCTATTTGTTTTCTGTTTGTGTCTCCATGTGTTTGTGTTGACAGGGGTTCTGCGGGTGAGAGCGGGGCTGTGCAAATGGACTCTTTTTCACCCTCTTTTGTTGCTTGAAAGTATCATCAGGTTTTTGTTTTTCCCCCTTTGTTTTTTTTTTTATCATTATTATGACCACATGGAAGAAACAGAAAAGTTTTGAATCAGAATGGTACTCAACACCGGTAGTGTGGTTTATTGAACTGACCTTTTTAAACCACAGGAGGTTGTGACACGTGCGCACACACACACACACAAGCACATGCACACACAAAAACACGCACAATCATGCACACAGAAAGACACACATGTGCACATGCACATACAAACACACACACACACACACATTGAAATACCCAGGCCTACAAAAGTAAGCACATAACATAGTGCCACACTCACATACAAACATACACGTGCACATGCAGACATGCACACACACCTAGCACACATGCACACACACACACACATGCACACACACCTAGCACACACGCACATGCACACACACATGCACAAGTTTGCTTACTTCACCATCCACTCATGAATTCATAGTCGAAGCATACACACCAGCTAGCTAATTGGGACACTGAGAGGGAGCTGAAATCTATTAGCAGGAACCTTGGAGCCGACTGGCGGGAGCTAAGAGAGTCAGACACCGGCACACCTCCGCTCAGTGTCTCTCTCTCTCCCTCTCTTTCTCTCTCTCTCTCTCTCTCTCTCTCTCTCTCTCTCTCTCTCTCTCTCTCTCTCTCGCTCGCTCGCTTGGCAGTTAGGTATGGCTCTTATTAGGGCCTGGCTCCTGCTTTAATGTCCACTGGCCCAAATTGGATGGCAACTGGAGTAAATTTACTTTTTCCACCAAGCCCCCAACACGGTTATCAAAGGGATTTTTTTTTCAAGTTTGTCAAGGGAGACCTGACAAAATGTGTACCTGGGAGTTGATGTTTACTTAGTTTCCAAATGAGGGCCGCCACCGAGCCCCTGCCCCATCCCCCCACCGCTGTGAGAGAGCTGAGAGGGGAGGAGACAGGTTGATGGGCGCAGGCTTGGGATTAGAAACTGCAGCTACAGACTAGAAAGCTTCAGTCGGAGACACGGTGATACGGCGGTGATGTCAAACGATGTCAGCCTGAGCTGACACCGATTGGGCATCCAAAGAAAAAGAAAGCGTTGTTATCCGTGCCTCGAGCTCTCCGTTCATAATTTCTCTCCAGTGAGATAGATGTATCAGCAAAAAAAACTGACTTATATCACAAAATGGTTGTTGCCAAAATGCAGATTTGTGCTATCAATGGATTTTCCATTTGTCAGTAACTGTGATTAACAGAGTGCACCACGTGCTACATGCTAATGGCTGTCTTCACATGCAAGTATAGAATGCAGAATTTAGTGTTTGGGGAGATGATCCGGAGCACATCTTGAGTCCGTGTTGTTGCGGCTCTGCTCCCAGTAGTGTGATAACTCAGCAGCTGAGCCGTGACCTCTGTTACTCACCTTTAGTAACAAGTACATATATCTTACATCTGAAAGACTTCTGGGCAGCTCACCTTTCGTCAACATGACTTACGACCTCTTTCACCACCGACTAAAAGCAACACTGACCGAATTAGCATTGTGCTCCCCAATCATAAAAAAAGAAAAGAAAAAAAAAGCACGTTGACATGACAGGCCTTTTAGTTCAAGTGAAATGATCTGATAGGGGTTCAGCACATCCCTTTGACAAGGCAGATGCCTGTCAATGGATAGTCATTGGATGCAGTGTGGATTAAGCCTTCGACCTCTTGGTCACAGGATGGTCTCTCTGACTTTTGAGCCTGCCTCCTGCTCCATAGCTGCAAACAGATTACCAAAACACTGTTGCCAAAGTCCCTTTCGGTATTAATGGCAAATATATTTGTTATACATCGATGTTATGAGGACAAGTCTGTAGTTCTGGTGATGCGGTGTTGACCTCCTAGCTCTTTGCAGTTGGTGAGACCATAACGCTGGGGACTTGGACATTTTTTTGACCCATTCTCCCATCGCTCTCCCGGACAAGTTGCACTCACTGAGAAAATCGACGAAATGCCTGAAATGTAGATGTGACATACTTGACGCAAATCAAACCATTAATTGCCCCTGACTCTGACCCCCTCGATAGGCAGGGGCAAGAATGTGGGGTTGAAGATGGGGGGAAGGGGTGCTGAGACTGGCAGGGAGAGACAGTGGGACCGGAGTAACAGCTTTTCATTAACCTGGAAACCACCTAGTTACATGGTTCATGGGCTGGTCTCAGCTCACTTGGAGGTAACAAAGGGTGTCGGGCGGCGCTTTCTGCAGGGGGCGCTCGGGGCACCCCATCTGACTCTGATCAGGTCCCCTCTCTCATTAGGGAGCAACACAGAGCCTGCATTTCCCCTTCATGTTGAGATCTTGTTACATGGTGCTCCACCCTTATGCATGCGCGTGTGCGAAAACACACGCATGCGTGCACGCACGCACGCACGCACACACACACACACACACACACACACACACACACACACGCTTTCGCCTCCCTGCCCACAAACTGAAGCCACACCTTTCCTGTGTCTGTATGTCTGCCCGAGCTACTTGTTCTGTCACCATGAGTTACCAGCAGTCCCCACTGTGATCTGGACCACAACGAGCCCTGAGCCCCATAATATTTTAACTCATACATATCTGATCCCGGGCTTTTCCCCATATTTCTTTCTCTCGTTCTAATGCACTCAGTTGCTCTCGCTCCCGCTTTGCTCCTCTCACTCTCCATTTCCTTTTCTCTCCTTCTTCTCTCTCTTGCTCTCGCTCGCTCTCGCTCCCAAATAACCGCTCTTACCCCAGTTCATTGGCCCTATCCCTCCATGCATCAACTGACAGCCTCTTTCTCCACTTTTATCTCATTTCCAGATCTATTACATCCTGCGTTGAGTAACTTTAGCTACTCGGTGGCTATCCATCTTGGATAGGCCTCTCAATCATAATTCAATCTGTAATGTGTTGCTTTACCTACTGTTATTACTTTGGATTTGGTCATTTGTTGAAGTGATTGTGTTTTCTCCCCCCCCCCCCTTCATCCGTGTTCTCCATTTGTATTGGAACAATAGCTTTGTGTTACGCAGTTCGGTAAATTGTGTTGCATGATATGGCTGTCAGAGCCATTGTAAACCACTAAGCCTGCCAGTAGCCTTCTCTGAACCTGATTAGAAAAACGTGGCGCTGGGCCTCGCTCGCGGCAGTAGCCATGACAACACAGCCTCCATTTGATCGCAGCATGCATGAAAGTGCGTCCCCCTTGGGGGGGTACAAAGTGATCTTTGACGAGGGCTTTGACAGATGACGTCCTGTCCTTTTTTTGGGGGGGGGGGCGGACAGTGTCACGAGTGGCCTGGAGGCTCCTACACCCGCCTCCCATCCCTCCCCTTGACCCCCAACCGCTTGGTGAACCCCAGTGCACTTCTGGAGGAATCCCTGACACAACCCTCAAACAGCAGGGCACAAAGCAGCAGCAGTCTGATGGCTGATCCCTCCTTGTAAAGAGGCAGGCAGGTCAGCAGTCGTCAAGCCAGTTTCTAATCCCCCCGGCGCTCCCAGACTGCAGGGCAGCGTCTTTATTCACAGTGTGGACTCAAGAGCACGCTACATGGTGGATGTACTGTAGTCAATCTGTGCATTTACCCCCCCCCTTCTTTTTTTTTTCAGTGGGTGGGATAAGTGGGAAGAGAGTCCGAGGTCTGATTGAGATTAGTTCAGTTCAATTCCAGCTCAAGCCATGAGTACAGAGAGCGTTTTCTTAAGCACCCAGAAGATATCAGATATATTTGAATATATGCGATTGCATTCCGGACATATTATCATTAATAACAATACCAAAGGATAAAAGATGTGGAAATTATGTAGCGGAGTTTATGTAATATGGCGATTTTTGTTTTATTTTTAGAATTTATTCATTCATTCAATATTAAAATGTTTTGGCTCGGGCATCCTGGCACATGCATTATCCTGGGTTTGAATCCAGCCCTGGACCCAGCACCTCATCTTTCTTGTCTTTTCACTATACTATCTAATAAAGGTGGAACTACCATTAAAAACTAATCCTTAAACAACATGTCGGTTGATCTCATAGACAAGCCCAAGATGATACAGGTACAGGCTTGGATTTAACCCGCTGTTCCTCAGACAGCTCATGTGAGCTGTTTGTGTTGTGTGTGTGTGTGTGTGTGTGTGTGTGTGTGTGTGTGTGTTAGAGAGAGATCATGGTTTTCTCACTCACAATGTGTTTGTATCATTAACTCGGCGGCTCTCTCCACGGTGTGCACATGTGCATGTCAGTGTGTGTCTGTCGTCAGAGCAGAGCACATGTAATCATTATCAGCGAAGGGCTGCACATTCCACCGCATTAATTACAGAGTGGAGGCATTGTGAGCTTTGATTCCGCGAGACCCTGACTGTGCTGTGGCCACGGCACGGCTCCCCTGCTGCCCTATCTCTCTCCCTCTGTCTCTGTCTCTGTCTCGCGCTCTCTCTGTCTCTCCCTCTGTCTCTGTCTCTATGCCTCTCTCTCTATGCCCCTCTCGCTGTCTCTCAGTCTCTCTCTTTCGCTCTCTCTCTGTCTCTGTCTCTCCCTCCGTCTCTGTCTCGCGCTCTCTCTGTCTCTCCCTCTGTCTCTGTGTCGCTCTCTCTCTGTCTCTGTCTCTCCCTCCGTCTCTGTCTCGCGCTCTCTCTGTCTCTCCCTCTGTCTCTGTGTCGCGCTGTCTCTGTCTCTCCCGCTGTCTCTGTCTCGCTCTCTCTCTGTCTCTATGCCTCTCTCTCTATGCCCCTCTCGCTGTCTCTGTCTCTCTCTCTCGCTCTCTCTCTGACTCTCTATCGCTCGCTCTCTCTGTCTCTATGCCTCTCTCTCTCTCTCTCTCTCTCTCTCTCTCTCTCTCTCTCTCTCTCTCTCTCTCTCTCTCTCTCTCTCTCTCTCTCTCTCTCTCTCTCTCTCTATGCCTCTCTCTCTCTCTGTCTCTCTCTCGCTCTCTTTCTCTCCCTATGCCTCTCTGTCTCTCTCTCGCTCTCTTTCTCTCCCTATGCCTCTCTGTCTCTCGCTCTCTCTCTCGCTCTCCCTGTCTCTCTCTGTCTCGCTCTGTCTCTCTCTCTATGCTTCTCTCTCTGTCTCTGTCTCTCTCCGTCTTTCTCTATGCCTCTCTTGCTGTCTCTCTCTCCCTCTCTCTGTCTGTCTGTCTGTCTGTTTCTCTCTCTCTCTCTTTCTCTCTCTCTCTCTCTCTCACACACACACACACACACACAAACACATGCACGCATACGCTTTTTCCTGGCTCCATCACCACTTTTCCATCCCAACCCTCACTGACGGCCTTTTTCGAGCTCTGTTTTGCACTCATAAGTCACAGACGAGTTGTTTTTCTCAATATCGTCAGAGAATTGACTGGTAGTCCACCATGTGCCTGAGAAAGAAAGATGAGTGAATGATGGCAAATTCAAATGGAAAGAAAGAGGCCAAAATGTAGATTGATAGCAGTGGTATCAAATCCCTTCGAGACTGTCTTGTGTCAACGTAATTGGTTTTTATAAGCTGCCATGAATCTGCGTTCATTCTTCTTGTCGCTGTTGGTCCGTTTGCCACACCACATCACAATCTCATATTAAACAGGTCCGGTCCGAGTAAACACCGCAAACATCCGAGGGCATCATGTTACAACTGTCTAAACAGAATTTCAAAAATTGTCCAGGGCGAGCTGAAATGACCCATTTTAAAGAAGCAGTAAAGGATTAGATGAAATGTGCATTTGTTTCCAAATTCTGTGGGATGCCTTTTGGCGTCTGTAACATCTTGCACGTTTCGTGGTGTTCTGATTTCAGTGGCTTGGCCTCCAGAGCCAAGTGGGTGAGACGAGACAGTTCAGTGTAGTAATATTGACTCTCGGGTTTCTCTGTTGAAGCAGGCAGGATAAGTCTGTCTGGAACAGTATTTGTCATGGACAAATGGTTTGCCTGCTGTCACAGGAGGTTTCAAAAAAGAGGAAAAAAAAGTCCTGGAGAGTTTCCTCACATGAAAACGACAGTTACTGTTGCTGACTTAGAGTAGCGCTACGTCCAGGATATCCTGATCAAGCTAGCCTGGGCCGTCATCCACTGTCATGGCCTCAACTCTCCTTTCTCTTGTCCATCTGAGGATATAGATTCCCTACTTTTTTTTTGTGGCTTTTTCCACCCTTTTTCTCCCCAGTTGTACTTGGCCAATTACCCCACTCTTCCAAGCTGCCCCAGTCGCTGCTCCACCCCCTCTGCCGATCCGGGGAGGGCTGCAGACTACCACATGCCTCCTCCGGTACATGGGGAGTCGCCAGCCGCTTCTTTTCACCTGACAGTGAGGAGTTTTGCCAGGGGGACATAGTGTGTGGGAGGATCAAGCTATTCCCCCCAGTTCCCCCTCCCCCCTGAACAAGCACCCCGACCGACCAGAGGAGGTCACATACCCACATCCGGCTTCCCACCCGCAGACATGGCCAATTGTGTTTGTAGGGACGCCCAACCAAGCTTGAGGTAACATGAGGATTTGAACTGGCGAGCCCCATGTTGGTAGGCAACGGAATAGACTGCTACGCTACCTGGACGGCCTCAGTGAAATATATTTTATCGCATTACAGTGGCCATATAACTCTTGGCTTTGGCAGTGAATGGATCTGCTTGTATGTTCAGCCTGCACTTAGTGTGCAGTAATATCAAGAACAAGAAGATCAAAAACCCTGGTATGAGTACAGCCCACACAAGTGGATAAAATAAGGTGGGATGGAAGTGGGTGAGTTACCGTTACAGTGCAACACAAACTGGTTTCTGCCATAAGGTGGCCAGATTTTTGGTAGCAAAACCAGGGACATTTGTGGTTGCCCCCCAACCCCATCATCTCTGACCACTTCTCAGAAGTTTCATCTTCGGTTACAGGTCTGGTGAACGGGAATTCTGCTTGCAGTTTGTCATTAAAATTACATTTTCGGTTTTTGGATAAAGCCGTTGCCAATCTTGGCTGCAGCAACATTGTGAGAATGTGAGTGAGTGTGGGTGGAAGTTGAGGCAAGAATTTGAGTCACTCTTAAAGTGGCTTTCACGTAGTTTTGAAAGTCCTTTGGTGACATTTTCAAGGACAGTGCCAGCCTGGGACAAGGCATCCAATTTGGGTGCTGTCCCAGGAAAATGGAAATGTCAGGACACCCTATTGCACCAGTGGAACAGCTCTCTCTTCAGCCATGGGGATTGTGACCAGTATATGGTGAATAGGTAGCTGAGGCCATCTGGGTCAGCTTTCAGCAAGAGCTTCTTGACTGAACTTGCTCTGCCCATTTGTTTATTTGTTTATTATTTTGAAAAATTGATGTTTGGGGCGTCCGGGTGGTGTGGCGGTCTAGCTCGTTGCCTACCAACATGGGGATCGCTGGTTTCAATCCCCGTGTTAGCTCCGGCTTGGTCGGGTTTCCCTACAGACACAATTGGCCGTGTCTGCCGGTGGGAAGCCGGATGTGGGTATGTGTCCTGGTCGCTGCACTAGCGCCTCCTCTGGTCAGTTGGGGCGCCTGTTCGGGGGGGGGGGCTGGGGGGAATAGTGTGATCCTCCCATGTGTTACGTCCCCCTGGTGAAACTCCTTGCTGCCGGGTGAAAAGAAGCGGCTGACGACTCCATATGTGTCGGAGGAGGCATGTGGTAGTCTGCAGCCGTCCTCAGATCGGCAGAGGGGGTGGAGCAGTGACCAGGACAGCTCAGAAGAGTGGGGTAATTGGCCAAGTAAAATTGGGGAGAAAAAGGGGGGAAAATCCAAAAAAGGAAAAATAAAGGGATCGTCATAACCATCATTCATTATTATCTTCCATTCTTTCCCTTCTCTGCCTTGACTCACTGCGAATGTCAGTGGAAATTAAGCAATCTTTGGCCATGGCGTCTGCCATATTTCCCTGGAGACTACAGACAGATTGGTCAGTCAGCAAGTCTTTTTCCATGTACAAGAAGTTTTGATCTTGTCTAGTAAAACCTCTGCCCTTCCCTGCCCCCCGCCCCGGTTCTCCTCGTGCCCTTTTATGCTAGCTCTTTCTGCTTTGGTACAGCACTGCAGCTTGATCCCAGGTCAGGGAGTATGAGGAGACATGCGGGCCAGCAAACTGGTCCCAACATCACTATAGAGGATGAGAGCATTCGGTTTTATCTGTATCAGAAGACGCCTCAGTGGAGGAGGGATGCCCCAGGTAACAGCTGTTACCCCCTTTCTCCTCTATCCACACTACGGCCTGCTTCATAGCCTGGGCCATCCCAGGTCCGGTAGGCATGTGGTGCTGGTGAAACCCAACCTGGCCTCTTCTAGACTGAGTCTTGGCAGCCTGCCGTGTCACAAGCGCCAAAAGTTTATCACTTCCCCTTCTCCCAACCCGCTATTTTGCATCTTCTTCCCCTCATCTTTATCTTCCTATTTCTCTCTCCAAAGGTCTGCTTTTATTGGCCTCCTCTAAGTCACACTCAAACCCTCTTCCTCCCTTTGCCAACAGTTTGTCAAAAATTAAATGTAGCTGCGTCTTCGTCGCTCAGTCGGGTAATACATCAGCTTACCGTACATAAACTTTTCCTGTTTTCTTTCCGACCTGACTTTCCTGTTACACTTTATTGTCCGATCTAGCAAAGAAGAAAATTTGCCAATGAAAATGAATCGAAAAAGAAAAAAAAATCATTCTTAATTCCTACTTGTCGGTATCATCACAAAGTACTGTTGTCGTTTGTCAAATGTGATATCTGTTTGTAAGGAAAAAGTAATATTTTTGTGTGTGTTCGGGTTTTACATGTTTTTATGACCTGTTTCATGTTTTCTGTGACTGTTTTATGTTAGTCTGTACTGGCTGTCGAAATAAGTTTCCTCATTGAGGAACAATGAACATCTATTCTATTCTCTTATTTTGAACACTGTGCATTAAGCTGAGCATGATGCACTTATTCAGCAGTAAATGCCAGTTCTCTGGTACATCATTGACTGGTTTTGCACAAAGAGCTTCAGTCAGTCAGTTCTGGTGATTTGTCAAGGCAAGCAGCCATTGCATGTGAGGAGAACCATTTTGTTTGGTCGCACTCTGTAAGCCTGACAAACTATTGGCTGGTTAAAGTCGGAATTGGATTGGGCGGCTGCTTTTGCCATGTTGGATCATTTAGGTCGGAAAGTGGTCTTAACCTCATGTACCAATGCAATGGACTTTTACCATCTCTATGATCCCGCTCATTAAATTTAACTGTCTGGCTGTAAAAAATAGATTTTCCTTTAATGCTGCCTTCTGGATTGTCTTATACGCTTCAGATCTAATATGAGAAATACCTCAACTTTCATTCCCGCCCTCTTGTGATTCACTTCCCCTCTCTTTAGTCTTTTTTTTTTTGCCTCTTTTTATTTTTCATTGAAGGACTCAGAACTCCACACAGAAAGATGGCCGCAGATCAGGGTTCACGCTACACAGCAGCCAGTCCAAATACACATGGGTAAACCCATTCACACATGTATGCCCTATCAATGAATAAAAAATGTCACGGTTGAAGCAAACGCCATCATTTGGAGTGGACAACACAATAGATTACAAAAGATAACTACGTTCGGTGACTTAGGTCATCATTTCGTTTCTTCAAATAGCATTTGATGTTGTGTAACCACCTCCTAAATATCCATTAATAGGATATAACATCAGTTTTTGCACATTGGGTCGCTATTTGGCAAACACGAGAGCTGGTCCGATCAGCACTATAAGCACTCTCACCCCAGTACAGGAGTGTTGCGGAGGGAATACCCCCTCATTTAACAACGCAGAATTTAAAAACCTCCTTTAAAACACGGCTTTCTCCTTTAAAAGCTGGCCCGTCAAGCATGTGCCTTTTGATCAGCCCAATAAGCCCCCCACCCCTTCCCATAGGCATTTTTTTTAACACCATCATTATTGAGCCTCACCTCAATGGCTCGTCCTCCCCGAGGTGACAGCCCATCTTGTTGGTCTCGTCCCGAGCCCATTACCACCGGGGTCTGGTGGCGGACACGGCCCGGTGCCTCCACTTGGCCCTCAGACACTCTGCTGCTGTCTATAAAAATACAAAGAATGGGGCTCAGGCCTGCCACTCCGCCCTCATTTACCTCTTCGCCTCCTTTGTGGATGCTAAGAATTTGTACTTTTATAGGGAGTGAAGGTCGGTTGGAGGAGAGCCCGCAGATTATTTACCCCAGAGTGCTTGTCTGGCTCACAGAAGCACCAACCTGCCCTCACCTTCACCCTTACCTGGGCAGCTTAGGGGCCTGTAAAGCAGGGACTGGGAGGAACAGGGTGGAGGGTAGGGGGTGGAGGCAGGAGGACTCTTGATGAACTCATAGCTCTCATCACCTCAGAGAGCATGTCCATACAGCCCGGGCCATTCTCTGAAGTAGAGGCTCTGAGCAGCCCTGGTTTAAAGAAGCCCAGGGGTTTTTTCCTTGGTTCCTCTGTCTGCTGAGTTTACAATCAGGCCGGCAGGCTCCAAGGCCAAGTGAATCTGCCAGAGCCACAGAGTCCATTATGTCCTCCTTACCAAATAAGCAGTATATCTCTCTTCTCACTTCGGGTTTATTAACACCGACCTTCTTGTCTCTTATTAGCTCTTTTCAAACAGGACATTGCCTATACAACCGTCTTTGTGTACCTCGCCATGATAAGCGCATGTTGTTTTTCCACTGCTGCTGAGAGTCAACATTAGCAGCTTCCTAGCCAGGGGCATGGAGCTTCCCCTGCTGCCAGAAGCTCCTCTGGTCCTCCCCATTATCTCCCACTCCTCGGGCCTTGCTGTTTGGTACCTGGCTTTTATGGCAGGGTAGGAGAGGGCCATGAGGAAATGATGTGACCCTAGGGGTCAGGAGTAGAGTCAGGGGGGTGGAACCGGACCACGGCCCTGCTAACCCCACTCTTTCAGGACCGGCGCGGGTCGGGGCAGCCGGAGCAGAAAGGAGAGTGGGAAACTGGGGACAGGACCCCTTCTATCCCTGACCCTGAAGTCATATGCCTTTAATTAAGCTCGATTTGAATTTGTTTACAAGGCCCTGTGGTCTTAAATCTTCCGGGTCTGAGCTCCCCCCCACCCCACTCCACCCACACAAATACCACCTCCCTAGCCCACCCCACCCTTCGTCAACCCGGTCCCCTCATACCTCCATCCTTAAGTCCTCCTTTTCTTCTTTGCTTTAATATGGTGTCAGACATTTATTTATTTATTATGCTGTTTTAACTAGATTTTGGGCATGGGTTACAAGCTATTTGGGAATCCACCAAATAGGGTTTGAGGGACACCCCTCTAAGATGTTAATCTGTTAGCGATATGAAAGGCCGCTCACCCCACTAAAGTCCCCCTCCACTGGATCCTGAGGGCTCTTTATGGTCCCATCAGGCACCCGCCTGGACGACTTACTGCTGACCTTGTGACCCGGCAGTTGGAGCCATATGAGGAGAGTCTTTCTCCTGTCCCTTCTTCCTCTACACACTTTTACTTTGTCTCTCTCTCTCTCTCTCTCTCTCTCTCTCTCTCTCTCTCTCTCTCTCTCTCTCTCTCTCTCTCTCTCTCTCTCTCTCTCTCTCTCTGTCTGTCTCTCTCTCTCTCTCTCTCTCTCTCTCTCTCACTTTCTCTCTCTCTCTCTCTCTGTCTATACCTCAGGCTCTCTCTTTATCTCTCGCTCGCTCTCGCTCTCGCTCTCTGTCTATATCTCTAACTTTCTCGCCTTCCTCAGAATCACCAATTACCTTTCCAATCTGTTTGAAAGTGAATTGAATATAAACTCGTCATCATTATCGTACAGAAATGGATTCACATAACACCTTCATTTGTGTTGCTGCTATGCATTGAAGTGGTCACTAGTGATGGATTTGGTTAAATTCACATTAACTGAGCTAGCATCTTCAGGCCTCGTGACCTCTTATGAAACCAGTGTGTTCTTTTTTTCTCTTTTCTTTTTTCTTTTTTTTTTTTTGATTGGATCCACAGTCCAAGTTATTAGGGGCCACAAAATGAGATCCTTTCCCGTTGCCCCAAAGCATCAGTTCTTCGTTTTCAACTCCATTCATTCATTCATACCGTTGCCTCCATCAGGTCCCTCATGTAAAAGATTTACACACAGCTCAGGAGCCTTTATTAGGGAGGTACCAGCGTGTTTGCCATACAACAAAAAGGCCCTCGACTGGCTCCATCATATTAAAAATTTACACGTAACTGAAGAGCTGTTACAATGGACTTACTAGCGTGTTAGTAGCAGAAAAGCTTGTTGCAAAAGGTCCGATCCTGGGGAGTTTGGTGGCTAATTGGATCGGTTGGGTTAAGTAAATGTTTGAGTTCTCCATTGTGCTGGGGGGGGGGTGGCTGGGTGTCAGAGCCTCTCGTCTTGGCTTAGTGGGGGAAAAAAAGAAGGGATGAAACAGAGAGGGGAGAAGATAAAAGGCGAGCGTGAGCTCATTACGATAATGGGGAAAAAATTATATTAAGTACATTTCACACAGAGGTGTGAAATTAACTAACAATTAACTGAACGCCGACATCGTGGTTAATGAAGGCAAAGTTGAAGTAATAGCAACAAAGCGAATACAGATTACACAAAACTAACCATTTAATCACAATACAGAGCAAACCATAGAGCAAATAATAGCGGACACGGCAGAAACCACAAATACCAATAGTGGTAATGATGATGATGATGATGATGATGATGACGACGATGATGATTATGAATTAATGCCAAAGTTGTATGGAACAGTTTTTAAGGTTTGCATAGAACTGTATTGTAATGATGAAGGTTATAGCATGGCTAAAAGCTTAAATAACAAGCGTCTCATTTCAGGTTTCAGATCCAGAGGGGATCCAGTGACCCAACCAGCTACAAGAGCCTGGGTGATTGCTTCAGGACCATCTTCCGGAACGAGGGGTAGGATATAAGTGTCAGTTTTTACAAGCTGCTACCAGAAATAAGTGCAGAAAGAAAGCCCCAGAATTAGTGATGTATAGTTTCTGAGTGAAACCAGTACTGTAATTCTTTTCTGTTCCTCAACACTGATTTACTCCTGATGATAAAAGAAGCAGCATGTTTCATGAGGAGATTAAAATTTCTCCTTCTGCTCTGCATGTAGTAGATGGCAGAATCTGTATGGATTCTCCAATTATCTGTTCACTATAACCCACAACTGGGTTTTGATATCTCAATCATATCCCACCCTTCAACCTAGACTTTATTGATCTTATACTGGCACAGGATTAAAAGTAAGTGAGCACAAGGGGTATCCGGGTAGTGTAGCGGTCTATACTGTTGCCTACCTACATGGGGATTGCCGGTTCGAATCCCCATGTTACCACTGGCTTGGTCAGGTGTCCCTACAGACACAGTTGGCCGTGTCTGCAGATGGGAAGCCAGATGTGGGGTATGTGTCCTGGTCGCTGCACTAGCGCCTCCTCTGGTCAATCAGGGCGGCTGTCCGGGGGGAGGGGGAACTGGGGGGAATAACGTGATCCTCCCATGCGCTACGTCCCCCTAGCAAAACTCCTCACTGTCAGGTGAAAAGAAGCAGCTGCCGACTCCACGTGTATCAGAGGAGGCATGTGGTAGTCTGCAGCCCTCCCCGGGGTGGAGCAACAACTGGGACAGCTCGGAAGAGTGGGGTAATTGGCCAAGTACAACTGGGGAGAAAAAGAGGGGGGGGGAATCCAAAAAGTAAAAAGAACAAGTAAGTGAGCACACACTGTAAATATCTCCTAGTAGTCTCAACTTCTTTTCTGACCTTCGGTGTTAATGATGCTTGTGCTGTTCCATCAGGAGCAAATACCTGCATGGTGAGGAAAAGGGCTGCGAGCTCATCGCCTCTAAGAAGCAGTCTGGTATAAGATGTATAAGATTTTTTTTAAATGAAAAAAAAAAAAGGTCCACGCCGTAAAAAGAGCTTATTTTCAAAGGATTACAGTCAAGAACACCGAGAAGTCTTCCTTCCGAAGCCCACCTCCTCCCCTCCCAAGCCTGTGACAGGGCTTTGAGACAGTGCAGGCCTCCGAGAAAGTGGTTGCCACTCAGTCTGTTTACGGCGAGCCGACAGCTTTATAGTGGATATAAAATTGATCTGCTGCGAGGTGTGAGTGAGCGCGCTGCGAGAGACCAGCTGGTGACAGTTGGAACTCCTCCGCTGGCAGCCGCCCAACAGCCGCAGTCATCCTGCTACTGTTCCTGCACCCTTCACACACGTGTACACACACACAAACACACACACAGAAACACACACACACAATCTTTTACACGCTCGCACTGTAAACATATGTGGTATTGTCGCTGCAAGTATTTTTCGGGTATGTCTCTCTGCGAATAGGTGTGGATGAACACCACCACCACCACCCCCCCTCCACAGAGCACCGGGGTTATGTCACAGGGAACGAATCATGTTATCATCACACAGCTATTTGCCATCCACACTGCGGCCTATGGAATTTTTTTTTTTTATTTTTTTTTTTTTTTGCGTGTGTGTGAGTTGCAGAAACATGCCAGGCAGTCCCCACAGACAGAAGATCCACTTTCCAATTATCACTAACAGTATATTTTTGCTGAGGCTGTAATCCCTCCCCGGTAGCAACGGAGCGGATTACCTCCAGGCCAAACCACTTAGTTATAATTTATACAAATAGTTTAAGGCCCCGCTGTTGTTGAATTATTATTAAAAATAAACATCTCTCGTCAGAGCATGGCAGGACTGAGCTAACACTAGGTCCCATTCCCTCTCTTAGGGAATGAGGGAGGAAATCTGAGCCTTTAGCCCGAGTGCAGTGATTAGTCTGAAGAAAGACATGGAAATGTGCACATCTATGATTCCATCTCCTAAAAAAGACTCTGAAACACTGTGGAGTACATAAACACAATATCCAGTCCTGTAGACTTTATGTAGCTGGATAAAATTAGGACCACGGTACTGAGTCAGTGCTTTACCGTCACTGTGTAATGTTCCTGTCAAAGCCATGTCCACACATAAAAGTTAGTAATATAAAAATTTTCAAATTTTAGTTTTGGACCAAAGTTGGGGAAATGTGTTTTTTCTGTTAAGTGTGAAGTAGCTGTTCCTTTAAGTGTGACCATGCTCATTAAGAGGGAGTGTGTATGTGTGTGTGTGTGTGTGTGTGTGTGTGTGTGTGTGTGTGTGTGTGTGTGTCTGTCTGTCTGTCTGTACAGGCAGCTCTCCATTTTCTGCTGCATGTGGGTGCAGCGGCAGTGTGATCATGTGCTAAGTGTTTCAGTCTGGAGGCAAACAAAAAGACTATTCTCAAGCATTCTTTTGCCACAGTGTTGTTCAGAGAGTAAGGCAAGATCCAAAGTTTGATTGTAGAAATATTAAGAAATATTACAACGGTCCTTAGATTATTGCATAGAGAGAGGCAGTGTGTAGGACAATGAATACAGCATGAGACTAACACTGCCAGGGTTCGGGGTTCAACGCCTGCTGGGACCACCCATACTTAAGATCACACCCATCAAAATGTGTGGCACCTTCTATAAACGTTTCCACCAAATAGCGAATGTTTTGTAATGGAGAAACAGCTTTTGCTGAGAAAAGATGTGATTTTTGCACGAGGCGACGAGGTTAATCTCTGAGAGGTTTTCATAAGTCCTTGTAAATTAGGATAGGTCTTACTGAAACACTATAGTTAACAATAACCTGAAAATCAGAATGATGGGCTATAATAATAATAATAATAATAATAATAATGATACACTTTATTTATGAAATGTATCATTATTATTGATAAGGACTTGTACCGATTGGCTAAACAGAGGGACCGAGCTGGGAAGGATGTGCAGCAAGTTGGGGCGATCAAGGATAGAGATGGAAATGTGCTGACAAGCGAGGAGAGTGTGCTGGGAAGGTGGAAGGAGTACTTTGAGGAGCTGATGAATGAAGAAAATGAGAGCAACGGAAAGTTGGATGATGTAGGGATAGTGAATCAGGAAGTGCAGTGGATTAGCCAGGTAGAAGTGAGGGCAGATATGAAGAGGATGAAGAGTGGAAAGGCAGTTGGTTCTGATGACATACCTGTGGAGGCATGGAGATGTTTAGGAGAGATGGCAGTGGGGTTTTTTACTAGATTGTTTAACACAATCTTGGGAAGCAAGAGGATGCACGAGGAGTGGAAAAGAAACATACTGGTACCGATTTTCAAAAACAAGGGCGATGTGCAGAACTGTAGCAACTACAGAGGTATAAAGTTGATCAGCCACAGCATGAAGATGTGGGAAAGATTAATAGAAGCTAGTTTAAGAGGAGAGGTGACGATTAGCGAGCAGCAGCATGGTTTCATGCCACGAAAGAGCACCACAGATGCAATGTTTGCTTTGGGAATGTTGATCGAGAAGTATAGAGAAGGCCAGAAGGCATTGCATTGTGTCTTTGTAGATTTAGAGAAAGCCTACGACAGTGTGCCGAGAGAGGAGATGTGGTATTGTATGAGGAAGTCGGGAGTTGCAGAGAAGTATGTAGGAGTGGTACAGGATATGTATGAGGGAAGTGTAACAATGGTGAAGTGTGTGGTTGGAATGACAGATGGGTTCAAGGTGGAGATGGGATTACATCAAGGATCGGCTCTGAGCCCTTTCTTGTTTGCAATGGTGATGGACAGGTTGACGGACAAGATCAGGCAGGAGTCTCCATGGACGATGATGTTTGCGGATGACTTTGTGATCTGTAGCAAGAATAGGATGCAGGTTGAGGAGAGCCTGGAGAGGTGGAGGTATGCACTGGAGAGAAGAGGAATGAAAGTCAGTAGGAGCAAGACGGAATACCTATGCGTGAATGAGAGGGAGGACAGTGGAATGGTGAGGATGCAAGGAGTAGAGGTGAAGAAGGCATATGAGTTTAAATACTTGGGGTCAACTGTCCAAAGTAACGGGGAGTGCAGAAGAGAGGTGAAGAAGAGAGTGTGGCAGGGTGGAGTAGGTGGAGAAGAGTGTCAGGAGTGATTTGCGACAGAAGGGTACCAGCAAGAGTTAAAGGGAAGGTTTACAAGATGGTTGTGAGACCAGCTATGTTATATGGTTTGGAGACAGTGGCACTGATGAAAAGACAGGAGGTGGAACTGGAGGTGGCAGAGTTGAAGATGCTAAGATTTTCATTGGGAGTGATGGAAGAAGGACAGGATTAGGAATGATTATATTAGCGGCACAGCTCAAATTGGACGGTTTGGAGACAAAGCAAGAGAGGCAAGATTGAGATGGCTTGGACATGTGTGGAGGAGAGATGCTGGGTATATTGGGAGAAGGATGCTGAATATGGAGCTGCCATGGAAGAGGAAAAGAGGAAGGCCAAAGAGGAGGTTTATGGATGTGATGAGGGAAGACATGCAGGTGGCTGGTGTGACAGAGGAGGATGCAGAAGACAGGAAGAAATGGAAACGGATAATCTGCTGTGGAGACTCCTAATGGGAGCAGCCGAAAATAGTAGTAGTAGATACATTTTATTTATGGAGCACTTTTCAGAGTACTCAAAGACGCTTTACATAAGTTAAAATTAGCATAAAAGCAACACACCAGAAACATAAAACACACAACATTAATCACACATTAAAAGCAATTCTGAAGAGGTGAGTTTTGATTAATGATTTGAATATGGACAGATCAGTACAGTCTCTGATGTATTTGGGGAGAGAGTTCCAGAGGGAGGGAGCAGCTTGTCTATGGAGAAGGCTCTGTCACCCAGGTCTGGTGCTTGGTCCTGTGTGGTGGAGACAGGAGGATGGCATCTGAGGAATATGGTAGTGGAGCAGGTTAGTGAAGTAAGAGGGGGCCTGGTTATGGAGGGCTTTGTGAGAGAGGAGAAGGACTTTGAATTAGATCTGTTGTGGGACAGGAAGCCAGCAGAGGTTCTGGAGGACAGAGGTGATATCATCATGGGAGCAGAAGTGGGTAAGCAGGTGAACAGCAGAGTTCTGGATGCACTGGAGTTTATTTAGGACTTTGGATGATGTGCCATAAAGACTGCTGTTGCAGTAGTCAATTCTGGATGTGATGAAGGCATTGATCAATGTTTCAGCAGCAGAGAAGGAGCATGATGGGTGGAGATGAGCTATGTTTTTTAGGTGGAAAAAGGCAGTTCTGGTGAATTGAGTGATGTGGAGTTCAAAAGGAGAGGTTACTGTCAAAAATTATTCATAAGTTGTGGATGTGTGGGAAGGGGGACAGAGTGGTGTTAGCAATGGAGAGGCAGAAGTTGTGAGTGGTTTTGGTAAGTGATTTGGGACTGATGATGATCATGTCAGATTTATCACAACTTAGTTTGAGGAAGTTAGTTCGCATCCATGATTTCATTTCAATGAGGCAGTTGGTCAGAGTGGCATGTGAGTTGCATTGGTGATGGATTTAGTGGAGATGTAGAGCTGGACATCATTGGCATAGCAGTGGAAGTGGAGACCATGATGACATATGATGTTATCAAGGGAGAGCATGTAAGGAATGAACAGGAGAGGACCAAGTACCGAACCCTGGGGGATGCCTTGGGACAGCGGGGTGGTGAAGGAGATGCAGTTGCTGATGCTGATGAACTGTTGTCTCTTTGTGAGATATGACTTTAGCCAGGAGAGGGCAGTACTGGTGATATTGAGGGAGAATTCAAGGCGGGAGAGAAGAATGGTGTGGTTGATGGTGTCAAAAGCTGCAGTGAGGTCATGGAGGATGAGAATGCTGAGGAGGTCGTTGGTGATTTTGAGGGCTGTTTCTGTGCTGTTAGTGGAAGCTAGCTTGAAATGGTTCGAACAGGCCATTGGAAATGAGGTGAGCTTTGAGTTGAGCGGCAACAACACGTTCCAGTATTTTTGACAGAAAAGGGAGATTGGAGATGGGCCAGAAATTGCTCATGATATCGGGGTTGAGTCCAGGTTTTTTGAGGATGAGGGTGAAGGATTTCTGTGATGAGTGAAGAGATAGCTGGGAGACAATCCTTAACAAGATTGGATGAGATGGGACTCAGAAAACAAGTGGAGTTTCTCACTCCTACCGTAAGGTCAGACAGGGGCTGAGGGTAAAGGCGGCAGGGGGGGGGGTTGTCAGGCTGCTGTAGGTGGTGTCAATTATGGTTTGGAAAAATGAAAGGAAAGAGTTGCATTTGTTAACTGTGAATGAATTGGGGGCATTGTCACAGGGTTTGAGAAGTTTGTTTATTGTGGAAAAGAGAGCCTTGGGGTTGGTGGAGCCAGTGTATGAGGTGTGAGCAGTAGGTGGACCGGGCTATGATGAGAACATCTTTGCACTGTTGAAGGTAGTCTGTGTAGGCTTTGAGATGCACTGTTTAAACCAGTTTTCTTGCAAAGTCTTTTGAGCTGGTGCTTATGGGATTTCATTTGATGGAGTTCAGGAGTATACCAGGGAGCTGAGTGTGTGAATGAGACTATTTTGGTTTTGATGGGGGCCAGCTAGCCAAGACAGGAGACGAGTATGTCATTATAATAATTGACAAGATCAGAGAGATTATCAGACAGTGGGGGAGGGGAGGCAGCCATTGCTGTTAAAATTGAGCCTATTCAAGGCCCGCAATTTGGATCAGGGGAAATATCCTTTGAAATTGTGGGTGTTGGGTGAAATGTAGTGTAAAGCATCATTTTACTGCTCACTTATCAATGGGTTTACTCCAGTAGCACTTATGTGAGGAGGGCTGCCCATGTATGGAGATAAACCAAATGACTGCTCCGGTTTCTGCATATGTGCTTGCTCCATTTTAACAGACAAAAGTACATCAGATCGTTTGTTTTGGTAAACAACTACCCATTTTACTCTTGAAATAAATCATGTGCAAACCATCTCCATTGCTCCTGTAATCCATTGCATAATCGGACCAAATGCAACAACATTTCATACGGGTGAATCTCAGTAAAGTGTACATATAAACTATTTCAGAAATCCTTTGGCATTCCTTTGTTTTCAATCCATTCATTGGTGTGATCAAAATTTAAGAACAATGCAGACCTGTCTCATGTGAATACACACAACAGTCCTGTTGGTCAACCACATCTTCTGAAGGGGGATGAAGAAGTTCATAAATCAGCAGTTGACTTCACTGTAAGACAAGTTTTAATATCGAGGAACATAAAATACATTTAGGCCAAAATTAGTACAAACATAACTTTTATTTATTCATTTTTTTCCTCTTATGTTTGCATGTGCTGTATTTTGAATTTGTGTATACTTAAAAAGAATTTGTGTGATTCTTTTCTGTTTTGACAGTTCTTAGAAAATACTTTGCATACTCAGCCTATCAATTACTGGTGCAGGTGCAAGGAGGAGGAATCAGGGTGAGGTAAACCAATCTAATAAAAACACTACCGCACACGGTGCTGTCACTTAGCTACAACCTGTGAGATTTTATTTCTTCAGCTATTTATTGAAGGCTTTTATTCCTTTGTCAGCTCTGACAACAGCATTTTGATTTGTGAACTTGTGACGTTCATTTTCTGTTTAGATCCTGTGGTGGCATGTTGATGTAAAGGTAGCACCTGATCAGATATCCAGATTCCTCCTAATTTTCTTTTATTTATTTATTTATTTTGGGGGGGGGTTCCCCCCTTTTTCTCCCCAATTGTACTTGGCCAATTACCCCACTCTTCCAAGCTTTCCCGGTCACTGCTCCACCCCCTCTGCCGATCTGGGGAGGGCTGCAGACTACCACATGCCTCCGGTGATACATGTGGAGTCTCCAGCCGCTTCTTCTCACCTGACAGTGAGGAGTTTCGCCAGGGGGACGTTCCCCCCAGTTCCCCCCCCCCCCTGAACAGGTGCCTCGACTGCCCAGAGGAGGCACTAGTGCAACAACCAGGACACGTACCCATATCCGGCTTCCCACCCGCAGACACGGCCAATTGTGTCTGTAGGGACGCCCAACCAAGCTGGAGGTAACATGGGAACTCAAACCAGCGATCCCCGTGTTGGTAGGCAGCGGAATAGACTGCTACGCTACCCGGACGCCCCCTCAATTTTATCTTTAAATTCACATGAACCTTAAAACCAGCTATCCTAGGGGCATCCAGGTAGCGTAGTGGTCGATTCCGTTGCCTACCAACACGGGGATCGCCGGTTCAAATCCTTGTGTTACCTCCAGCTTGGTCGGACTTCCCTACAAACACAATTGGCCATGTCTGTGGGTGGGAAGCCGGATGTGGGTATGTATCCTGGTCACCCCACTACCACCTCCTCTGGTCGGTCAGGGTGTCTGTTCAGTGGGGAGGGGGAACTGGGGGGAATAGCGTGATCCTCCCACGTGCTACGTCCCCCTGGCGAAACTCCTCACTGTCAGGTGAAAAGAAGCGGCTGGCTTGTATCACATGTATCGGAGGAGGCATATGGTAGTCTGCAGCCCTCCCCAGCTCAGCAAAAGGGGTGGAGCAGTGACCGGGATGGCTCGGGAGAGTGGGGTAATTGGTCAGGTGCTATTGGGGGGGGGGGGGGGGAGGAAAAAAGAAAAGAAAAAAAAACAGCTATACTCATCCTTGTTGTCTTTTTAAGGTGTTAACTATGCTAACTTCAGGTTCACCAGTACACTTTCTATTCATGAACAAGTAGCAGCCAACATCCAGTGCAAGCATAAGAACAATTTTTGGTGGTTGCGAATGAGTCACGACCTAGAGTTCCCTTATGCAATCCTCATAAGAACAAACGTACCATTGGAAGAAGGCCCAATGTTATGTAAAGTTCATTTTAACTTTTCACTATTTTCATCTTGGCAGAATGGCTGTGGAAGGGATAACCGGGTAACCCCAAGGCAGCCATGATGCAGTAAAATAAATGTAGCTTTTCTCTGAAGACAGAATGGAGACGCGTGTGTTGTTTGTGATATTTGACCAGCGGGCCCTCCGTCTTACTTTGCCTTGTGAGTGACAATGTCAAGGTTAGGCCAGACAGTGGGAAAATGAAAATATTTGCACATGAAGCATGCTGGTTGTTTACAGGTGGGCGAAGGGTTCCCTGTGACCACTCATGTTTCTCATGAATCTCCGCAAAGTAGTGGTGTGAAAACTGACTTCACAAGTCTCAAAAGAGTCAACATCCCACAGCAAACAATCACAAGGGTTAGAATCATGTGTATCACTTATTTTATTATTATTACACAATTACTAATATGACATGAAGGTTTCTCTTCCAGTCTTTTTTATGTGGTGCTTAGATGCTTAGCAGATGGATTGGGGTTGTTCGAAGTTGGTAAGGTTTATGAAAATGACAGACAAATCATACAGAAAGGCACACACACACACACACACACACACACACACACACACACACACACACACACACACACACACACACACACACACACACACACACACACACACAGTCACTCTGTGTCAGGACAATTTGCTTAGGAGAGCCAAAAACGGACTTAGTGTGCACTTTACATTGAGAATCAAATCAGGATTCAAATGATGGCTAGTTGCCGGGGGCCATATTTGCTCTGTCACAAATTTCACTCCTTCTTTGTCACCCAGTGGCTTCCCAGACTGACCACACCCGGGAAATCTGTGGCCGCCATTTGCATGGACAGAGAGAGCAGAGGTCAGAGACTTCCGTCTGACTGAAATAGCTTGTGTACACAAAAAATAAAGGGGATTAATTCTGGTTTCCAGGAGGGATATCCCCGGGCCATAATCTCCCGCTCTGACATTATTATGGCTTTATTAGTCCATGGCAGGTAACCGCACATGTAAGTATAGTTGTTGATGGATTAGGTAGAATCTGTCACACGAAGACAAGTGTTTTGATAATTAGCTTTGGGTCATTGCAGTTTTAGGAGGGGGGGGGGGCGGGGGGAGCTGCTTTGCCACTCTTAATGGCCTTTCCCTCCCCGGGTAAACAGCAGATATGCTCTTCTAAAGAAAAATAATATTTACACTTGAGCGCAATCAGCCGAGAACATCAATGTTGACTTGCGGAGCGTGTTGCCATAATAATGGTGGTGCCGCAGTTCACATGCCGCAGTCAGTCACGCCACAATGTCTTCCCTGTCCACAGACCTGTGTTGAATATAAATACACACTCTCTGATGCACACTGTTGCATGTGGCCCGCACATCTCTGTAAAGATGCATCTGCCTCTTGCCCAGCTCTCCCCAGCATCACCCTTTCTGTCTCTGCCCTCTCTCTCTCTCTCTCTCTCTCTCTCTCTTTCTCTTTCAGCACTCACTCTTTCGGTGGCACGGTGGCCCAGTGGTTAGCGTTGTCGCTTCGCAGCAAGAAATCCTGGGTTCGAACCCCGGGGTTGTCCAACCTTGGGGGTCATCCCAGGTCGTCCTCTGTGTGGAGTTCGCATGTTCTTCCCATGTCTGCGGTGGGTTTTCTGTGGGTGCTCCGGTTTCTCCCAGCATCAAAAGAAACATGCATGTTAGGGTTAGTACTCCTGTCTGTGCCCCTGAGCAAGGCAATGGGAAAAGAACTGAAGTTGGTCCCCGGGCGCAGCCTGAAGGCTGCAGCCCACTGCTCCTAGCTGCACAGATCACAGCTAGGATGGGTTAATTTGCAGTAACTGAATTTCCCCAAGGGGATTAATAACTAACTACTATTATTAATAACTAATATTAATAATAGGCTAACTGCTAGCCCATGCAGACCGGCAGTTCCGACAGTTATCCTTGGACAGTGGAAAAAAATGTTTTGAATATGTTGATATATGAGCTTTTGTAGTCTTTTTGTCTGTGTTGCACTGCTGTGGGCTGGGGGAAACGATATTTCGTTTTATTCCATGTATGCAAGTGCATGAAATGAAACAACAAATGTTCCTGATTCCTGATAAAGGAAACTTGATTTAATTAAAATCTAATTAACTTAATCTAATCGCGACCCCGACTTGGATAAGCGGCTTGGATAATGGATGGATGGAATTTAATTTAATTAATTTCTCTCTCTCACTCTCTCTGCATATATACATATGATTTTTTTTCCTCACTTTGGCAGTTAGAAAATCGCAGCCCATTCTCGATTGTTTTTTTTTTTTTAACATTTGTTGGGCTCCAAGTGATATAAAACATAACATGCACATTGAATTACTCATCGGCATCATACAACCCTGCCTTATTCCTTGTTAGATGGATGTTAGAATCCTGTATGAAAAGCAGCGATGGTGGAGTTCAGTCTTCAGTGTGTTCATACTGTAAACACGTGTATCAGGTTCTAATATAAGAGGAGGATGTGTTTACTTTTATACTTGTTTCAAGATTTAGACCTGTTCTGCCTGTTTCAGTATCAGGCAGTTCCCTTAGAACAACATTTAAGAATGCAATCAGGTAGTAAAAAAAGAAAAAAAAAGAAACAGTGATGGGTGCTGTCATAGGTTTATTTGAGTGCTACCACATACTATTTATCATTCTCACGCGCTAGGTTAAGCATGATCCACACTTGGGTCAAATTCTGTGTGGATTTTTTTCCCCCCTTGCTCACTTGCGTGCCTGGTGGGTGACAGTTCAGAGATAGAAAGTGAGCATACAGCGCAGGAAAGAGCAGGCAAATGTGGATTTAGTGCCCATTCTCTGTGATAGACAACTTAATTGACTCTGAATTGTTCCGAAGCTGAAATCCCAACAGGTCTGGCGGTCAATGGCCACACTAAAGCTGAAGATTGTCTGTGAAAAACTGGTTGACCTAGGTCAAATACCTTCTCAGTGTGTTTTTCACTGGCTGTTACGGTGAAGAAACTGCAGGTGCATGCACTTTTGAAATGTATATACAACATATTTTGTGCCCCCTTTGCAAAAGAGAGAACAGACCTCTCCTATACGGGGGATGAAGTGACGACAGAGCTATGTCAGTAGAGATTTTACCATAATCACTTTTTTTTTTGAGTGAAGACTGCCACTGTCGTCAACATTAATGCACAGCTTGAAACTGCGATCGACAACTGCCACAGTCATACCTCCCCAATTCACTTCGCCACATTGAATTCAAAATCCATTCTGATAATGAAAGCATCATTACAACCACAATATGTTAGTAAAACTCAGATGTGTCATCTTGAAGTTTGGTCAATACTTGGTTTTACATACAATTAGCAGGGTGACTGACTCAGGTTTTTTTTCTTCTGTAATTTAATATATCTGTCTATAAATGGCAGTGAAGCAATGTCTGTTTCTGTTTGTTAGGCTTAAAATCACAAAGTCTGCATTCATCTGTTTTACATTTTATATTTTGCATTGTGGCAACACGGGGGCCTTTTGGTTTAAGAAGCTGTCATGTAACTGAAATATCACAAGCTTGGCTCCCATGCGTGCATGACTGAAGCACTGACCAGCACCTTCTCGCTCATTATAACCCACTGACTGTCGAGTAAATGTCAAACTAAATTCACATGTTGTGTTTACCCATTCTTTCAGCGAGAATTTTCTGATGGAGCCTTAAAAAGTCCCAGCATGCAGATGACAGTCGCAGTCAGACTACCATGTATAACAGTTGATGTTCTCTCCCTGCAGCATCTTTGGCTTCTACAAGGGAATTTTCCCCCCGATTCTGGCTGAGACTCCAAAGAGAGCAGTTAAGGTAAGGCAGAGGATATGCATGCGTAGTCCACACAGGCTGTTATGCATGTTTGCACTGTGACGCAACCGTAAGACTCTGGTTTCTCCGTCGCGGCTGGAGTCCAACACCACCGTACGAAAACAGCCCAACCGCATTTAGCTGCTGCTGCTAACGTGGAACACACATGCCGAATAAAACACGTGATGCAATCCGCCATGTTTGCCTTCCCTGTTAGCTCCTGTTTGCTCGGGAGGCCTCCCAAATATTGACCAACAAGCATTTACAGCAAACCTTCCTTGAGCCACTAGTTTGGCCGTGGGCTGAATCTCTCGGGGCATTTGTTGTCGTCTGTTGGGAAGCTTTTCGGCGTGTGCATGCATCCCTCTCCACACGGGCGGTGTAATGGAGTGAAGGGGGTGTGGGGGGGCTGCCTGGCGTGAAGCTGCTCTGTAATGAGATGCTGGAGACGAGGACGTGTGAACTTGAAACATAAGCACTCACACCGGGAAGATGGGGTAATCACTCACACAGCGAACAAAGCTGGCCGACGGTGTGAAATGTCTGGAGCGAAGACTTAGAACAAATTAAAGCTCAGATTAAAACGCCCCTGAGAGCCTTCAGCCCCCCTACCTCAGATAAACAAAATCAGAGGGGCGTGTCTCCTTTCTGGGCTACACACAAGACGTCTTTCCATGGAGAATGCGGTGTAGAATTACAAGCGCTTCTCGATCTTTATGTGTCGGTTGAATCTATGTGACGCCCAGTCCAAGTTCCCCTCAACGCTTCCGCGGAAAGCTGTTTTCCGTAATGTCTGCGAGCGGGTGCGTGCGCACATGCGTGCGTGCATGTGTGTGTGCATGCGGGCTCGCGTGCGCGCATTATTGTTTTTTTATGCTGTTGTACATGCTTGCTGGCTTGTGTTTGCATGTGAGCGTGCATGCGTGCTTGAAAGCACAAGTGCATGTAGCTGTGCAGATATATTGGTTTGTGAGTCGGGCTCTGCTCTTGACAGCTCATTTATGCTGGTCTCTCCTCTGCAGTTTTTCACCTTCGAACAGTACAAGAAGCTGCTGAAACTCACCCCTTTGTCCCCCGGTGTGGTGAGTCTTAAACACAGGCACACCTGAATACACTCGAAGCAAAAAGTTACACGTTAACAAAGGAGCACACACACACTCACAAACATGGTGGCCTTTAAGGAACAGGAAACGGGACACAACCTCACGTCATGAAGACAGAGGTGTTTGTAACGTCTTTCTCTTGACCAATCTTTTTTTCTTCTTCTTTTTTTTTCTTCGGATTGAATCAGTGGCACAGGTGAGACAGATTTCTCGTTTGTGGGGTGTGGTCGTCACACGCAGCCTATTCAGGTGGCAGCCAGGTGTCAGGTATGATGGATGACCGACCTGTAAACTTGGCATTTGCTTGCAGCGTCTACGCCATCCCTGCACGGTGCACATCCTCCACTTGTTTTTACAGCCATCGGAGGAGAAATGTTTACTGTCCCATCCATCATGCCCCCCCACCCACCCCGACTTAGCTCCACAAACGTCCCTCTCCTCCTGCTCGTCCTCCTCTTCTTCTTCTCCCTCCCTTGCTTGCATCTGGGTGCTTCCCATCCTGTTTTCTCCCCAGAGGCCCTGCGGTATCAGGTAGTGCTACAATCACGTAGTTAGCGCTGTTGAATTACAGATTGGGTCTGAGTGGCGTGGGGCTGCCCCGTCGTCTTCCTCCTCCTCGCTCTGGGGGCTCCCTCCTGTTCAGCGCGGCCCAGCTGAATGCCATCACACTGATTAACGAGGACGCACACTGTAATAATACAAATAAGGAATTAAAAACGTGGCCGGCTGGCTGAGTAAATAGCGCGAGGCCTGTCTGAGAGGATGGATCCCGGGGCTCTGACAGCAGGATAAAGAGGCAGGAAGAGTAATGAGGTATAGACACGTTCTTGACATGTTCCCATTACGCCTCACTCTGAGCCTCACACACACACACACAAATACACACACAGACTCATTACCCCCTCACCCACACACACACACACACACACACACATAGATAGTGTTGCAACACTGACTGTCAACTATGTGCCAGACGTGTACTTCTATAAATAAAGCCCACTCCTTACATCATATGTAACTATCCGTCACATAAAATTATTTTGAGTGCCTTGATATCAGGAGCAGTTAGTGTATTTTTCCCCACCTCACACCTGTGCAAGCCAGATTTTTATTGTCTGGCGGTCTAAATCTGTCTTTGGCCTCTCCTTGAATTTGCCTGTATGGCTGCAGCACTGAATGTGAAAAGCCTTCAGAAAATGTATCTGCACGTCGGTCAGTTTTGTATTCCCTTCTTATTCCTGCAAGAATAAAAGAAAAAATCTGTAAAAAAAAATCTGTAAAAAATAATCTGCTGGTTTAATTTAAAGTAAGGCAACCAATTACAAGCCCTTTTCTGAGTAATCTCAGCTAGAGTGTGCATGTGCACTCTAGCTGAGATTTTTTAAGTCAAACCAGCAGAATATTTTTACAGTGTGTTATCTCCTTCTATTACAAGCCCTTTTATTCTATTCTATTTATTTATTTATCTTATTTTATCCTATTTTATTTTAAATTCTATTACAAGCCCTTTTCTGAGTAATGCACACTCTAGTTGAGATTTTTTTTTAAGTTGAACCAGCAGATTATTTTTTACAGTGTGTCATCTCCTTCTGCACCCCCATGTCTCCTCCGGTTTGTCCTTAGACACTTGGCAAACGATAGCAACAAAGCCGGTCATGACAGAGAGAAGACCCTTTTTAGAGCAAGACTTGGAGAACAAGTTTCTGAAAACAAAACTGCAATTCAGTGTTTTGCACTCGAGGTTTAGACACATCAGTGAGCCCTCATTTTCGAGATATATAAATATATATATATACATAATTTAATGATATTCAACAGCTGTTATTCACCTCTTATACTTTGCCTATTTATTGGCCGTATGAGTTTGAATATTCTGGCCTGTCTCACCACTCAAAACCTCTCTTGATACGTTCATTAATTGTGCGCGCACACACCCTACAGGCACTGTCTGTGGCAGGGCTGGGAGCAGGTTTGACTGAGGCCATAGTCGTCAACCCATTCGAAGTGGTGAAAGTCAGTCTGCAGGCCAACAGAGATTCTTTCAAAGAGGTACAGTATGGAACAAGAAGTTCGGCAACTTCTCAACGTATGGATTTGTTTCGAGGCTCGCTGCTTTTCTTTTTTTATTTTCCTCTTCAACACCGTCTTTGACGTGCTTTTTTCCCCCCTTGAATTCACTCCCCCATTTCTTTCCCCCAATAAAAGCAACCCTCCACATTTGCTCAAGCACGACGCATCATCAGTGCGGATGGCTTTGGACTGAGAGGACTGAATAAAGGGCTAACATCTACGCTCGGACGCCACGGTGTTTTCAACATGATCTACTTTGGCTTCTACTTCAACGTCAAGGATCTCATGCCTGCCAGCCCGGTAACGTGTCAATCAGAACCCATCTTTACTCCTAGTTATGCATGTATGTGTCTGTGTGTGTGTGTGTGTGTGTGTGTGTGTATTTCCCTCAGATTTCCTTACGGCAATCTCAGCAAAGGCTAGGCCAGTTAAATTTTCATGCAGTAGGTTTTCACATCTCCGTTCGCCATTGGCTTCCATCCACAAATGCTAACCCAACCTCAGTCAAATAAAGACTATTGAGCTTTACCAGGCCTTGGGGCTTGCTCCTACTGACTGCAGCAACTTTTTCTCGAACCTTGGGGCATGTGATATCCACGTGTCTTACCCACTCAGCCGATGAGGGATAGCAAGCCTTTGACAGTATGATTTGTTGGCCAGAATACCTTGGCAAGTGGGGGGGGGGGGGCAGGAAAATCAGAGAAGAGATTGTAAGATCAGTCCCGCTAATACCTCGTCTGTTTGCTCCCCATAACATCCTCAAAGTTTCAGATTACACATCCGGCAGGGGCCTGATGGCCCAAACAAAAGTTAATTTTGTTTAATGGAAACGTTACCATACGCCAGTTCCACATGTACAAACTGGAGCATTAGATTAACTCCATTGGACTAATTGGAAGCAGACAATAGCACTACTCTCAAGCTGAGGTTACAGTGGAAGCCCAATAGCTGCTATATTCAGTATTTTTCCAATGGGGTATGACACCCTCAATAACAGGGAATCAAGGGGGGCTTCATACATGAATCATAATGGTCTGGCTGATTTAATCAGATTGATCTGTTCCTAGATATGGCAGCGCCTGCAGTTTGGCGTGTTCCTCAGGTGTATTCATTGGGTTTAGTTGAACTTGCTGCAGGGTAGATAGGAATTTCATCTAGGCAGGAGAGGATGGATATTGTGGCCTCTTGCAGCTTTCGGCTGGCCAACTCATGTTGCGATATCGGCAACGTGAGCAAAAGCTTGCAACTCCAGTGTGTCTGTAGTCAAATTCAGCATACCAATCCCCAGCTTCTCTCATATCATCATTTAAATAGCACAGAGGGAGTAGATAGCACACTGCCATCATTCAGAAGTGAATGTGCGAGGAGATGTTTGCTCAAGGCTGTTAGGAAGTGGGTTGATGGTTGTACTTAGGTCACGGGTGCATTACCCCCTTCCCCACATCCCACTTGAAAAAAAACTCGAAGTGGGATTAGTTGTTGATTTACTCAGCTCTCAGGGTGTCCAGCCGCTTGAGAAAGGCCTGGACCAGAGAGGCTGCTGTCATTTGTAAAAATATCCTGGCCAATTAGTTGTCAGAGCTCTCTGAGTCTGGGCTTCTTTGGTACAGTAATACCCCTGTGCCGAGTCACAGCCCAATTACCCAAATTGTCCCCATATGCCTCCTCAGTCTGCCTGCATGAACCCTGTTTATAAATCCTCTCCCTCAGCTCCCTGAGGAACATGTGCTTTTGCTCAGCCAATCAGAAGCCCGCACCGCAGTCAGGAAGCACTAATCTGCCCCCCGCTACCATAAAATGATCAGGGCTTTCATGCCAGCTTTGCAATCATATGCACAAGCCCCCTCATGCTCTCTCACTCTCGCTCTCATAGGCGGCACATACTCACTCACATTTTCTTCTGTCAACCCCATGTGGTTACTGTCTGTGACTTGTAACTGTTAAGATTTGTGTACTTTTTATGCTTTGATGCTAGATATACCTGAATTTATTGCTGGACATCCTTTTCAGAAATGCTTCCAGAAAAAAGATGCATGTGGAATTCAGATATCGGGGTATGGAGGGAACATGTACCACATTAACAACTGCAATAAAGGTGTATCTGTTCTTTTTTATCTCCATCCCTCCTCTAACTCTTCAGGATCCTGGCTTAGAATTCCTGAGGAAGTTTGCCATTGGCCTGACGTCCGGCACTATCTCCTCCATTGTGAACATTCCCTTTGACGTGGCCAAGAGCCGCATCCAAGGCCCTCAGCCAGTGCCGGGAGAGATCAAATACCGCACCTGCTTCCAGACCATGGGCTTGGTGTACCGCGAGGAGGGGTATGAAGGCAGGGGAGGGGATTGTTTAGGAGTCTTAGATCAGTATGAGAAATGCTGCCACTGGCCACAGAGATTAGTCTGTCAAAAAAACTCAAATGCCACTCTCATTTATCTGACACAGTCAGACAGACAGACGGCTGGATGGTTAACCTGCTGGATTGGTTAAATATACCAGTCACAGCTCACATCTATCAGAAATTTTGGCATATGTGTGGCATTAATATCCCACTGTGATGACAAATGACAACAGAGATATATGCATAATTCTGTGCTAAACTGCAAACCTGATGATCTGACAAATGGTGACAAAATAACAGTTATTGTTATTGCAAAGTCACCGCAGAGTTAACTCTTTTTGCATGTGATCAAGCAATTAATTAATCTACAGTTTGACACAAAAGCGTCACGGTAAATGATATTGTAATTTCCAGGATGACAGGTCAGAATAGACACTTCAAAGAGACCTGCCATTCCATTAGCAATGGCCATTGGTTATTCTTTCTTTCCGCCATGCAGCCATGCTAGACGAGGGCCAGTGAGATGTTTGTAGTTAGTGGACACTGGAGCCTCGGGGGCTGCTGCAGGAATGGAGCTGAAGCCTTGCCTTTCCAGGGGTGCAGGGAGGGTGCCCCCTCTGCCACATCCAGTCCCCTGCTCTAACGCAACACAGTCCCAGCTAATTAGTGGTCCCAATGGGAGACGTCGTTAAGCGGGCCCTAACGAGCCACGCGGCGCTCAGTGGGTCAATCTAATCAGACAGAAGGCCAGAGAGGAAGTGGGTCGAGCCTTATTAACGGCAACCTTTGCGGGGGCAGGGAATGCAGAGCACAAGGCATAGGCAGCCAGCCACTGGTCACCTTGAACACATTAGGGGCAGGTACACCTCAGTACTGGCCATTAGACCTTTCTCTGTACCTGACTGGGGTGAGAGACAGGCAGGCCGGCAGGCAGTCGCCTCCACACGCCCCTGTTATGCTAGCCTACACACACACACACACACACACACACACACGTACATGGACACATATACACAGAAACAGACAAGTACATACACATATTGTTAACCTTAAGAAAGTTATTTAAAAAATACACTAGCAAAAAAAATGCACCATACTTGCTAAATTGTTCCCATTTCTGAGCAAGTCCTCAGCCAGTAAGCCTCTCTTTTTAGGGGCTCAAAGAAACAGTCCAATGCTTTCCCAATATAACATGCTTGGTCCACTGTATTGCTTACACTCCACGCTGCCCTCTCCTCGGTATGTCCTGTAGAGATATAAGCAGTGAGTGTTTAATCAGCCCCAGGTGTGCTGTGTTGAGTGGCTGATCAGTAAAGAGGCTGGACTGCTATTCCAGAAGGTAGCAGTGCAGCGTGACAGCCATGTACTTCATAGTCAAGCCCTGTATGGGACTATTTTCTTAATCCCGCTCCCGCTGGATTTCTGACCATTACCACCCACTCCTACAATGTGTGTCCCCTCCCACCCGCTCCCGTTAAAACATTTAGAGTGCCACTGATTTTGTGTCCTCTGCTGTCCTGCAGGGAAAACACGTTATTTTACTATGTTGTATTAATAAAGAGATGCATACCTGTCAGTAATAACATAGAGAAATTACGTTCTAGTGCATAATTACAGTCATTCTAGTGCAATAATTATAGCTATTCTAGTGTTGACTCCATCCCTCTGGTTAGCACTAGCTAAATCCCGGGACCCGCAGTTAGTTTTTGAGCAACTGCTCCCACCTAAAGCAAAATTAAAACCGACCGCTTCTGCGAGATTTGCGTGGGACCCCAATCGCAATGCAGTCCTCTACTTCATAGCTAGACTCATCTTCTCTACAGTGCCTAGAAAGCCTCACTCTGAAAAGGATTCCAACTAAAGTACACTAGCAGGAAGTCCCTCTCTGCAAAATCCTGAGACAAAGTGGCCACCATCCCTCTGTACAACACATCGCTATGGACGAAAGATGGTAGGAAAAAAATCAGGGAGTGGAGCAGCAGCCTCCAAAAGCAGAGCTCAAACCCCACCAGCGATTTCTCCATTGACTGGACCAAATCAATGGAACTGTTCATGGACAAGTATAACCATAGCCAAAGTGGTACCTCAGATACAGTACCTTCCTCCATCCAGCTGTGCAATTCTGGTTTGGGGTGGTTTTTAGCACCATGGGAATGTGCACACTATGTCAGGGTACATAAGATGACACTTCATTTTACTATTTGGTCAAATGTTCAAGGGTGGTAGCTACTGGAAGTCCCACTGGGAACGCTGCTGTATCCCTCTATTCCTATTAGAAAGACCCAGGTAAAACTGCATCCCCACTCCCTGTAGAGTGCAACATATACATCTCCCTCCCTGTCTTGAGAGCTATGCCATTTGTTGTCCCTTTAACATCTATAGAGACCCACAATGCCTCCATCAACACCCTGGGCCAGTGACGAACTGTTGGGGTCACAGTCTGGAAGCAATGAGAATCCAAAAATTCCTGGTGTTGTATAAAAGTCAGTAAAATGTGTCATCACTGGATAAGGGCCTGATAGGGTGGCCACCTGGACAACCTGGGCTACCTTCATTAATGGGCATCTTGCTTGTTCCCAAGAAAGCAAAATGTGTCAGCTTCTGAGGGACCTCTTATGGTCCAGGTACAGACCAGAACAAGGGAAAAGAGAGGGCGTTGAGAATGGCAAGGTACATGTATAAATTGTCAGGAGGAGTCAAAGAGGCCAATTGACTCTAGAAGGGAGTTGGTGTTGGTTGTTGTGCCAGTTTGACCAGGAGCTTGTTGTCCTTGTGCGGTTGGTTGTTGTAAGAGATGTTTGACTTATTGACATGGACAGCAACTGCAGAGCTGGAGACAAATTCCCTATTTGTGTAGGCCTACACATACTTGGCCAAATAAAACCAATTCTGATTCTGGTGTTTCTTAACCTGGTTTAAAGTTGCAGCCACAGGGAAAAGTATTTTGGCCCTGGGCCCATTCAGCCATGACTTACCAGAAGCCAACACAAAATTGCTCCAGCTTCAGAGTTATCCCCTGGCTGTGCCCACTGCTTACCTGCATAAAGAGACTACTGGGCGTATGTGTTGGGGCTCCACTTATCTTCAAAGTCAACCCTTTTAGGTTGGTACTGATGGTCCTCTTGCCTCAGCCCAAGCCAGTCCAGGACAACCTTTCTTCCATAATTGTAGCTGATTTGGTCAGTAATTGTGCTTCCCCATTGAGTTAGTGCAGCAGAAAAATGGTCCACACGACCTCTGGCCTACCATAAACCACTGTTGATACCTAAGAGAGATTCAACAACGCTGTTGGGACATTCTCTCATCGTTCACGAGATGAAATGAGAAAGCCAGAACATCAAGGAGGCTGGATCAGCTGGTGTGATAACAGTGTGTTGTGTAAGCAGACATATTGGGAGTGCTCCGTCCCTGGGCCTACCACAGTATCTTGAAGCACATGGTGATGGCTCTCCTGCTGATGGGCAAGATGGTGTAGAATCTGCCCCAGTGGAATTTCCACCTTATCGTCTGTCCTTCAATGCCCCACGAGTCTTTGGGACACGGGTGCGAAGAGCATTCTGTTGAACCCTGTATAATTTATTGAACACAGCACATTAACGAATCACACAAACTTCTCTTTTCAGGGACCGCAAGAAAAACTCCAAAAGACAGCCTTCCTAGTCTTGCACACACCACTGTGTGTGCAAGACTAGGAAGTGGTGTTCATGTTGTGGTGTTCATGCTCCTTGTACCTCTTAACCCATCACCCACTGGGAGAGATATAAATAGGGAATGGTTAATTGGGCACAGGTGCGCCTTGATGACCATCTTGGGCATTCATTGCTTTCTCCACCTCCTGACCAATATTTAGTCCCAACCTCAGCTCCCACTGTTTTCCTTCTTGCTTTTATGTTTGTACAACAGTAGCTTCATGGTTTTTTTTGTTTTTTGTTTTTTTTCTCTTTGTTGCAGGTACCTGGCCCTCTACAAGGGTTTGATTCCCAAGATAATGAGGCTTGGACCAGGTAAAACATAAACATTGAAAGATAAACATTAATTTTCCCTACTCTGATATTAAAAACTTATTCGGAATTCATAATAACAGATATTTATCAGTTTTAGATTCACTAATGTTTAATGTTTACTTTCGTTTGTGACTGCATGGATAATTACTTTTATAAGTCAAATGATAATTTAAATCTTTACTCCAGCATGAGCAGCAAGTCTGGCAATTAGTGAAGACCATCTCTTAAAATGTTTTATTATTGTTACGTTTTTCTCAACTGCCCACACTGATGGACAAAAATCATCCTAGTGCAATGATACTTCAAGAAACCAGAGCCAGGATACATATGGATCGACCACAGAGGCACTATTTGGGCATAGCTCATATGAATTTCTACAGATCTATTAATGCCTGTTAATAATGCAGTTATTCTAACAATTTTTGTCTGTCTGCTGACAAACTGTAACAAAACATTTTAAAAGGATAATTAAAAGCTTCCGTGGGTCATGGTGGGCTCACAAAAATAAAACGTAGACGTTTACATTTACCGACAAAAATCAAGATGTGATTTGAATGGAAACCTCAAAACTGGGGCTGAGGGGGCTTCCGGGTGGTGTGGCGGTCTATGCCATTGCCTACCAACACGGGGATCGTCGGTTCAACTCCCCGTGTTACCTCCAGCTTGGTCGGGTGTCCCTACAGACACAATTGGCTGTGTCTGCGGGTGGGAAGCCGGATGTGGGTATGTGTCCTGGTCGCTGCACCAGCACCTCCTCTGGTCGGTTGGGGTGCCTGTTCGGGGGGGAGGGGGAACTGGGGGGAACAGCGTGATCCTCCCATTTGCTACGTCCCCCTGGCGAAACTCCTCACTTTCAGGTGAAAAGAAGCGGCTGGAGACGCCACATGTATCGGAGGAGGCATGTGGTAGTCTACAGCCCTCCTCGGATCGGCCGAGGGGGTGGAGCAGAGATCGGGATGGCTTGGAAGAGTGGGGTAATTGGGCGGATATAACTGGGGAGAAAAAGGTGGGGTCAAAAAAAAACTGGGGCTGAGCTTGTACCTTGGAATACTCTACCTAATGTGTTTATTTTTAGACTGTATGACATTAACACCTGGCGGCACGGTGGTGCAGTGGTTAGCGTGGTCACTTGACAGCAAGAAGGTCCTGGGTTCGAGCCCCGGGGTAGTCCAACCTTGGTGGGTCATCCCGGGTCATCCTCTGTGTGGAGTTTGCATGTTCTCCCCTTGTTTGCATGGGTTTTCTCCGGAGGCTCCGGTTTCCTCCCACAGTCCAAAGACATGTAAGTCAGGTGAATTGGCCATACTAAATTGTCCCTAGGTGTGAATGTGTGTGTCTGTATGTGTGTGTGTGTGTGTGTGTGTGTGTGTGTGTGTGTGTGTGTGTGTGTGTGTGAGAGCCCTGTGATGGCCTGGCGGCCTGTCCAGGGTGTCTCCCTGCCTGCCGCCCAATGACTGCTGGGATAGGCTGCAGCATCCCCGCGACCCTGAGAGTAGGATAAGCGGTTCAGATAATGGATGGATGGATGGAGGACATGAACACATCATTGTAACATTATAAACAGTGTTCTTATAGGCAGGCTGGTGGTGCTGTGGCACCTCCATATGATGACCTGGCTTTACTTCTTGGTTTAAAAAAAAAGCTGTAAAATAGCTATAAAAAAAAGTACAATTCTAAACTATTTTTTGACAATTTATCTTTGTAAAATTTGCTCAACATGGACTTATATGCATTATTAGTAAACAGTGTCACGTCTGGTCACACTAAATGGAGGGTCAGAGAAGCCTTTTGGTACAAAACGCCCGTCAGTTACAGGAACTGGCCAGCAGTAGCCAAGTTGGAAATAATTTGGCAAGCTGTCTTTATGTATGCTCAATAATCCAGGTAAGAAAATCAAAGGGAGTTGAACCAGTTCATCTGGATACAGCATTTATTGACACACCATGCACGGGGTACTTAAGTCGGTCGCCCGTACATATTTAGTACTGAGGCAAATACTGCCGCATTCATATTTCTTTCTCTTTCCTTCGGTTACAGGAGGGGCGGTGATGCTGCTGGTCTATGAATACGTGTTCGGATGGCTGCAGAGCAACTGGTAGAAGGTTTAAAAGGAGAACCCACCAGAGTGCCTTCTGAATATTTGTCTCAAATCCAAGACATGTGACTTAAGCCGGTGCCAGACCAAAGTTTTTTGTTTACTTAGTATTTACGATACTATTGTGCATGTTACACAAGTCCACTAAAACTGACAATCACACCAACAAGGAATTAAACATGAAGAAATATCCGTCGTAAGCCTTTTTTGGGGATTTTTAAGCCAAAAACTTCTTTCTTCTGAAACGAGGGAAAATCTGCTAATGGGGAGAAGACTAGTTTTTAAAGCAAGTTTGACTTATTTTCTGACATTTTTCTAAAAATTAGAATTATTTTACCGCCTTGGCTAGTTAATTCTGCTACTGGTTCAAGATGTGACCACAAACCTAATTAAGGTGGATATTTTTTTGCATACATGAATAAAAACCTTGCGTCTCCGTGGTCAGTTTCTCAGGAATAAAAAAATAACGGTGCTTATGGAACAACAACTGCATGTTTTCAAGTATTCATTAGCTTTTCAGCTGTTTTTTTCATACTAAAATCGTGATTATTATGGACTATGAAAAATTCCGATAGTGTAGTTTAGCCCCTTTTTTTTACATCACGATCATAAAAGGTTAGCTGAGAGTAAATAAATATGGTACCACTGGCACGCACACTACATATTTGATGCCAGAGACTGCATGCATATTAAGTTTGAGCAACACTCACTACATAGGCCTTCCCGGTCATTACACCACATGCACCTCGCTCCTCTGAACTCAGTGGAACATCCTTGGCTATCAAACATTACTTCTATCTCAGTGTAAACCCTCTCTTAAAGAGCGGGTTTAAGTCTGGGACAAACAGCAAGAGGCATGCAGACGGCACGCTATCAACACACCACAGCAATGATCCCATGCCTTAAAACTCCCAGATTAAACATGCACACATGTCTGCACACATGCACGCACACACACACACACACCGACCAACACCAAAACGATAGAAGAGGAGCCTGCATATGTTGCATGTACGGTTTTACAAATACGCGTGGACATGTACAGTATTTACTCGTAAAATCTTTACAATACAGCGCCGTAGAGCACACGGGAACCTTGTAAAGGCCTCTTGATTTGCAAACAGTGTTATTGTGGGGCTCTTGTAATGAATATTTTCATGCATGACTGGTATTGTAGCACTGTCCTTCAAATTCAAAGTCACAATTTGTAAACGGAGAACTGCTGTGACATGGCATGGCTCCATCTACGAGGTCGTGTTGCTTTATTATGTTGAAAAATTGTGCAGACGGAAATTTTGATGTAAACCTTTTTTTTTTTAAAACTGAAAACATTTGACCACTGATGGGAAGTTACTTGTGTGCACTGGTAAAGAATTAAAAGGACATTTTACCCCGGTTTGTGCGCACTCCATATTTGTGTTTGTGCTCATGCGCTCTTTGTGTGTACGCATGGGTTCGTGTGTGGTTGGTTGCGTGAGTGTGTGTGCATGTATGTGTGTTTGTATGTCTACGTTGTGCGATTTTTGTGGGTCTGCGTGCGTCTGTGTTTGCGTGTGTGATAATACACATACACACCTATGTCTGCTGTAACTGCACTGCTTTGTGTTTGTGTTCCCTGTTTGCACTGCGGGAGCCGTGTCTCAACATTACATCGTTATACGTATGTCGCTTTCCGTGAGTTTGAACTTGGTTCTCCTCCTTCCCCCATTAGAGTCCACAGAGCCAGTCAGCCGTGGAGGCTGCATCAGCCCATAGAGTTTCATTCTCTCTCTCTCTCTCTCTCTCTCTCTCTCTCTCTCTCTCTCTCTCTCTCTCTCTCTCTCTCTCTCTCCCCCTCCCCCCCCCCTCTCTCTCTCCTTGTGAAGGTGAGTTAGTGCCTCAGCATAGGCCGGTGCAAGCTAAAACAACAAGCCCAAGAAATTCAAATGCGGCTCAGGAATGGGGGTGACCGCACACATTCCCTCCCTGCGCCAATCTATCTCTTACACAAATACACACACCCTGGCATACAAACACGCAAACACACACACACACATGCGCGTGCACACGCACCTGTGGCTCACTCTTGGGATGTTGGTTGTACATTGCAAAACACGTCCATCTCCACAAGTCGTTACTTCATGTTTTAGTCTTATTCTTTTTTTCAAATAAGTGAAAATCTGCTTCTTACGGTGTAGTAATTTCAGTAATAATGAGTCAAATAATTCTACTTGTTCCAGCTCAAACCATATTGACTGAGGAACTGCCTTGGCTTATTACATTATCCTGGAATTAGTGTTGTGATCGTCCTTGTGTGGATGTGTATCATCACTTGTTCGCGGAAAGAAAGATCTTGTAATGGCAGGTGAAATTGAATTGGAAACAAGTGAAATGATCTTTCACCGTTCAGTTTACCCTCTGTTTTGTTTTTTGTTTGGGGTTTTTTTGTCACTCTTGAAGAAAAGCGAGATTTCAAGATAAAATATTGCTCATGAGGATGGACTTTTTTTTTTCTCTGTTTTTTGTGAAAAATGTTTTGTAGCGAGCCCCACGATAACCTCCTCTGGCAGTGGTAGGTTGTATTGAGTCAGCTTGGCAGTTGACACTCATCATTAATGTGGGAGTTGCTCTCTGCCAAAATGGAAAGGCTCCTGGTTTTTTTTTTTTGCCCCGGAGTCCCATGGTGATAGACTAACAACTGGGGCTTGCGGATTGATGGAATTGTAAGCGCTTAACCTGTCCTCTCCATAATGGAGTGCTGAATGCACATGTTTGTTTTCGGTCTTGACAGCTTGTAACATGTGCAGCGTGTATTGGCAGTAGCCGAGCAACAGAACCACCCTTCACCTGAATTCTTCACACACCGTGCTGATTATAAATCTTTAGAGGCCAGGTCCGTCTCACCCCCCACCACCTTCCCCTCCTTTTCTTACCCCCATCCCACATATATTCCTCACCACCCTTAGACCAGTGATTCGTTTCTATTCCTTTGCTCCTTCTGGTTTTGACAGGCATGCGGTCTGAACATGGCTGAGCTTGTCTCTCCCCATGGAGGCACGGTGAAAACTTAATGATTAATGTGTATTAATAAGCCCCCAAGATTTAATGTGCAGGTAACGCTCGTGTTTTTTTGGGTTGCATGATTCGTTACTGGGAGCACGCACGCGTGTGCACACACACACACACACACACACACACACACACACACACACACACACACACACACACACACTGCAAACCAGGAAAGAGGCATGTTGTGATTTTCCTGGCTCATTTTTAAGACGTTTCACTCCTTAAAAACAAAAACCCCTACCTGCCTGAGTTTCGTGTGTGAGAAGCCGTGTAGTCTCATCGTCACTCTTAAAACCTTCGCTCAAACGCAAGTTGGAAGATCTGCGAACGGGGGTCAAGTAATTCCACTTGTTCCACAAATTCAGTTTTTCTTTTTCAGGAATTTTCAGGAAACAAGTGTCGGTATCTCGAAACAAGCCAGAAGAAGGTGCATCCCTCCATAGTGAGATAATGACGTGATTCAAGCAAATTCTTCACAAAGATGGAACAACAGTGGAAACGGGGTGAAATTATCTCTCTGCATGGGCAGATTTTCCAAGTTTTACCAAAAAAAACAAAAAACAAAAAGAATTTAAAGACTCATTACTGCATTGAACGGCGTGTTAAGGTGGACGTGTTTGGTAGGGCAAACATTGTGGCTGCTGTCAGCTTCTTTTGAAATGAGTAAGAACACTCATAAAGTCATGTATCGCTGTAGTGTTATACACCCTGCACTGTGTTACTCTGGAAAAGCCTGTCTTGTTTCTGATTGCATGTGGAGAAGTAAAGATAACCATATGACACTGAAGTCAGACTCAACATCATTAATTATAAACACATGCGTGCCCCTATTTTTAAAGCTATGCCTTTAGACCTCACTTCCATAAAGTTGACCTACATTAGACTACACGAGTACAGATTATTAAGGCTTTCGCGAAAACTATTTCTCCTGTCTAGAAACACGCTGTTCTTATTTTATTTTTTTGAATGCTGGCGTCAATAAAAACAACCACACTTTAATTTTGTTGTGTGACTCAGAGGACTGGGTCGAGGTGCACTTATTGTGTAGTAAGTCTAAAGGAAAAGATGTGTTTAGGCTCCATAGGCTAGAGGAGGAAGGGGGAGAAGAAGAAAAAAAAGAAGAAGAAGAAGAAGAAGAAGGCGGAAAAGAGAAAAAAAATCCAAAACGTGGATAGTACATGACGTTATTTTCTCACCACTGTTGTCCGAGGGACGCTCACAAACAGCGAGTCGGGTCGTGGCTGCCATTTGCATGGCGGCCGGTGGGGAGAGGCCGTGAGGGTTGGCGGGTCCGCGGGTGCGTAGGATCGTCACGTCCCTGTGATGCGGTTCACGTACGGTCAAAGCAACGCCGCGGTCGCTGAGCAACGGTCCGTGACCACTGGATGCAGGGGAGCGCGCGCTTTCCAAGTCAAATCAGCCCCACGCACCGGGCGGACTGTTTACACGGTCGCACGGGGAGGTGGGGGGGGGGACTGTTTACGCTGTAACACAGGAGGAATGGCGGGTGTGTGTGTGTGTGTGTGTGGGGGGGGGACTTGAGGCCATAATTTAAACGTTAATCCTCCTCCTCGTTGGTGTCGCGATGCAAACACAAGGCACTTAACTGATTTCTGCAGCCACGAAGACCCCCATTTTGTAAACGCTTACTCGTAATTTACGTCATCACGTTGCTCTCGCCGTTTTGCTAGCGGTGGCGAGTTGCTAGCTAGTCACGTTTTTTTTTTCTTCCCCAACCGGCCTGTTTGCTTTTCATCCCATGTTATAAACAAGATTGGCAAAAATCGATATAGTCCTGTGGGGAAACTGGCAGCAGAAAGTAGAAGAGGTGAGACTCCCACCGGTTTCTTCTTCTGAAAACCTCCCAGTATTTATACACCCCGGATTTCGGCGCTGCAACGGTGTTGGGTTTGCTGTGTTCAGACACGTCTGCATGCAACTGCAGAGGTTGACATCAGCCTGGTTGCAAGATATTTTTAGATTCATGCCTGTTGTTATACAGCATGCGTAAATATTAGTTGGCCATAAAAAAAAAGAAGAAAATTATGGGACGACTTTGAATGGAGTAATTCGGTTTAAAGACATATCCGCTGATGGAAAGGTTAGGCTACACCGATGTCCAAAACAATAACATGAGGTGATTTTAAAGTCAAATTAGATATTTTGATTGTACGATGCACTGCTGCATATTTTAGGAAATCATATTGATTAAAGCGTCAGAGTGAAATGTCAGTATTAGGCCTCCCTAAAATAAATCCAAAAAGGTTTTCAAAATACACTTACACACTAATCCTATGTATACGGTTAAAATAAATTAATACCGTAATAAAGTAAACGTGAATATATAAATCGTAGTCCTATTTCATACGTCCGGCAGGCTCGAGTTGTTAAGGTCAAAAGGCCGGATTCACACAAGGGTTTTTGCAGATAGAACGAGGGCCACATTGAAACTTTAGTGGGGTGAGGAGATAGATATGTCTTATTTCGTGCTCTTTTAAATCCCCAAAATCCCTGAGAATCATTATTTATCTGGTTACAATTAGGTCTACCACACAGCCCAGCAGGTCATGGGTCCAAATAAACTCTGTTCTTACATTGTTTTTTGTTGTTGTTGTTTTTGTTTGTTTGTTTTTTTTGGGGGGGGGTTCTGCTTAGTGGGCCATGACACATGGCAAGGGGATATGTGAATGCACAAGTGTGCACAAAAAAATTTTTTGATGAAAATTTACCCCACTTTAGATGCTGGTACGTTTGCAGATATAAAAATAAATATGTATGCTATTTGCATAACTTTACAAAACAGGCGGGTAGGTAGGCTGGGTAGAATTTGCCAAGACTACAATTGCATGAAGAAAGCAAATAAATATTTTTGGGTAGTAGAGGTATAATGCTTGATGTCGTTTCTTGTCATAATCACTCTTTAAAACTCATAAGTGTTAATGATTTCACAAACCACTGCCAGCATTCAGAAAGGCCAGAAACAACCAAACAATTTAATAAGATACATTCAATTTCATTGTGCAACATTTGGAACTGGGCAGCTCAACTGTCAATGCTATAGAATCCAGCATCAGACCAACGCCAATTTTGTCTAAACGTTCATTTAGATTCCTGTGCTGTCTGTGAGGCTAATTGCACTTCGTTCAACGTACCTTAGTCCAATAAATAAACATTATTTAAACTTCTCTTGCTCAAGCACTTGCATAGGCTACATTTTAAGAGAAGCGGGGGGAAAAAAAACGATGATCCATAAAGACAGTTACTTTTATCAAAAACAAATATGCATACAAACATTTTAAAAAAAATAGCAATCGATAAAGCACCCTGAAAAACATTTTAAATGCAAACTTAGTTTCCCCCTCTCCTGTGATGGCTTATTCGTGAAGTCATACGTTACCCCGTTCTCCCCAAAGGCATCTGCAGAAGTGTGCAGTACTGAAACTGAGAGGAATCGTGGAAGACGGATGGCAAAGTCCACGTTACGTTCGCAGTCATTTTCAGTCTTTTCCCGGTACACCTGTCCAGCAAGTCCTTTCAGACAACAGAATGAGTTTATGATTTGACATTGAAAAACTGTTTCCTCCTGTGTGTCAGTGTCAAGGTGGCCATCAAGTTGTCACATGCAGAGTGACTGCCGTGGGGGGGGGGCAAACATGGGTCCTTTGGCCTGGTCCTTCCTTCATAGGAGTATAGTGGAGATGTTGGCGATGAGGTGTTGCAGGCCAGGCCAGACCAGGGTGGGGTGGGGGGTGATGAACTGGCGTCTCCTGTCCGATCCCCCTTCCCTGTCCCACAAACCAAGCCCCTTTACCGTACCACCACCACCTCCCTTCCCTCTGTCTGTTCAATGTTGGTGTGGTTGAATTTACAGTGCTGAGGCGGTGACTGGGTGAATGGCGTCGCGGTTGGCAGTCATACTCTTGAAGGCCAGTGGGGTGGCGATGTCACAGCTGTGGGGAGATAGAGCACTGCCACTGGCTGGCTGCCATGTGGGTCCTGTCACATAGGCCGACGTGGTGGCGCTGTACCCCATGTAGGGCGACACTTGGGTGGGATGGTGGTAAGGAGGGATGCTGGGCGCTGTGACATAGCTGTTCACTGTGGGCAATCCATTCGGCGTCTGTGGAGGACAGGAAAGAAAACAGAACAGAGGTCGACCTTTAATAACTTAGTTAGTAGGTGACTACTTTGCCCTGATGCGCGCTCTTGCTCGGAGCGCGCATCAGGGTTGGGGGTCAGGTAGAGGGTGTCATTTTTTTTTAAACAGTCGATTGAGGAAGAGGGCTCTCTCTAGAATTCAAGAAATTGAAATTGTTTGCCAGAGAAGCGTTCTCGTATGCGTTTTATTTAAGAACACAACCAAGGATGAAGACTCTCAGTTGGTTGGTTTACTGACAATGAGGTGACCCAAGCCCAGGTACACACACACACACACATGCTGTTGGGGACACAGTCGGGCAAAAGTGAAAAGGAAAAAGGAAGAGGGAGGAAGAATGCAGCAGTAAAAAGAAGACTGAAGAGGGATTAGTGGGAAATGGAGTTACAACTTGCAGAGATCTGACCAAAATATTGCTGCCTGGTGAAAACATTATTACTTCAATTGTGCCTTTTTTTTCTTTCCTTGTTTTTCTTGTCATGAGGTTGTAAATGAATATCCATGTGCTAAGTGACTCTGAGAATACAATTGCAAATGCAACCTGTATGCAGAACTGTTTTTTTTCTCTCTTAATTATTGATTTTTATTTTTTTTTGTCAAACACACAGGCTCTTCTCCCTGACAGTGGCAGGGTGCCATGGCACATGATAGGAGACAGGCTGGTTCAGAAGGGACCACACTACAGATGTCATCAGAGATGGGTAATGAAAAGGCAGGGAGGGTGCACACACAATAGAGTAAGAGGCGAGATCAGCGAGTGAATGGTCCGTACTTTTCTGGCCAAGTGACAAACCTTAGCTTGTGGAATTCACTCAAGTATTTCAACAGTGAGGCCGAGTTTCTATCTCTGGGTGGTCCCGAAACAACTTAAAACCATCTCCACGGTGGAGTTTTGGGGTTTTGTTTATTTTCTTCTCTGCTGTCCTGTTTGTCTCAGATAACACTTGGGTCAACATATAGCCTACATATGATCCGGGCCCATTTTTACAACACATATAGGATATACTATCATTTGAGATGAGTAGTGGTTACAGCACAAACGATGCAGAGACTGTGTGTGTGTGTGTGTGTGTGTGTGTGTGTGTGTGTGTGTGTTTTGGGGTGTTTGCGTCCATGCCTGATCTGGTGAGGCTAACATTTCACCAAACCGGCATTTAACTTGTGTGACATTTTAAACACTATTTTAACGTTACTGGAGCCCCGTCCAGAATAAGAATTAAAGGCGTAGTAAATGCATGGGGCACATAGATCGGGCCTACTGCATTCGGTCCTTTCACTTTTTCGAGCAAAGAATTAAAGACGGTTGTTGAAAACGGGAGTCTGCGAACGGCCAATATTCAAACGTATTAATGTCGCTCTGTTAAGATTTTTTTTTTGTTTTTTTATTTTACAATTTTGTGGATTATTTTGAAATGCTAATTAGTGAACTTGCGTCGCTAGCTGGGATGTTTCTCGAAATCCGCGGACAGGCGTCGACGACAGGCTGAGCGGGTCTCCGAAGCAGGGACGCGCGTGTTCGAAACGCCAACGACGGGTTGAAGAGACGACCTGAAGCTCTGTGCCGCCATTTATCACCGCGCCAAACGCGCCTCGACCTATGTTGGGGAAACCCGTCCAGAGCGGGCCAATCCGCTCAAAATACCAACCTGATAAAAAAAACGCAGACTTACGTTATTATTTTTCAGATGGCGTGGGGTATATTTGTTTCAATAGTCTTAATCCGTTTGAGATTTGGGGAAAAAAGAGGGACGGGGGGATTAAAAATCAACTGAACCGCCGGACGGCCAGTACGCCTGCGTGTTCCGGGCTGTTAACCCCTGTATCGAAATGGTTTGACCCGGTCCGTCGCGCGAGTCCCGCGGGCTGGTCCCAGTTCCGCTTTGGGGAAGTGGGCCTTAATGGCTCAAACGCGGGCTTCTCCCCCTCCGTCATTTTGTCATCGTTTCCGAATTAGATCAGCAGATAGTTCACACACAGGCGACGGTGTTGAAACTTACCGTTGTCGCCCCGCGTTTAGGTGGCGGAAGAGGAGCGGCTGAAGGCGCGCGTGCACCGCGGAGTCAGGCTGGACGCGTGCGGATGGGAGTAGCAGGACAACCTGCTTTGGGACCCTGGAAGCTGAGCAATGGCGATGGGGGATTTAGATTCAGCTGGGCTGTTCCTCAAAGCAGACTTGGCCTTTGCCAATTGTATAAGCCACAATACAAGTTGAAGCATTTGCAAGGCTCAAGATCACTTTTTTTCTTCTTCTTTCTGTCTCTTTCGGAGCCACTCGCACACGAAGGCACGTCATGTTGCACAGACTATAAATCTATTTTGAGACAGGCTTTAGGAAACGCACTACATTGCAGGATGGATGAATTGGCTGATGCAAAAGGCGAGCTTTAAGTAGCAGTGTCTTTGACAAACAGTTGTTGCAACAACCTTGTTTTCCGTGCAATGAGGTCTGTAATTTATAGACTTGTTATTGTCTGCATTTTACGTTTTACCATAATTCAGTATTTTGTAGTTTGTTTGGCGAACCGCTGAGATATCCAGTCGTGTCGTCTGACCTCTCAAAAAAAAATTTTTTTTTAAATGTATACAACAGCAACACTTTCCCTGGGAAATGTAAGCTAAATCATCTCCGACAACAACCGCCTGTCTTGTCGAGAGTGTCAGTGCGTGCATGCGTGCGCGCATGTCGTGCGTGTCAGACAAAGAGAGGGAGAGGAGGGAGGCCAAAATAGCCTGCAAATTTGCTGCATTTTAGAAATAAAAAAAAACAAAAACAAAAGCAAACGACGAGACGTTCAACTGTGGCTGCTGAAAACGGCCTTTTAGCGTGCACGAGGACACTGATGAAAATTAATTGCAATTAAAACAGAATAAAATTCCCCGCTTAAGGAGAACCTGCTGCTCTCGACAGCATCGTTAAACTCGGTATATTTTTAGTTCGGTGATTGGCGGATTTTCATAACGACAAATTTAGGAATTTATCCCACCGGCCATAAAATGACTAGACAGACGTGCAATATATTAGATAAATAATATTTTAAACGACTGTTTATCATCTCAGCCCTGCTTCAATTTGCATTGCTCGCCAATGGGAAGAGGCTATTTATTATCTACGTGTCTGCATAAATGGGTCGGGCGCGTGTTGCTCTCCTCGGTGCACGGTATACATTATTTCCATTGCGTCCTGCAGAAACAGAAAGTATAGGTGGGGTGCGGATGGATGGCCCCACTCCCTGCAGCTCCCTTTACCGGTCCAGTGCGCCGGTGCAGACACCTAACTGGCTGAAGTAATTTATGAATTTAGCAGGGGATCGAAAACACGACCCCCGCCCACCCCAACCCCACGCTGTCTCCTTGCGCCTACATGCATAACGTTGTGGGGAGATCACGGCTGACCCTTCCAGCGGCCTGCTATTAATTTCAAACAGCCAACATTGGGCCCGGCATCGCTGCACGAGGGATCGTTCATTCGCTATTTCAAAATGAATTAATGAGGTGGAGCCAACAGAAACGTATAGAGGAAGCACACCAACTGCGAAAGGCGAACAAAGAAGCGCCGACAGCACCGCAAGGAGCCTATTAAAATACTGGGGACGATTATTATTTTCTTCTTCTTCTCTGTTTTGGTCCGGGTCATATATGAATATATGTTGCTAAATCATCAAGACTAGAACGACATCACGTCCCAGTTGGCAGACTCTTGGGCTGGTTGTTCTTCATTTTCTTATAGTAAATCTCCCGGCGTCCTCGAGAGAGGACCCCTTAGAAAATGAGGGGGTACGTTATAGTTTTACCTGTGTGTATTTCGCGTGGGGTTCTAAACGCGGCTTATCCACGCCACTGACTAGTGCCGAGGCTGCTGGTGGGAAATTAGTCCTGTTTATAGCGCCCCATTCTTCCAGTTTGGCGCTGGAAAAGGATGGACTGTCACTAACTGGGGGCAAAAGAGAGACAGAACAGAGGAAAGTCAGAGAACGTTATGGAGAAGAGACCTGCATGCATTCATCTGCGACCCCCCCCCCCCCAAAAGGCCCGAGTCTCCGCCGCGGGGTCATCCAGGTTTCATAAAACAACGGGATCACCCAAATTTGGAAATGTTTGCGCGCGGCAGCAGCGTTCTCATTCTATCTATTTTTTTATTTTTATTTATTTATTTTTTATTTTCATTCAAACAATAGGCCTTCGGTGGTGGGCTCTCTCTCTACGTGATATAAGCCGAGGGGGGAGCCCCTCTGGAAGTTTAGCCTTGTCATCGTGTTTTGCAGAGACCACGTCCATGCCAGCTCAAGCACCGTGAACGAGCCTTCGCGCGCGGCTCTGCTACGGCCGCTGACGAGCGTGCGCGCCAATCCTGCACGGAATGCAGCAGGGCGACGCTCTCGCGTAATAGCCATTAGCCCACCAAACGCCTTCCTGTGGAGGACAAATTAGATTTACTTTAACCGTTTCCACTTTGGGCATGATGGATATTATATTATGCACGGTTCCCAACGTCCAGAATTGGAAGAGCGAGCCCACCAGTGTTGTAACCGGATACGGCTGAAGAGTGCTCTTTACTCCCTGTATACGTCCTGCGCATAGCTTACGTCCTGAAATCTGATTTCTGCTGATTGAATTGAACTATGCCAATTTAGGCTGCTTTATGTAAACATGTAAGTGCACAACGCGTACGTGCGTGCGTATGTGTGCGTGCGTGTGTTCGTGAATGTGTGTGTGTGTGTGTACGTGTGTAAGAGAGCGAGAGTGACAGAGAGAATGTATGTGTGTGTGTGTGTGTGTGTGTGTGTGTGTGTGTGTGTGTGACAGACAGGAGACACTGTGTGTGCGCTATGCTGCAGACATGTGGCATGCTGTGAAAAACCTACATTCTATTCATATTAATAAATCTTGTTAAATCATGTATTAAATCCGGTTTATTTTTATTTTTTTGGATTATGAGCTAAAATATATTCAAAACGATAATACCTGCTATTTCCCACATATATGTATATAATATATAATATATGTATATAATATATATTATATTTACAATTTCTTTTAGCAGATATATATAAATATTTACAATTTACAATTTCTTTTTGCATATCTATATCTATCTATCTATATCTATCTATCTATCTATCTATCTATCTATCTATCTATCTATCTATCTATATATATATATATATATCTGTCTATATATATATATCTGTCTATATATATATATATCTGTCTATATATAGATAGATAGATAGATAGATAGATAGATAGATAGATAGATAGATAGATAGATAGATAGATAGATAGATATAAGAAATACTGACTGGTGAAGTGATCTAGGCGCTGACTGCGTCACGTGACACCGTATAACGTAATACTTATTTCGGCTTTCAAAACCTGCCACAAACATCTGTTAATAATTTGGAAATGCATAAATTGTTTATAAAGGCAGCCTTTGAGAACACATTCCTCCCTTGCGAGTCCTTGGTCACAATGAATGTCTGACTCGCATCTATTCGAGAGACGATGCCTTGTCTAGATTGCCCGGGTTACGCGCGCAGGGGAGCCGCCGCCGCCGCGGCCTCCGTCCGCAGTCTGCGGCGCGCTGCGTGCTCCTGCAGAGCGCTGCGGGCCTGGGGAAGCTGCGCACCCCTGACAGTAGCACGGCCCGTCCGCCCGCTGACAACACTCTGCCCTCCGCTATACAAAGAGTCCGCTTCCCAACAACAAGCCAGCCGTCTACAGTGATTTATGGAAGGTCCTATCGCACTGTTTCCAAAACAGTAGTGGTTCAGTAATATAACAAAGGGTAAGCAAAAGTTGTTGCTATGCCTGCATGGGGAAAATAGTTCATAAACATGACCTGTGCAATTAAATCTAAGAAACTGTTATACAAAGTCTATAGCCCAGAGCTCAACACCATCATCACAACCGAGTCTCTAAATGCAATTTATTTCTGTCCAGAGTAAAGCTGTCGCATATTTGTGTTCTTTGCTTTGTGTGTTTTGTGTTTTTTGCTTTGGAAAACAACGCAAGCAGCGGTGTCTAATCCCTCCGTGTCAAAGCAAACTTCGAGCGTACCTCGTGTGATTTAGTTCATCTCGAGGCCGTGCCCTTTTTCCCGTCGTCGTCTCGCCGATATTCCACATCCGCTTTTTTAACTACCGCGGGCTGCGACGGCCCGTCTGTTGCTATGCGCTGACCTATAGGCTGCGGCACGACTTACCCTCCTCGCGCCCCCCTCTCGCATCACGAACCACCGCTTAGGTCAAACCGCGCTCCCACTTCCGACAGAGGCCTATCGGCGTGCTCTAAAAATTACTTTGGGGAGGGGGGGGGTCATTAAGGATTAAGACATTCACACAACACAGTCGCACTCCCGCGCGCCGAAGCCTCGGAGACTACAAGGCTACTACACATTTTTTCACAGAGTGGCAGAAATGCAACGACCCTCGAAAAAGACATGCTTACTTTGTTGCTCTGTTATAGACCGTATCCCCAGTATATCTGTGACTGAGTGCGAGGAAGGCCATATCCTGTGCATAGCCATGTGTCCGGGCAGGGTGGGCATGCCAGGGGGAGTGGGCACCTTGGTGCCTGTGGCACCAATGGGGCTTGGATATGAGTATAAGTGGTTGTAAGGCAACGTGGGCTGCGGCGGCGGGTGAGGCGCCTGCTTGCTGGACTCGTACTGGTGCTGCTGGGACAGATTTCCGATCTTGTTGCGGAGGATCCGACTGATGGAGCTGACGGAGGGTAGGTTGAACTTGTCACAAACCCCGTCGGCGAGTAGCCTGTCCCGGATCTCCCAGGCAAAAATCCCCGGGTCCCTCTGCTTGTATGTCCGTATGTGTTTGACCACGGTGGGTGTGGTGACCCGCGGTTTGCTCCCTCCTATCGCCCCCGGGAGGATGGAGCCGGTCTCGTTGTAGCGGGCCAGGATCTTGCTGACACAGCCGTGGGAGACGCGCAGCTGTCTGCTGATGTCACACGGCCTGATGCCCAGCTGGGCCAGCTCCACGATCCGGAGCCGGATGGCATTGGGCAGCGGTCTGCCGTTGACGAAAACACCGCCTAGCTGGTTCACCTCTCCGAAGGCTGGTTCTGGTATCATGAAGAAGAAAAAACAAAAAAACAAAAAAAAACATGCAGGGGAAAAAAAAAGGGGAACAAAAAATGAAACAGCTATTATTTTATTAGGTGAGGTGTGGTCTCACCCTCATGGCCTTCGTTGCCTATTTTCAGCCGGCTGCATCAACATTTCATAACATCGGGGCTCGCGCCGCTTATACTCGGCGAGCTAAGAGGTTTATTACAGATAATAAATGTACAAAGGTGCCATTGTGTGAGACGGTGATTTCAGTCGTGTAATTACGGGAGGATATGCTTTTTTTTTATTGCAGCATGCAGTCAAGTCGGGACACAAATTCTTGTTTTCAAAAAAAAAAATATTTCCCACCCTCGCGACCATAGCCCACGGTCTCTTTCAGACTCGCGAGGGTTTGACTGAGGTCGGCTTTTTGGGGTTTTTGGGGGGATGAGAAGTATTCACCGCTGGCGGAGATCTAATGCGAAATAGTTCGCGGTCCGCGCCGTCAAATGAGGCATCGACCCACTTGATAGCGCGAGCCCGTCTTGCTTTAAAGGAAAGCGGCAACGCGAATCAACTGCAGTCACCTCGGCACAGCAACAAAAGAGAAAAAGGAAAGGAAAGAAAAACAGCAAACATCTCGCTTTAGCTAAACAAGCATCCACGACCGCTCGCTCCATCCCTGACACCGACGTTGCTCAAACAATAACTTACCCATTGTGTTAAATCCGCAAATGATGACCGCGGGGTCCGAACTGCGCCTCCTGTGCGAGTGTGGATCCAGGTCCGGTGCCGCCAGGGTCCAAATTTCTGTCAGGGAGACCCTCTGGTACACGATAATGAGCGAGAGGGACAAATTCGCGATCTGTTTCCTGATGGTTCGGGAGACAGACTTACATTTCAATCTGCCCTAATCATGGGCTGGACTTGGGAGACTCTTTCCCTCGGAGAGCCCCGCTCCGCCAATGGGAGCGCGGGACGCAGCGGAGCGGCCCTCCCATTGGCGGAGAACGTTGACATGACATGTCCCGTACCGAGGCTTCCCCCTTTTCCGTCGGTAACCGGAGCGGGATGCCACCATGAAACGCATTTGTTATTCAGACAGATGTGGTAAGTAGTATCATGCAATATCCAGATGATATGTGATGCGCAGCTGATCTACAGCTGTCGGTTAGGTGCCGGTGCCGGCAGACAGCTGACGAGAGAGGCAATTGGTTCAGTTTGATTAAGTTTCCAGTGATTTAACCGTGGATAAGCAACGTTTATACATCCCCGAACCCACGCCGTAGAAGACCTCAGCGCATCCGACAGAACGACCCGCATCCCCAGTTCGAAAGACTCGCGCACCAACAATGGCACGAGCTTTCCTAAAACGCTAACATGACGATTATGCGCACGTTCAAATGAAACCCTCCGCAGGAATTAGGCCAGGGTCTGTATCTTACAAACAGGCTGCTGGCGACGTTAGAGCCCAGACAAGACCAGCCTGTATACATGACGAGGGAAACATTATTAAATTATACACAAAATTATATACAAACCTGCTGCCAAGCTCGTGCAATTCATTTCAAGTTTTAACAGTTTTTTTAAACACTTGACGATTCATTACGAACGTAATATGACGATAGATAGATAGATAGATAGATAGATAGATAGATAGATAGATAGATAGATAGATAGATAGATAGATAGATAGATAGATAGATAGATAGATAGATAGATAGATAGATAGATAGATAGATGGATAATTTACGAGCACATCTTCTGTCAAAATGCAGATGCCATTACGCTGCAAAGGAGGAGGACGTTGCGCTGCACAGGCCAGGCTGCAGAACCGCATCAGGCGTCAAAGGTAACCCCACAATTGTGATAAAACGGCTCTTTTTTTATGTGTACTTATGTTGAGCGTTGCGTTCAAAGTACAACTAAGGGCCTTGATAATCTCTTCGACAGCAAAGTCTCTTAAAACAACACACCTAATTACTTATAACCAGTGAGCACCAACTATACCCTGTGCAGCCTCAGATAAGCCAAGCTAACAGACTCAACTCTTATTTGGCAGTAAACGAGAAACGAACTTAAACCCTAAAGTTAGCACCTCGACCCTTTGCCTCGTGCAACACCTGGTATCAGTTTTCCTCTCTCCTATTGCAAAAAAAAAAAGAAAAAAAAAGGAGGGGGGGTCTTTTCGTGACAACTGCAACCTTCACCTTCAGACAGAATACGAGGAATCGACCTTTGCGTTAAGGAGAAACGCCGGCCGTTTGCAGCGGCGCCAGTGGCGCGACAATGCCCGCATCGATGGACGCAAGGCCCTTATCGATAGACCAGAGCAGCTTAGAGGGGACTTCTCCAAGCAACATTTATATTCCGCTCCGCAGGCATCTCCCCCCCCTCCCCTCCCCCCCCTCCCTCCCTGCAGCGTAATGGGTGTTCTCCCCGCCATATTTGCGGGGCGATCTCCCAGGGCCGCTAATGCGTCAAAGATAATGTTTACCACTGGGGAACGTGCTCAGGTTGTTTCCGCCGAGGTGCTTCCGGTGGCTGGAATAACAAAAGGTCACTAAGGTCTCCTCCAGACCACCGGATCTTCACGGTTTCAAATAAAACCCACTGGGAAAAAAGAAAAGGAAAGGAGGATGCTTTCCGTCTTTCAGTGCTTTTCATTCTTGCGCGCAGAAATAAAAGCGCTTAAAAGTGATAGTCCGCCCCCCCTTCCTCCGCGTGCGCGTCCACGGGCCCATTACACCTGAGCCCGGCCCCAGCCCCGCCCCGCGCGTCTTCTATGCGGCCATCCGTGTTGACGTCCACCTCGTTGTTTGGCAACGGGCACACGATTGAGTACAACTGGAAATGTTAAATAAATACGGAAGTGCAAAAAAAAAAAACCCAAAACAAAACAAAACAAACAACGAAATTTTACCAAGCATACGTTAAACTTGGACGCTTCGGCGATTGTTATTATCATTATAATTATCATTGTTATTATTGTTGTTATTATTGTTATAAATTTTTTGAAATATGTGATGATAAAACCCATTTACAAATTGTCTCGGTGAAAGTGGAGCGCTTGTGGGCCTGTACCTGCAGCGTGCCGCCTGATAATGACGCCGTGTCAAATACACACGCAGCGCTGCGGTGTTTACGATGCACGCGTGCACGCGTGCATGCATGCATGCGTGCATGGAAGTATCATCGATCTGCTGTTACTTTCGCGAATGCGTCTTGTGATCCAGGCTACGCCGAGCAGCTCGCTCGAATAAGGGTCATTCTTTGGGCGTTAATTATGTATTTTTTATTTGTTTGTTTGTTTATTTTTTTTTTTTGCAAGAAAGAGCCTCGTGCTGAAATGGCGCGACGCTAATGAGCCTATAGATGCACGCTGTCCGGAGACCCGGCGCTCGTCGTGCGCGCGGCTGTGCAGCTCAGCAGCAGCCTGACATGGCCCCTGCTGAACTGGCTTCTTCCTGCTGCTGCCAGCGAAGGCGACGCACCACTTGCTCTTCATTGATTGTGTAACGATGGACTCAGAGAGCAATCTAGACCCAGGCAGGCTCCAGCATCTTTTTTTCCACAGACCGCTTTTCCCCCCCCTGCATGTCAACAGACAAGCTCGCTTTCTTTGCTTCATCTGCTGCACTATATATGCGTCCATACGCATGTCTGGGCCAGATCTGAGCAAAACAACGCCGAGGCTGCACCGGGCGTAGTGTAAAACTCATATAGCATCGCTGGGCTGTGTTCGCCTCGTATTATATTTGTGCTGTGATGATATTGCAGATGTTTACGCGCGCGCACGCGCGCGCACACATATTTATTTAAATATACCTTTTGCTTATTTAAAAGACTGGAACATAAATCGGACAACGTCCTGTAGTAAGTGTGTTTTACTGGCTGTAACGATATAATCATCGTGATCCGGCGAGTGTGTGTGTAAAGGATTTTCTAAGGATGTGTCCTCCTATACGTTCTGTCCGCCTTATAGTGCCTATATGGCTGCCGACCTCTGTGGTCTTCTTGATCCGTGAAACGACGAGCATCTATTTGGTGTTTACAAAATACGTACGCGCGAAAGGATGGGTGACACGCTTTTCATTCGTCCTCCCTTTGTTGTCTTTTTTTCTTTTATAATCTACCACTTGAGGAGAGTGTTGAAACCATTTTCTCATTTTTCTCATGGGTTCTCCGTGAGAAGCACTACTGACACTTCCCGCTAGAGGGCGTCTGTACATCGGGCCGGTTCTCAGCAACGCGCAGGGGAAACGTGTTGCTTTCTTCACATCACATCTCCCGACATATTCCAGCATATTCCAAAATATTCCAAGATATTCCAAGATATTCCAACGTGTCTGAGCAGAAGACAGGGGGTCTATATCCGTACAGCCAAGACACTCCAAACAATGATACAACAGGCTACACATAATTTTAGGATCAGTTCCCCCCCCCCCACATGATATTCGGAAATGGCTGATTCATTTCTTTCAAATTATCCATAACGAAATGCACAATAATGTGATGTTAAAATGTATTATTATTTGTGTCACTAGTTATGAATCCGAAACGGGCCTCTGCAGGTTTTTGGGGTTATCTGTTTACCAAACAAATTTTAGCGTCGTCCAAACTCCCTCGTGGTGATGCTGCTGCATCCGTGGCTGTTGTGGCCGCGGGCTCCTCGGCTTTATCTGTTAAGCTTATATAGACCGACGCGAGAGAGGGCGGCGGCGGCGGCGGCGGCGGCGGCCCACTGGCCGAGGAGGCTGAGGCCGGAGCTCTGCAGGAAGCCGGTGTTCGGGATGAGAGGCAGGCGGAGATGTGCTGGTGCGTCACCCTGGTGATAAATACGACGATAGCAAATTTCCATTTCATCAGTTTCCACGCATGCTCTGATTTAATTTGTTTGGAGAGAGAGAGAGAGAGAGAGAGAGAGAGAGAGAGAGAGAGAGAGAGAGAGAGAGAGAGAATATCAAGTTCATAGATAAACTTGGCTTTGAGTCTACAGCATCATCAGGGTAAAGGATGAATTCTGCAGCTGTGTAAGACGCCAGGGAGAAGCAGCCCACATATCAACATATACATACATATATATAGCTGATATAGACGTGGGCTGCGCAGGCCAGCGGCGATAATCCCACTGCACACTTTCATTCGTCCCACACACTGCCTGCTTCTGTGTTTTGAATGTGCAGCACATTCAGCCAATAAAGGCATTTTACTGCCATTATTATTATTATCATTATTATTGTTATTTTCAGCTGCTGCCAGCGCCTCCACTGAGGTGCGGTATGAGAAAGGAAAGGTGAAGCGCGCGACACGCTCCTTCGTTCGAAAGGCTGGATCCACACAGTCACGAGCTGCTCGCTGCCTTCATCTGGGTTAAAGCTCAGCCACTGGAGAGCAGAGGACGTCTGCAAATGACTGTGTACATCCCAAGTTTCCTCCAAAACACACGCATTCCTCCCCCCTCCACGACTGCTTTTCGCTGTTAGTGCAAGTAATCAGTGTAAATAATCACACACCAACCCCAGCGCGCGCGTGCGCGCGTGATTAATTCTGAGCGACGGACACGTCGGTCGTCATGTGGCTGTCCTGCCGACCAGACCGTCACTACGATACGTTGAATCGAAATTTTTTTTAATAAATGTAATATATATATATATATACACATATATATATATACACACACACACATATATATATATATATATGTGTGTGTGTGTGTGTGTGCGTGCGTGCGTATATATAACCTTTATTAACAAAAATAAAGGTTTTATATATATATCTATATACATCTATATATCTATATATAGATATATATAGATATAAATACATTTCACCGGCATTAATTCAGGCTATTTGCTTGGTACCTGTCATAGAGTTTTCCCTTATGACTTTCGTGATTTAATGAGGCAAATCTTTGTAGCCTGTGTGGGATTTAAAAAAAAAAGTTTTGTCTATATAGTAGTGATGATTATCATCATCATCATAATGATTATAATTATGATCGTCATTGATTATAATAAGGGATGGATTTTCCTTTTTTTTCTACCAATGGTAAACAAATCATCATGTTTCAGAGAAAGTGTAATTTGCCTCCGGTTAGCTGTGATGGAGCTCATCATGTATCTTGTTTCCTTTGTTTCTTCCAACTATTTGTCTGCATGACCTCAGCAATATGAATGAGTGGCCTTCTGAAGCATCTGCGGTTCATCATTGGCATGGCCAATAGCCGAACAAGTTGTATATGTAATTTATTTATTTGTATGTGTGTATACATCTTATATATGTGTATGTATATGTGTATGTGTGTACGTGTGTGTACGTGTGTGTGTGTGTGTATGTATGTATGTATGTATGTATGTATGTATGTATGTATGTATGTATGTATGTATGTGTGTATATGTGTATATGTGTATATGTGTATATATGTGTGTGTGTGTATGTGTGTGTATACGTATATAATAAGTGTACATGTATAATGTATATACACATAATGTGTGTATATATATGTGTGTGTGTATACATGTGTGTGCGCGCGCGTGCGTGCGCACACACACGTATGTTAGCTGTACTGGCCTGTTGTTAAGACTGTATGGATTCTATAGGTCTAGTGTAACAGATGATGATGTCATACACGCGCGGAGATAAACGGGCTCATTTAACATGTAACGTCACATGTAACGAATGACGCGGCTGGCTGCGCGCGCGGTGCCGTGGCGGCGGGGTCGTGCTGTGCGCAGGCGCAGCGGGGGGCTCGTCACCTAGAGAGGTAACGGAAACACCGTTAGTCGTGGTCGCAGTTGATTTCTTGTAGTTTTCTGCGACAGCAATATTCTTTTTTTTTTTTTCAATCGTTGACGCGATAAAACAGTCTATCGTTTGTTTTTTTTTAGGCCCGTATAAACGTCGTTTATTTAAGACGTGTTTAGGACTAGGGATTTCTAAAGTCACATTTTGGGAATGTTTTACGTTTTTTTTTTTTTCTTTCATGGCAGATCTCATCATACCTCTATATGACTTATAATACAGCATTGTGTTGCTGTTTTACAACCTAATGAGAAGACATATCTTTTATTTATTCTCCGTATTTGTTATTATTCTGTATTTCCAAACTATTATTATTATGTATTATTATCATTATTATTATTATTATTATTGTTGTTGTTGTTGTTGTTAAATTTATTATCATCATTATTGTTATTATTATCATTATTATTGTTGTTATTGTTATCAATTATCGTCATCATTATTATTATTGTTGTCGTCGTCGTTGTTGTTGTTGTATTTTCAGTTTTTAAATGTGTTCCAGCTTATTTCACATGTTATGTCTGTGCTAACAAGATTACAGCTAACTTTAATCACATCCCATCGTAACCTGATAGCAGCGCTGCAGCAGGGGCTGCGCATCAGCGGGTCTGAACGTCAACACACATCTCATATCAACACACAAGCGAGCGGGGCTGGACTCGGGCCTGTCAGGCTGTAATCCTCTAACTGGCTGTGTCTGTGGTCTTCCCGGAGACTGGACCGTCTCGAGTCTGTCACGGCGCTGTTATATCGTGAGCAGGCTTTTCCCTTTATTAAACGGGACTGACACTCTCCATCATCTCCCCCCCCCCCACTGATCTCCAGACAGCTCCTCCGTTAGCCTGTGCAACGTTCAAGCCGTGTGGACGTGCAAAAAAAATCAAAACAAACAAAAACAAAACAAAACACGTGTTTTCACAGAAGATGAGGGATGTCTACCTACGCCTCGAGTTTTCCACCAGCACAGTGCTGGATAGCTAGATAGATAGAGAGAGAGAGAGAGAGAGAGAGAGAGAGAGAGAGAGAGAGAGAGAGAGAGAGAGAGAGAGGAGAGAGAGAGAGAGAGAGAGAGAGAGAGAGAGAGAGAGAGAGAGAGAGAGAGAGAGAGAGAGAGAGAGAGAGAGAGAGAGAGACTATATACGGGGCTATTGTATTTCTGTGGAAAATGTCATCACCTGAAGCCCTTTAAAAATAACCGCTGACGACTCCAACCTTTATCGTCCAAATGGCCGCGGTGACACCATTAAAGCCCTTTACAGGTTAGCACTTCTCAAAAGGTTGAGTGCTCCTGTAACTTTAGTGCGCCCCTTAATGAGGACGAACGCAGGTTAACGACGTATGTAGTCGTGTTTCAGAGGCCAGGGCTGGGTTTCACGTGAGAGGGACAGAGAGGAACAATATTTACGGCACTTTTAAGCATCCATCACTCCGACATCTGTTCGTCTGGCACCTGGGATTCATTAGCATAAAATATGACATTCCCCCCTAATTTGGAGCCACCTTTGTCCGGCCGGGCCAAGGAGGCCGCGTGGAGGAGCAGCGCGTTAACGAACTCGCGTGTTTGCAGTCCGTTGTGAGGAAAAAAAAATGCACGCGAACGTGCGCGTCACACGAGCGTGCGTCACGTGCACGGTGTGCGTGCGAGCCTGAGCCATGAAAATGCGCGATAAAGTCAGAACTGGCCGTTTAAGGAATCGTTGTCTTAATTGCATTATGCGAAAGTATTGAATTTCCTCATCCGTTATCGGACACCTGCAGAAACAGTGGACATTTCTGTAGATTTGGCCAAATGTTGCAGCCGTTTACTGAGCTGGCTAATATTTATAGAGTACATAATTACCATCTCTGTGGATCACAGTGTGTTGTCTAAGGTGTACACAAATAACAAATATAGCCTATAATTTTTGGTGCGTGTGTGTGTGTGCGCGCGCAATTGTTGTGTAATTCGTCTAGAAGGACAGGAAATGGGAAGCCATGTAATTCCCAGTTTAAGTGAATTGTGCATTATGTCTTAAAGGCTCTGCTCAAACAGGGCGAGGACAGTTCAGAGTAGTGCCGGTACTCGGGATTGCGGGGGATGTATTGCAACATAAAAATCTACCAGCCTGATACGTTGATACGTGCGCCATCCACCATCAACACCACCGTTGGAAGAAGGATCCGTTACATTAAGGCGTGTTGACTGGTCACAGCGCAGCAACCAGCAAACTTTTCTCACCTCATTTCATATTGAGCCAGGCTATAGCTACTCACAGTCTTGGCTCCAAGAGGGGCAATTCTCCCAACAGGCAAAAGCAAATCTAATAAACTGTTTTCTGGCCATAAAACGATTTTCCAGTGTATCTGGTGCAGTAATGCGGAGCCAATGTTATTGGGAGCCATTGAGCATTAGACGTGTTCATAGACTGCCCGGTATATCCAATACAGCGCTACAGCGCGACCTTGCTGCTTTCATAGAGCAGTGGCGTCATCTGCCGGATGACTTGAATATAACATGCGTGACAAATCTCACGAACCTTCACCTCAACTCATGCCAGGCTTAATTCTCTTAACCTTAAACTCTCAAAGAGGCTTTAGTGTTAGCCCGGTGGTGCTCACACCATTCATTCACATATCAAAAGCAATTTGAACAGGCATTTGAGTATATCTGCAGCGCTAGGTAGAGAGGGCAATTTTAAGGAGCCCTGCAAAAGACAACTCAGTTGGGTTCGGTGCTGCACAGAAAATATGCCTTCACGCACCGTTCAAGAACAACTCATGAACTTGAAGGGATCTGCAGCCACATAGGGGCGATAGTGGCCTGAAGGCAAAAAAAGAAAGAAATAGGCAGTGGTATGACATGCTTGCTCAATAATCCAGGTAAGCAAATCAAACAAGGTTGATTCAGTGTGTCCAGGTGAACTAATCCAACTTTCTTTGGTTTGGGGATACGAATTGATAAGACGCTCTTCACTTTATAGGTGCTGTGAACGTGCCGGTGAGCAAGGCACTGAAATCCCAGATGCAACCACGGAGCTGGCGACAGAGGACAAATCTGGTAGTAGGCGTTTTCCACTCAGCTTTTTGTCTCTCTCCCTCATCTTGGACGTCATGCTGTGACGTTTTAATGCGTTTCCTGAAGAGGGCGGCAGAGTATCGCACACAGCACGGCGGCAGCAGAGGCGGGCATCTGATGTTTGGGGGCGTTTGCGGGCGAGCCGGCGTGGAAGAATGGGGCGCTAGAAATCCCCTATTCGCAACTCTGTGTCCCATAGACCGCACGACCCCGGGAGTGCTGTTTAACTGACGGGAAAGGAGGTAAGGATGCATTTTGTAATGGGCACGCTTATGTCCCATACACCGCACGACGCCAGGAGTGCGCCTTAATTCTGCCCCTCCCCAATAGTTGCCGAATGATGGCCTCCCCCCAACAAGGTCGTCATCGAACACAGGCGTCCAGTCACGGTCCCACAGCCAGTCAGCCAGTCAGTCAGCAACATCACCCAGTCAAACTCAACCCCCCAAAAAACAACACATCCCAACCATGAACCAAACTTTTGAACACATAAATCGACAATTTCAACAACCATTAACCGTCCCATGAGCCTTTGCGCTCCCCCGGCACGGAGTTGCTGACAGTCGAAGCGACCGCCTCCCCCCGGTCGCCACAATACTTTTATTGTCTTTTTAATGTAGGCTAGGCTACAGCAGAAGGAGCCCTCTGGTTAGGACGAAGAAAGTCTCAATCTATCAAAGAGTTAGGCTACCCGCCCTCACAGTGGACCCGTGAAAACACTCTGTTTTAGACGAGAATGGAAGGAGCGGAAATGCAAACTCTAACGGAACCTTTCACTTCCTGTAAACATGATGACGTCTGTTAGTGGGGCGGGGCTCAGGCGGAGGCTAACGGACAACCCGCCCGCGTTAGCCGACGCTGGCTAGCAAGTTTTGTTGGCTTGTTTTTTCTTTAACAATGGCTGAAGAAAATACGAGTTTCTCCGAATATGTACGGCCGCTCACTCTCCGGAGCAGAGGAAGTTTGTTTCTCCATATATAATGTACTAATAATATTCTTGGACAGCATAAAGTACAGCGGTCGTGTACAATATGAGGCCTTCCGGCCTTGTTGCAACAGGTGGCGCTTGTATGGCGGCGGTCAGAGGTTGATAGAGGATTACAGTATGTGTCTTTCTGGACGTCTGAAACCTTCCAAGGCTTTACAGGGATCATAAAAATATTTTAAAGTCAATACGGTTTGCCTATGCCCGTTGGATGACGTTGTCGTCTTGAAACGCTATTGGTGGTTTTATCTGATTATCCGTGTCCTTATGTAAACCACGTATGTACATTATGCAGCGATTTACTACCGACTAACAGAAAGCTACCACGACCCCCTTTAAACTCAGATCAGTTCGTAACAAGTGCAACGAGACGCAAGAGTTCCTACAAGGTGATTTGGTGAGAATGGTGCAGAAAATGTGCCAGTGCACCGAAGCTGTGTGTTTCTGCATATAGGCTATTTATTGTCAGAGGCCTTAAAATCTGCAGTTGATCTAACCACTTTAACAACACCCAGACACTACCACTTTAATGAAAAGATCCGTTTTGTGTGTCTGCTGCACCTTTACTTGTGCAGTTTTTTTTATCAATTTATTTTTTTTGTCTCTTTGCCTGACGTGATCCGATATTCAGTGCTTCTCAACTGCCATATCAACAGAATCGATTGGTATTCGTCTTACAGTGGGCTCACTTAAACACACAAAAACATAGAGCCACTCGCTTATAAAGCACATCATACATGAATCCAAGATAAATAAATAGGTAAAACCCAAGCCATAAAATAAAATGATCATGAGCGCATAAAACAAATGGGTAGAGCAACATAAGCTCTAACCCATAACAAGCTCTAATGATAACGGCATGGATGAAACACTAGCACCTGTAGGGGAATCCGCAGCAACGTCTAACGATAGATAAAGTGCTCCAAATGCATAAGTGCATAATACAAACCTGCCTTATTGCACAGTTATGTAAACCTACCGAGCGACCTGCAGTGTTGAGTGTTAAGGAGGCGGACGGCTTCAGGATAACATGCTGTTCTGGAACCCGGATGTTCTGCTCTTAATACAGTTCAGTCTTTTGTGAGAAGGCAAGAAATCAGATACGTTTTGTAGCCGGGTGAGAGGGGTCCTTTACAACTTTGAGGCCCTTCTTTGGTAGTGTATCCTTCTAGATGTCCTCCAGGCCAGGGAGATATGATAATGATGGATGCAGTAGGCACCGCTGTGTCCATCTGTCTCCTGTCCTCCACTGACCTGTTACCAAACCACACACAGTTATGAGGACGCTGTCCACCGCTGCTCTGCAAAACGGCACCATACCCTTTCTGGCTGTACCAACATTTCTGCTTGTCTTAAAGAGAGAAACGTATCTGGTGGGCTTTCTTGAGAGTAGTGGTGTTATTCCCCCCCTCCCCCCCATCTCAAGGTGGAGGACGTTGTCACTCCTGGGAATCTAGCTGCATGTGGAAAGCAACAGTTCACATTCCTGATTCTGATGTGAACACACGTTGTCTGTTTTCTGCTTATGAATTGTATCCCCGTTTAATGTAAGGGTCTTTAACAATAGAGAGGTGGTTTTGAAACCCCATAGCTGACAGGATAAGGTTCATGTTGGGACCATATACTACATCAAGCTGTAAGAGAGCCAGGCGAAAGGGCTAATATTTTTTCCTGTGAAACTAAAAGTGCTTGTGTAGACAGTATTTTCCCCCCACACCAGTTTCTCTCATGTTTTACCGTGTTAAGCCGGGATAAATCGGGTCTCTTCAAGTTATACGCCGAGTAAAATAAGTTCACGCCTTCCCACGCAAGCAACAATCAGGCAGGCTATGATGGACGTGGCAACCCAGCAATGACACCAAGTGCCAGCCGAGGCGTCCACTGCTGCCGTATTTCAGACCCCAGTGTGCCGCAGAGAGCCGCCTGACTGGCCAGTCATTACGTTACCCCCCACCCCCACCCCCGAATGCTAATGACCTGTAGAGGGCAGAGAGGAGCCCAGAGGCAGGTGCCATTGCAGCAGCAGGCTGCGTCACGTGACCTTATGACACTATACACACACAGACACGACGTAGTGCTATGTCTGCTTTATGTCTGGTTATGACGTGCTCGGTAGGTAAATGGTCAGGAATTGGGACTGAAAATGTTCATAACCCATTGAGAAGCTAATCCCTTTTAGTCATTTGTTTTTTTATACTAGGCTACAACATACTAAAATTATTCAATGTATTTTTGTTTATTTTTTTATTTATTTTTAGGATTCCCATAGAATGTCATTGCCTGTTCGTGCTCGTGCTCGCATCTGATGGGAACCTTTAAAATGTCCTTTTTTTCGGCAGCTAAACGCAGAACCGCGCACAGGGAGCCCCCGTTTCGGCTGACGAGAAGGGGAGAGAGGAGGTTTGCAAATGGAGAGTTGAACAGCAGAGTAAATATTTGACAGTGGAGGGCTCTCGGGGGCTCCAGAGGGCCCACTCCTGCTGAAGCCTGCGGGTGTTAAATAGATTAAGGGGCTGGCGGGTCATTGTGGACAGGGAAGTCCCCGCTCGTTGGACATGGCTTGTCTTTGCCTCTCAGTGTTTCGCTCTCCATTCGAGTGCGCTCAGTAAACTAGCCACTCCAGCAGGCTGCGCAGGGTCCTCCGCGGCTCTACTGTAATCCGCCTCTGTGTACACACACGGGGGCCGAGCTGCAGCAGCTGGGGAGACCTGCTCTGTTTGCCGGGGGAAGAAGAAGAAGAAGAAGATGCTATCGCGCATTTTGTCCTCACAAGTGGTTTGGCTCCCCGGTGAAGTTTTGCCCGCTGCCCTGTCCAAACAGCGCCGGGAATGTGCGTAAAGCGCGTTTATATTTGCGTAAAGATAAAGCCCACCACGAGGACCGTTTTATTTGCCATATGGACTCATCATTATAGGTCAGCGCCTTCGTTGATACGTTTCAAATCGCGTATGTGATATTGCCGCGGACTATAGACTTGGTGGCAGTAGACGTGAAGCAGTAGATAGTGGCCCGGGTCCTATTCAGCCCCATTCACAACCATGACAACAAGGAACAAGCTCGGATTTATCCTAGAAAGTTAAAGGACATTGTGCCGGGGCGTCAATCAGCCATTATTGCCAGGACTGAACAAATGCAAAATCTTGACTGGAACAAATGCTTCCAACGGGTCTCGGACGTGGGGCTACATTTTCCCCTTTGTTCTCCTCCTCTGGTTGGCATGTATGTGTGTTCCCCCTTGTACGACCACCCAGGACGACGGGGAGGCACGTCCACTCTCCTCCCGGCAGGCGCTGCACGCCGCCTCCTGCAGGCGATGGGAACTCCGCTGTCCTGCGCCGCGCACCTCCACAGCTGAACGGGTGTCCCTCTGAACGTCACTTTACGCACCATAGGGAAGAATAAAAATCACTTTTACGCAGCTTTTTAAGGTCGGACGGAGCCGGAAAACAGCCGTGTCCGCTAAAACAAGGCACGACGGGGATTTAAGGGGTCCTCTGATCAAATAAAACGGCGGTGTTGTTACCGAACAGTTTGCAATACAAGTCACAGATCAGATAGGAAACAAGCTGACGTTTTATTTTATGAACACTGGACCCTTCTAGCCGGATAACGGGACCCTCCATGTGTAGGGTCCCCGGAATGGGACGCGCCATCAAGAAACGTGTTAGTTAAACTAACTCAAGGCGTTGCGCTAATTGCTCACTTTGTACGCTAATATCGGACGAGTTATTTTGGCGAGGGGGGGGGGGTGTTGTAGTGATGGGCTGGGCTCTTGTTGTCACTTGCCACCCAAGACGTGATTCAGTCGCAACAATTACCATTATCTCTTTCCCAGTTTGACGATACGGGACGAATCTGTAACGATGACGAGTGTTTCCTTCGGCCATTGTTGAGGCCTCCGTCTCATTATTCTGACCGTCCACACCTACCATCCATTGGATGACAGCACTCGAGCCATTCAGGTGCTCGGCGACACCCCCCCCCCCCCACACACACACACACACACTCCCCCGAAGCCTGAGAGACGCTTTATAAGCGGTTTGTTTGCAGCGTCAAGTGGCGTTTACATAAACACGGAGCCTCGTATACACACAGACACACACACAAACACACACACACAGAGGGCTACTCAAGCTGGTGTTTTGACAGCGTGCGCGCCGCGCTTCGCTCACACAGTGGGGAGGATCGGCACCGCTTGCACGCCCTGTTCTGCCGGACGGCCCGTTATTTTGGATAGCTTTTACGCATAGGCGGATTCGGTTACGCGCGGGAGTGACGCCATGGCTGCTCCGACCAAGTTCAGCTTTCTGTCAGGAGCATTCTGGATTTGCCTGAACACGACGCCGAAACGGCTCCGCAGACCTCCCCGGTCCACTCCTGCTCCGGCTCCCCTTACTCCCCTTGGATGGACTGCGACCGGTGCGCCTGTAAGTACGCGGCCCACAGGGCCACCGCCTCACGCCGGCTTCCCCGCGTCGGCGCTCCGTCACCCATCCGGTTCGAAGACGGGTGATGTTAGCGCTGAACGATATCGGGGGGGGGGGGGGAGAGAAAAATCGACTTTGTTATATTTCTATTTTGCGATAGACCCATGTATTGTAGGATGGACACGAGTTGCATTATTTCACCATGTCACTCATAACTTTCAAAGCTCCGTTTGCGGAGAGTTTATCACGGTGATTGGGGCGATTTTAGAGGTGGGAACCGAGCAGCTGTCAGTGAATTCATTGAATCAGGGTAGATTATTTTGGCGAGCTACAGTATTTTTCTTTATGAGCAAAAGTGGACCTGGCATTTCCCGGTTCGTTGTCTGTTAGAGTTTTAACCTAAGATGACCGAGGGGCCAGGATTTGCCTTACATGGCATCCTTCGCAACGCGGCTAATGCGCACACGTCCACTCACGCCACTGTGGGTTCTGAAACGGTGTGTTGCTCATGTGCTCTGGTCCAGCTCACTTGTTTCATCTCGTTTGTGCAGCTTCGGATGAGGGCAGCGTCGAGGCCTCCCCGGACTCCACCAAGCCGGATGACTCCGCCGCCGATTCGGAGGACAGCAACGCGACGACGACGAAGAAGAAGAAGAAGAAGAAGAAGCGCCGCGTGCTGTTCTCCAAAGCCCAGACCCTGGAGCTGGAGAGGCGCTTCCGCCAGCAGCGCTACCTGTCCGCCCCCGAGCGCGAGCAGCTGGCGCACCTCCTCAGCCTGACTCCCACGCAGGTCAAGATCTGGTTCCAGAACCACCGCTACAAAATGAAGAGAGGGCGGTCGGAGGTCGGGGCGCAGGACTTAAGCCAGCCTGCCTTTCTGCATCGCAGGGTCGTGGTGCCGATCTTGGTGCGGGACGGGAAACCGTGTCAGGGCTGCGTGTTTGACTCGGAGAAAGGAGGCTGCGTTGCGCCCGCCGCCTCCGCAGCGGCCTTCGCCTTGGCCTACCGGTCCGTCCAGCATCCTCCGCCGCTCCGCCTGCCCCCCAGTCCCGGATACCAGCACTTTCCCTGCCCGGCGGTGTCCTCACACGCGTTTTCTTGGAGGGACTTGTGGACCGACTCAGCTCACTTCCGTCCTTTCAAGTGACGCGGGACTTTAAGCGACGCACCTCCTCATTTAGAATCGCATCAAATGTTTTCTGAATGTCTCGAGCAACTTAAAACAAGAGTCCTACTTCAGTCTTTCATCAGGATCAAACTATTTTTGCACATTTTATTTTGACTTTTTTGTTTTGTTTTTGTATGTTTGCGAATTTGCTACTTTAAATATGTTGATAGTGTTTTGCTGAAGTGGCCTGTGATGTCAGAGGATCTATTTTTATGCAGGTTGTAACGTAGCCGTGCTGTAGCTTACACATAGGCAGGATTTGTTTATGGGTCAATGATATTTGTTTGAGGTCCAACGGAAGCTATGGTGGACACATAGGACACGCGTTATGAAGCGTAATAACAGTATTAGTTGGATTGTGAACTATTTTGTTACCCTGAGGAAACCTTTCACTGAAGGTCGCGCGCGTTGAATGAGTTGATTTACCTGATACATGATGATCAATAAATAATTTGTCATATCTTGCATATGTGGTTTAGACTCTATATTTTAGCCTATGTGCCCCCCCCCCAGGTTCGTGCAAGAGATGCTGCAGCTCTGTCCACGGGAACAAGTCGACGTCTCTCGTTATGAAATCACACGTGCTTGTTTTGCCACTTTACACAAACGTGCATTTGCCCCCATGCATGCAGGGTCGCCGCTGCTGCACACATGCGAAGTTAAAATATGCACCGTGGTCAGGACGTGCACCACGGATCCCTTTCTAATGCTAAAAGCTAATGGAGGAGCCCAGAAGCTGAGCAAACATCTCCGTTAAGGGGATGGATCTGCGTGGTTCAGCATGACAACACACAGCAAACAGGCCGACCACAGCCCTTTGTGCTCGGTGCCAACACGGGCGGCTGCTCATCTCCTACCCAGGCTCAGTCCAAATCACAGGAAAGTTGCAAACAAACAAATAAATAAAAATGTGCATATGATTGACGTGTGTGTGTAAGAATAAGTATTGGGTTTTTTTAAGTCATTTTGCTGCAGTATGTTTCCATTATTGCCACGTTAGCTGCTCACCAAGTCCCCACTTCAGTGATGCGTGACTTGTTGCACCATTTCTGCACAGGGAGATGAAAGAGGCGCGCAATTAGAATAAAAGGTGGAACGCAATAGTTCGTTTGGGGAACAGAAGATTAAATTAATTGGTTTACTTATGGCCGAGCACGTGAGCGGTCCAGTTTCTGGCTGCGTGTTTGATAAGACGGCGTTTCCCTGCGCTGCCATAACGCAGCATATATAAGCCTCGGGCCTCCGCGACCCACGTGTCGCTGCTTGCTCGCGCTGCGGCCCCCCGCGGCGCGGCGCAGCGTCCCTGTCACCTGCCCTTTGTCCTCCATCCCGGCCACCTTGTGCCACATATGGAGGGGGACGACCTGCCCGACCCCCCCCCCCTCAGCTCGCCGCGTCTCCCCTTTAAACACCCCCTTTGTGTGTGTGTGTGTGTGTGTGTGTGTGTGTGTGTGTGTATGTGTGTGTGTGTGTGTGTGTGTGTGTGTGTGTGTGTGTGTGTGTGTGTGTGTGTGTGTGTCCGTCAATGGACCATTGTCCTTCATCCAAATGGGGGACCTACAGACAAAATCTTTTAGTGTTCCAATTCCCGTGATGTTTAATCAGTCCCTGCATGCGACACATTTACGAGGTTTAACTGCACAATGGTGTTTTAGAGCATGCTGGGTGTGCAGGGTGACAAAGACAGGCTTTTAGAGGTTGCCATTGGTTTTTAGTGTCGGTCCGAAGGATTGTCTGAAAGGATGGGCTCGGTGTGTGTGTGTGTGTGTGTGTGTGTGTGTGTGTGTGTGTGTGTGTGTGTGTGTGTGTGTGTGTGTGTGTGTGTGTGTGTGTGTGTGTCTGTGTTAGACTATACCCATCCTACAGTTTCACTCGTCCTCCTATACAACTTGGGGCCCCTTAAAGTTAAAGGGGGGAGTGGTGGTGGGAGGGTCCGTGGTAAAAGAGGTGTTTTTTGACAAGTTGTGTGGAAAAGGACTTGAATGTATATTATGATTTATTTTCCTACAGTTTAAAACGCTGGTGTTATATTTCATATCGTTTCACATGTTTCACGGGCCTCCGCCGACTGGTCGTGTCCATAAGAAATACACGTTAGCCATCAAAGCTGGTTTAAACAATGAAAACCAATGTAAGGGTCCTTTACTTCTGTAGGAGGGGGAGTGAAATTATTTTCGTTTTTGTAATAATAATATTTTCTTTTTCCACATCAAACCGAGAATAAACCAACCATGTAAAATATAAACTGTTATAACAGGAAATAATACTCTTTATTACACTGCTCAGCAGGCCTTTGCCTTTTCTTTGCTTTCTTTTAATTTCATTTCTCTTTCTATTATTATTATTACTATTATTACCACTACTACTACTACTACTACTAATAATAATAATAATAATAATTGCCCTGACAGCAGGATAAGCAGCATGATAACACTGACAGCAGGATAAGCGGTTTGGATAATAATAATAATGATGATGATAATGACTTTTTCATATTGACTCCATTATTATTGCGAATGGAAAATCCAATATTTGGAAATGAATTGTCTTGGTAAAGTCGTGCCAGTCATCTTAAAATGTATGTGTGGGGGGGGGGCGAGAGAGAGAGAGAGAGAGAGAGAGAGAGAGAGAGAGAGAGAGAGAGAGAGAGAGAGAGAGAGAGAGAGAGAGAGAGAGAGAGAGAGAGAGAGAGAGAGAGACAGAGACAGAGACAGAGACAGAGACAGAGAGAGAGAGAGAGAGAGAGGACATGGCAGTCAATCTGACAAATGGGGAAAGTTATTTCCCAAAAAGAAGCTACTGTGTGTGTGTGTGTATATATATCCATCCATTTCCAGCTCTCTCTCTCTCTCTCTCTCTCTCTCTCTCTCTCTCTCTCTCTCTCTCTCTCTCTCTCTCTCTCTCTCTCTCTCTCTCTTTGTGTGGTGGAAGTTTCACGTTATTTTCTGTGTGTATTGATTTCCAGCAGAGAGACTGATGGACTACATAACGCCGCCAACGCCTCAAACACAAAAATGCTGTTATGCCTGAATGGACGATAGAGCCTCTCGGTGGTTTGTTTGGGCTGGAGTGAATCATCTGTGTGTTAATAAACCGCAGGAACCGCAGGAGGACATCCAGCTGTTGTGGTTGTCCACGTTGCCGTTATGGATAGTAACATAATAACGCCTCTGGGGCACTTTGCTTTAATAAATTCACAGAGTATCGTCAAATAAAATGAACGAGAACATCATATTAAAAGTGTAGACTACGTCTGTCTCCATTATGGTCAAATATACCCAACAGATCGCCAACACATCGGGGAGGGGAGGGGAGGGGGGGTGGACAGTCATTCTTTGGAAACACACACACGCCTATCATCCATAAACAGTTTGCGTTTACACACTGAACAATTCTTAACAAACAGTATTAAGACACCACGGCTTCTCGTACAACTTTCACCTGAGCCGTAACCAAAGTCTTAACTTTTTTACGACGCTTATCTTATTCCCACCTGCGGGTGGGAACCAGAATACGGGTCCTCTGTCGGTCCTGCCGGTCGCTTGACACGGACAGTTTTATATGAAACACAAGCGTCTTGTGTCATCCCGCGTCAGACCGAGCTGCCTATCCGCGCGGCAACGTAGAGGTGGGGGCGGAAAAACTCCCTTCCCTTCTGGCGGGAGGTCTGATACAACTACAAACTGCCCAGTGGCAGAGAAAACAACGCGTTAGAGCAGTGAGATTCAACGCAGTTCCCGCCAACAGACTTAGAAAGCGCTATAATGACACTTAGACCACGTGTCCGCTCCGAGCAGGCGCTTGCTGGCGACATAAAACGGGATCCGTTCCGGTGTTGTTCGTCAATATCTCCGCTAGATGGCAGAAGAGTACACGCCATTGGTTTGCAAAACCAACCGTCCTCTAACCAACCGAGTATTTTTAACGTGACCAAATAGGGGGCTCTATTCTTAGGGTGAGATGAACGTAGGATCCATTAGGGGCCGTGCTTTACCAAAGAACCTCGTTATTTGGCTTTCAGGACTCTTCGCCGAGCGGCTGAGAGGGGTCCGGCTGCAGTGTTGCAGTACTACACGACACACCCCACTTCACTACACGACCCCTCTCCCCCCTCCCCTGACCCCTAACCCTGACCCTAACCATCTCGCTCCTCATGCCTAAACCTAACCAAGTGGGTGTGTCGCGCTGATACTGCGACGCTGCAGTTAGACCTGTCTGCTTCCTGTCCCCGCTATTTTTACGACATTGTTGAAAAGCTTCTTCTCTTCCCCGATATCGTGGATTAGTTTGCCTTTTACCGCCATTTGCAGGAATATCTCTTAAAAGGTGAAACTGCCTCCATTATAAAGGGTTCAACTTGCCAGAGGGGCCAAGTGTCAAGACTAAGGAGGTGCTACAGAATGAAAGTAAGGGTATTAGATACACTTGAAGAGGTTGGCAGTGATGGATTGGGTGCTTAAAGCTGGCGCCCTGTGATGACGTCATTACCTTAAAGTTTGAAGCGTCCATGCATTAACTTTTGGGGTGACCCCCCCCCCACGTTCTCACAACGCTGTTACCAACAAAGAAGACGAGAAGCCTGTTGAAGTCTCCTCCATCACAATATGTAGTAAGAAATATTTCCCTCTGGAAGTGAACTGTTTGGTGCTGAGTTCGTGTGAAGACGTGGCTTTCAGTGGAAGGCGTCACTCGCAGAGGAATGTTAATAGAAATAAAACTAAACCCTCGGCAATCTGATTATAAAGACTCCTTTTCAAGGACACCTGTGGTCATCATGAGGTCACTGACATTTGTTTATGTCAGTAAAGCAAGAAGCCCTACCAGCTGCACATCCATCTCATTCCTCCCCTCTTTGGGCCTTCTTTCTTTCTCCCCTTTCCTTGGTTGTCATTGGAGGAGAGAGGGACTTAATCCTAAAAACTTGGGAAAAAAAACTCTCAGCCTTTCAGAGGAAGTTCAGAAAGACACGCATACTCCGGTTTGAGGCAAAGCATTGAGGCCATTTGTTAGGACTAGAATTAAGGCATCTCATGGATCTGGATTCTCCACCAACCTGGATGGACGGGGACAATATGCCTATTAAATGACTTTATATTTAGGATAACAATCAGTCGCAAGAGAAATGCCTGAGATGTTTATATATTTATGTATGCATGTCCTATTTGTCTTTCTGTCAGCCTGTCTGGATCTTTATTTGTGTGTGTGTGTGTGGGGGGGGGGCAGCATGGTGTCCCAGTGGTTAGCACAGTCGCCTCACAGCAAGAAGGTCCTGAGTTCAAACCCCAGGCCGTCCCAGGTCCTTTCTGTGTGGAGTTTGCATGTTCTCCCCGTGTCTGCGTGGGTTTCCTCCGGGTGCTCTGGTTTCCTCCCACCATCACAAAGACATGCATGTAGGGGTTAATACTCCTGCCTGTGCCCTTGAGCAAGGCAATGGAAAGAAGGACTGGAGTTGGTCCCCGGGCGCTGCAGCTGCCCACTGCTCCTACACAATAGGATGGGTTAAATGCAGAGAACAAATTCATTGTAAGAATACAGTGTCCAATAAAGACGCTGTATGTATGTATGTATGTATGTATGTATGTATGTATGTATGTATGTATGTATGTATGTATGTATGTATGTATGTATGTATGTATGTATGTATGTATCTATATGTTGCCTATATGGATGGATGGATGGATGCATGGACTGACAGACTGAAGGATAAAAACGATAGCAGGGCTGAGAAGTCAGCAGAGCTTGAAAAGGAAATCAAAGGGAACACCAATAAACACGTAGTCCTTAAAAAATAAAAGTCCTCTGAATTTACTTGATTTTAACGTGTACATCGATGCCACGTGATCAGAAAGTGGCCAGCTGACATGATCTTCCCTCTTCCCAAGAAAGTATTGCTTATCAAACCGAAATATTTCATTCACAGACTATTTAAAAATAACCCTGTTGAGCCAACATCTTACTTGTCCGCTACCGTGATTCCCATTCATTGTGTAACGTTAAGGTAATTTCATCATGTCCAGGCTGCCCCATTCTCACCTCTCGACTCCAAATTGATTTGATAATACTAATATTATCCCAAATGTAACTCTATAATTTCATTCTGCCCCTGGTACCCCAGTTAGGCCTGTGAGTCTAACTTTATTTACTAAGGTTACTGTGGACGTTTGGTAGACATCGGTGTGTGCAAACGGCCTTGCAGCTCTTGGGTGAAACATGCACTTGTGCTGCACGCTGCATGCACGTGCGATACGGCTGGTGACCTCTCTCATAAAGACCTGCAGCGGGCGGCCGGCTGAGTGCCGGGAGGTGCTCGGGGGTTGCACAATAGGCTATACGTCTCATGATAGAAGAAACGGTCCCGTACCTTCTCTTTCATTATATCCAATTTTTTTTTACAAAGATAGAAATCCAATAAACAGCGGGCTTTTCTGTGATCCATCCTATGAATTGAACAGCGTTTGTCATGGTTTCTCCTCTCCGCTTCCCACGTAGCAGCGCCATCGTTTCCGCTCCGGCCCCGCCCCTCCTCAGCTCCTATTGGCTGGCGGAGCAGACGTGACATTGATGAGCTGCGCGCTCCAGCCAAAAAAGAAAAAAAGGAAAAAAAAAAGTAGGGAATTCTTTCAACTTTAGAAGGAGGAGAGGTGCTCACATCTAAACAGGGGTCAGGTCGCTGCGTCACTGTCATTGTTATTGTTGTTGTTGTTGTTGTTGTTGTTGTTGTTTTCGCAGCCATTTTTATCGCCCGCGGGTTTGGGGATCATCGCGCGCTAATCGGCCCGTAAACAGCAACCTTCGCCGCTCACAGAACAAAGGCTCGGTGCCTCCCTGCACGCACGCGCCATTTCGAAGTATCCTCATTATTACGAGGAATTAGGCAGAGCATTTGCACTAATTGCCACTAATTGGCCGTAATAGCCGCGTTCCAGTACAGAAGAACGCATGGGTTTACGTGATGATTAAGAATGCCTTTTTTCTGAAAGTGTGTAATTAAGGAAGGCATAGACTGGATTTACCTTGCGCACAGAAACACGCAAGAATTTGAATTGCCTGCAATTACATGGCAGAATTACCCCCCCCCCCGCACCTGTCATTTAAACACCGCGTCATAGTTATTCCCTGGCTCGGCCATGTGACCATATTAATCCACTGTAGATAGGCGTCAAGCCAAAATAGGACGTGGGGAGTTAAGGGGTATGGGCTTGTACTGCAGACCGAGGGATTAGTCCTTCGCAAACAGCGAGGGCACACGTCCCCAGCCAGCGGTGGAATCAAGAAATGTGCCATTTGGGTTAGATTAGCTTATGCTAACCTGCTCACGTACCGTGAAACGAAAGGATCATCGTGTCACGTTGGGGGGGGGGTCACAAGTGACGAGTCACACAAAAATGCAAAAGATCTGCATATAACACCTCACCTCAGCATGGCAAGAGGGCCATTAACAACACGCCATCGCAAAACACCGGGTATACACCAAGCAGCTTCATTTGTCCGTGAAATGAAACTTCAGCACGATTAGCTGGTAATATCTATCCTCATTACCACAGGTTTTACTGAGAGGATGGACGAGCAGGCTGCGGGATGATGTTGAGGCTGCCAGCAGAAGACGCTGTGCTTCCTCACTGCTTGGCTGTGGTGCGGGGTTATTATAGGATGCCGTCTGCACACCCGGGTTACCGGTCAGACCTGCATACAGAATAACCAACATTTCTTCAGCTAATTGTTTTATGGGCAATTTAACAGTGGGATAAACTCGAGTTTAAAATGCACGCGCCGAGAGCCACCGACCGTTTTTGCAGGTTAGAAGGTATTTTATATTTATATTTATATATATATAAGTATAAAGTAGACAATGGTAGTCTAAATTGGAATAAATTTATGATGAAGAATAAGTATTAATAACTTGTTTATTTTATATATATATATGTATATATATATGTATATATATGTATATATATATATCAAGTTGCATTTTATATAGCACTTTTCTAGTTGCAACAGCCACTCATACATACACATATATACATATATATTTACATACATACATACACACATATACACACACACGCATATATATATACAGGAATAATAAGGAATAAACCGGAATTTACGTTATAAAATGCACGAAAAATAAACTATGCAAAATCAACGCGGTAATTACTTTGTCAGTTTTTGTCAGTCAATAAATCTAAAATCAGGCAGCTGTTATATATATATATATACATATACACATATATATACATATACACATATATACATATATAATAGTACTATTGTTAATATTGTTGTTATTATTGTTTTACTATTATTATTATTGATATTGTTGTTGTTATTATTATTATTATTTTATATATAATGATTATATATATATAGACATGCTATTCGAGAGTTGCTGTTATTATTATTGTTGTTGTTACCATCATTATCAATGTTGTCTTTATTATTGTTGTTGTTATTACTACTACTTCTATTATTATTACTATTATTATTTGTATGATTATGATGATGCTTATCATTATTATTATTATTACTATTAAATTGAATAATATTGTTATTCGCTGATATTATATTCCAAAACTGTTTGTGTTCGTGTTTCTTTTCTTCCCTTTTTTGTTGTTGTTGTTGTTTTTTTACTCCTTTTCGTTACGTAAGTTAAAGTCAGCATGTTGGGGATCTAGAAGGAAAGAGAAAAAAACACTCACCGACGCTTTGAGGGGGAAGAAAACACCGCATCAGAGCTGTAGGCCCGGACCTGGCGCCCGCCTCGTGTTGGAAGTGGGGATGAACGAAAGAGTGTGGAGCCTGGACGGAGGTCTGACTGAGTTACGGTATCGTGGCTCCTTGAGCATTAGGAGCGAGATGCGAGCGAGGGCTACCTGGCGTGTGGAAGGAGGCCACTTGAATGCGGCTCAGTTCACCTGAGAGGCTCTTCTATCTCGGCTGGCTCTACAATAAGACGAGCGTCTGAATTTGGGTAGTAGCACACCGCATGCATCCATCAATGGTATCAATAGAAGAAGAAGAAGAAAAAAACCGGGTGGGGGGGTGGGGGGTTAATCATTTACGCAGCTACTTAACACGCGGATGTGTATTTATTTACTTATCAGTCAATTTCCCTCCCCGCAAGAGCACTTTTGCATGTCTGAGTACGATAAGGCACAACACAAACAATCCTGCAATCACTGGAGGCCTCTCATGGCCATTAAAAGTCACTAGTTCAACCGAGGCTCGTTCAGACGCGGAGTGGTTCTCCAACTCTCAAGTCCATATACACCCCCACCCCCCCACCCCACCCCCACCCCCTTTCATCAAGAGGCCCTCGTAAACATCACTACAGTTAATAAAGTGCATTATTGTGGTCACTGCATCCCCAGACGTAGGCTTGCATTCTGCAGCTGATCTGCGCCATGCAGCAGCAAATAACAAGGACGGGGACAGGGAGCGCAAAACGCGCTCACGTGCGAGCCCGTGCCAACTTGTGCGGCGATGAGTTGAACATTTATGATCGCGTATAGGCCACGGTACTTAAAGTTAATGTTAGTGGGAGGAGAGAGAGAGAGCGAGAGGGAGAGAGAGAGCGAGAGGGGGAGAGAGAGAGAGAGCGCGAGAGCGCGCGCACATGTCTTGCCAACGCGTAGTGTGATAGAAATTGCTGTGCAGGGCGAGAGAGAGAGAGGCTGCACAGCTGCTTTGTGTGGCTGCCGATGCCCCGCCTCTGCTGGTAGCCTTAAACCTGGCACCCTGCTAAAACAAACCAAAGCCAGCGCCGAGCTCCCACTCAACCCAATTAAGGCGGACTTCAGGCGCTCTTGTAGCCTACGTGTTCGTCTTACAGCAGGATCGACGTTGACACGACAGGAACCAGAGGGGCTTTGGCTAAAAAGGAAAAAAAAGAAGAGAAAAGAAGAAGAGAAGAAGAAGAAGAAGAAGAAGAAGAAGAAGAAGAAGAAGAAGAAGAAGAAGAAGGACAGATTGCCGAGCCTTCTAATTTCTCCCTCTGCCGCCCCAAAACAATGTCGATGAGCCCCAAGCATACGACTCCTTTCTCTGTTTCCGATATCTTGAGTCCCCTCGAGGAGAGCTATAAGAAAGTAGTGAGTATGGAGAACAACAACCTGGGGGCGCCTCTCACCTCCTACCGGCAGCCGCAGGTCTCCCAGGCGGCCATGCAGCAGCACCACATGGGCCACAACGGCAGCGTGTCGGCGGCTTACCACATGAGCGCGGCAGGTGTCCCCCAGCTGTCACACGCCGCCATGGGGGGCTACTGTAACGGCAACCTGGCCAACATGGGCGACCTGCCGTCGTACCAGGACGGCATGAGGAGCGGCGCCACGGCCACCGGCTGGTACGGAGCCAACCCGGACCCCCGGTTCTCTACCAGTGAGTACAGCAGGGTACCCCCCTCCCCTCCCCCCTCCCCCTCCCCCCCGCAGAATAACTTTGTCTTGGCAGCTTTTGGTTGTCGACGCTGGGAAGTCACAGTAATGCGATGTTGTTGTTGTTGTTGTTGTTGCTGTTGCTGTTGCTGTTGTTGCTGTTGTGTGGTGTCTATCGCCTTTATTTGGAAGTGAGGATTCTGTGACATGTCCTGCTACAGGCCTACCTGTGTGAAGGGGGGGGGTGGGTTTGTGAGCACGGCTCGCTTTGGTGTATGTTTTCCCTGTCGACATCTTGCGTGCCGTTTCTCTGGGGGTGAACTCGGTGTGTCCCTGTGTCTGTCTCGGCAGTTTCCCGCTTCATGGGCTCGTCCTCGGGCATGAACATGGGCAGCATGGGCAGCCTCAGCTCCCTGACGGACGTCGGCAAAGGCATGGGTCCCCTGTCGAGCACCCCGAGGAGGAAGAGGAGGGTGCTGTTCTCCCAGGCGCAGGTGTACGAGCTGGAGAGACGCTTCAAACAGCAGAAATACCTCTCGGCTCCGGAGAGGGAGCACCTCGCCAGCATGATCCACCTCACCCCGACCCAGGTGAAGATCTGGTTCCAGAACCACCGGTATAAAATGAAGAGGCAGGCGAAGGACAAGGTCTCCCAGCAGCAGATGCAGCAGGAGAGCGGCTCCTGTCAGCAGCAGCAGCAGCAGCAGCAGCAGCAGCACTCTCCGAGGCGGGTGGCCGTGCCGGTGCTGGTGAAGGACGGGAAACCGTGCCAAGGCAGCGGCCACACTCCCACCTCTGCAGCAGCACAGGGCCACCAGCAGCAGGGCGGCAACGTCATGATCATGGCGAACAGCAGCTCCGGCCTCGGGCATCAGCACGCGAGCCAGCAGCAGGTGGGCAGCGCGGATCACTCGCCGGATCTGGTGCAGCACTCGGCCAGTCCGCCGTCGCTGCAGAGCCAAGTGGCCGGTCTGTCTCACCTGAACTCGTCCGGGGCCGAGTACGGCACGGCCCTGCAGTGCTCCGCCTTGTTATACGGCAGGACGTGGTGACAGCGAGGACGCGGCCTACGTTTGACATTTTAGAAAAGAAAAAGAAAAAGAAAAAGAAAAAGAAAAGAAAAAGAAAAAGAAAAAGAAACGTGGCGTCCACAGACTCGCCAAGTCCGCTGAACGTTTCAGCGAGACCGGGTGAATCAAAGGCCCAGTCCCGCTCCTCGCCTCGGCATCAGAGTGTTCGCCGCTTTTATTTTTATTTTATTTTATTTTGGAAAATAAAATGTGACTGCCTAACAGAGGCTGCATGGAGGAGGAGGAGGAAAGGAGGGAAACTTTCCAGCACAAACTGCGGACGCGCGAATGCAGATTCGTGGGAATTATTTATGTAAATGATCCCGAGAGAACCGGAAGACTCGGCAGCCACATGTCAGGCGGGAGAGAGCGAGCGGATCCCCCGAACCGGACCCCGGACCGCGTGCGTGGGTGCTTTTACCCCCCCCCCACACACACACAGATGGCTCTGGTTTATAATCCAACGTTAATGTATAAGCGGTAGATCTAGCCTGTATATTTCAGTGACACGTTTGAATTGGACAGAGACACTTCCGGCTGTCTGTTGTACAAAGGTTTGTTTTGGTTTTTTTTTTTTTTTTGTTTTGACGCTATATTGCCGGCTTGTTGTCGTCACACTGGTATTTGTACACGTTTTATTTCTTTGTAACTTATATAGATATTTGACTTAATACAAAAACGGTCATATTAATAAATTATGAAAATAGGATTCAGTTAATTTGTTGTTGACTATTCGGTTTTAAATGATCGATATGGGCTTTTGAAAAAGCAGGAACGGGACAAAAAAATTAAGACGACCCCTAACATTTTACTTTATTATTATTATTATTATTATTATTATTATTATTTGTAGTCAGCCAGGTATAGTTTTGGTTGCCGGCCGTATTTTTATGAAATTAACTAATCGGCCCACTGTATTCTGCTCCCCGTTTACAGTTAATTTACTGCTATTCCACAAACCGGGACCAGCCTTCATCGTGTTATGACCCAATACAAAGACTGGGAACGATCATAACCGCCTATTGAACCACGCTATATACGCGCTAACATGGCCCACACTGCCAGCTCCGTACTGGCTCCGGGTATAACGCGCACTTGTTTTTGATTTGGTTGTGTACTGAATCTCACGCACCCCACGCACCCCACACACCCCACGCACCCCACACACCCCACGCACCCCACACACCCCACGCACCCCCACACACCCCACGCACCTCACACACCCCACGCACCCCACACACCCCACGCATCCCACGCCGTCGCCCTTGATGTGCCGGCCGGGAAGGCGCGCGCTGCCCGTGGAGCCGGGGTGAGTCAGAGAGGCGAGGTCCCGGCCGACCGCATCAAACGGAGGCCGGTGAAAGGACGGCTTATCGATCAAATCCCTGACCAAACACCTCCGTATTCTATCAGAGGCATGGGAGTCACTCCACCAATCATCAATCAGCCGTCTGAAAGGAAACCCTCGGCTTCAAACGCTGATAAGAAATCAGAAGTTTTATAAAGATTGGCTATTTTGTTCAAATATTTCTCTCTCTCTCTCTCTCTCTCTCTCTCTCTCTCTCTCTCTCTCTCTCTCTCTCTCTCTCTCTCTCTCTCTCTCTCTCTCTCTCTCTCTCTCTCTCTCTCTCTCTCTCTCTCTCTCTCTCCCGTGGCCGGAGCTTATATCAAGAAAAGGAAAAAATGTTTGCAGAAGTCCGCCACCTTCTTGAGACGGGACGTGCGACAACAGCGGGCGTGACCGTTAGCAGCGTGTTATTGCGTGCAGTGCAGCTCAGGCGCGAGCCCAGGCCGGCGTGTATTCTCCATACTGCCGACTGCGTCGGTGCTGCGCGAGGAGGCTACAGGAGAAGCGGCAGGCTTCACCCGGAGCGCGAGAAGGCCGGGAGAGGACACGGCGCCGGTTAAAGCCGAGGCCTCGTCTGCTCCCCGACCTTCGCGTGGCCTTAACAATTGGATGTAACCTTCCTCTTCAGCCTCGCCTCCTTCCAAAATGAACTCCGTCCTCGGTGTTTAATTTGTCTTCGTTAAAACGTATTCTGTGTCAACTACTGCACGGCTAAATTCAACGATAAGCAACAAACGAATGTCATGCCCTCTCACGTCAGAGACAACGCCACATATCTTTCCGAACGTTACCCATGTGACGTGGTTGCTCCCCCCCTCTCTCCCCCCCCTCTCTCTTTTTTTTAACTCCTGTTTCTCTCGTGTAAACAGATGCATGCATTGTTCGCCGACCCCTCCTTTCTCCACTCTTTTCGGTGTGCGTTGCACGCGCTGTGTTTACTATAGTGACGTGCAGGTCACCTTATACCGCGAGGCCACATCACGTGACAGCTATTTAAACATCCAAATGGTAGTCCGTGTTATAAATTAATGACGCTGTACGCACATTTGTTATGGAGTTTTACTGTGGGGGTGGGGGTGGGGGGGGCTCTATTATATAAATAAGAGAGCGGTGGGGTTGCACGTTGCGCAAGAAGTCAAGGCCAATACACAGCCCATTGCTTGTCATGTCTCACACCAGCCACAAGTACGTAGCCCCGCCAGCCTCATCAGATCCATCACGCCTCCGCCTGCACCGGCCCGCCGACTTAGAAATAAAGGTCTTAGTGCAATATACACTTTTTGAGAGGAACGGTGTTATGTCGAGAGAAGAAGAACAGAAAAAGCAAAAGAAAAAATATGCTGGCTCCTCAGCTGACATGCGCATGCTCGCTTTAAGAAACGGCGCATCATGGCTGAGTTTTAGCTTCGGCGGGACCTTTGCGTTTGTGTGAATTGCGTCCTGTGCACAAAAAGTCGCACGCATAGCTCCGCACAGGCACGTCTATATGAGCTGGGAGCTGCGGGCCTACCGATACGCACGCGCGTTTTAGACGCGAACTCACCGCGGTATGACCGAGACCTGCGTAGGCCTGCTATAGCGCGCAGTGTGTCAAACTCTACACTGCAAAAGACAATGTTTTTATTTTGTTTTCCTGTTCTCCGAATACTCTGTTTAGAGGTAAGCGGAGGTGACCCGACGCCCAAAACGTCTCTAAGGCATTTCTGCGCGTGCATCGGTTTGAGACGCGAGAACCTCCCTCCGGGGCCACCATTTAGACAATCCCCTATAAGCCCCTCGCACCGCTGAAGGGAACCCTCCGCAGCATCAGAAGCTATTCTATCAGGGGGTTGTTTTGTCGGGCAGAGAGGAGCGAGAAGTTCGGGATTACATTAACATGTCTTTGGCTCGCTGTGTGGTCTTTGTGCGGGGCTTGTAGCTGTTGAGGGTGACTTGTTGGAAGCGTGTGTGCTCTCATCGCTCCCTTTTGTGCAGCGCCTCAGTGTAACTCCCCGACTCCTCCTGGCTTTATGGTGGGCCGGTCCCCGTCTTACCCCAAGCAATTAGGCCCTAATCTCAAGGTAATCATATTTGAATTAGGGCTGCCGTGGTTTATTCGCCGGTTTGGATACCGTCACGGTGCCCGTAGGCTCCTTGTTTACCGACCGGTAGTAATGTGGTAAGTCGACGGACCCGAGCGGTTCAAAGTGACCCGAACAATGTTCCGTAACGAGGCTTCGACCGAGCTGCTAAAATCCCGCGGCCTTGAGACGCACCTAGATGCTTCTCCCAACACCCCTGGTGTCACCAAAGCCTCTGTAATGTTCCTCAGGATAGTAACGTCACCTGTAATGTGGCTATAGGAGCGCAGCGTTTGTGGCCAGATTCTCTTCTTTCCTCTGCAGGGCCGCTGATGCACCCTGCAGCTGCAGCCTCCGTCACATTGGGCCTCCAATCACAGACCTTCCAGCTACCATTTGCCAAGCCGTGTTCGTGCGCGCGTAACCGCGAGACGCATGCACTAGATCCCACCTCATCGCGCTCACAGCCCGTCATCCGACTCAGCGTTATTTATATTTATGTAAATATACATTTGGGGTTGGACTCATAGACGGTACCGAGGTTCAGCTCCGTCGTGGCGCCCCGTGACGTCACACGTCGTTGCTGTCCACGGTGCTGAAATCAACGTGGCCCGTGCAACGACTGCCAATGTCATTATTTTGCATATTATGCAACAACAAAAAATACACTAAAATACCTTAGGAGTCCAAATAGCTATATAAGGAACAGGAAAGTATCAATAACATGAAAACATTTAACTAGTGCATGACCCATTCTGATGTCGCTAGGCTTTAAGGACCACTGAAAGTAAAAGTAAAAATAGAAATAAAGCAGCCCATAGGCGTCCTCTCCGCTCCTCGCTGTGCATTACACCTGCATTGCTGCACTCCTAAGCATGGCGCAACTCCAGGGCATCGGCAGAGATGCAGCCTCTTGTCCTCTCTGGACATTTCAGTGTGTGACTGGGCCTGAGCATTCATTCCTTAATGGGCACCAAAAATAGCACAATTACACAGCAACTGCAATCACCTCCTCTGGTAAACCTTATTGTCAGCTGGTGCGAAAATCTTTAATTGTGCTGCGTTTATCCGGCTCTTCAAGCCATTGTGCAGGGAGTGTAGCCGAGGGTCACTGGAGAAGTGGAATAGTCAGCATGCAAAGCAGAACAGACGAGATGCTGTCACACTTGACCTTATGCAGCACAGCCACATCCGCCTGAGAGGAGCCCCCCCCCCCTCTCTCCCTCCCCTCTCTCCCTCCCTCTCTCTCTCTCTCTCTCTCCCTCTCTCTCCGTGGAACAAAACATATTTCATACAACATGTTTTTTTTTCATTCGCTTTTGTTCTCAAATGGAAATGGCAGCAATTTCTTTGTATTTCGATAAGACTGTGAAGAAAAAGAGATGAATAATGACAGGAAACCTCACGGATTTAATATTTTAAAAAAACCCCATTTGTGACTGACTGCACAATGTAGGCTTTTACCTGGCACGCTCATCCGCGGTTTAGGCTTTTGCACGCGGCTCCTACTGAACAGAGTTTCAAGGTCTTGCTCAAAGGCACTCGGGCAGACGACATTGCTGTTTCTGAGCTCCAACTACAGGAGGGGTTCTTGTACTATGGGGCTACCCTGCAGCCATGATACCTTGTTAGTCACGAGGGATAACAAAGGAGGGGATTGGTGAAAACAGCGATGCATTCAAGCTTTAAACCCAACAGTACACAACACGAACATGGACGTTTTCACTGATTTGAACCAGACTCGTGTTTACAGTCTAGTCACAAGCCAGCCTGTCTGCCATGTAAATACAGCATGGTCTGCAAGATCAGCCGAGGAGCATCGTTAAGGGTCTAACTGACCGTCCATAGACGTGTCTAGCTGTAAGCACTGGCTGCAAATGAGACAAACTGGACCATGGTCCTGTTCAAACCCACAGCAGCCAGCATGCACAGGTTATAACAGACTGACTCATGGGTAATGACTCGGTACAATTAGCATTCAACGAACTGGGCCTGGGAATTTAGGAGACATGTAGGAATTGGAAGTCGGTGTTTAACCAGGAACAACAAAAAGTGAGGCGACTTTAAACGTGTAGGGTCACGTATCACCAACCATCTCCTAAATACAGTGGCCGGGCCCGGGGAGGCTCGTGCTGGTTTGCAGCACTCCCGCTGTGCAAATCAGACTTTTCTGGATTGCACTAAATTCAACAAGTTATATTACAGTTTTGATCGCCCCCCCTTTTCCATGCAAATCCATCATAGGCGTTTGTTTGGTGTTTGGGGATACTGTGAATGGCTGAATGACAAAAAAATGGTTGCAATGTTAAAAATGGTTTAGCAGAAACGGAGTATATGCATTTTTGCAAAACGAATATCAACAAAATTTCATTCATTTTAATTCATTTTTTTTAAATCAAGTTGCCGTCTACTCTATGTTACTGATAGGCCTATTGAATTTTTTTTTTACATGTTTGTTTGCATTGACGTGGGTTA